>NC_140285.1:1816363-1858863 GCF_964030765.1 Micromesistius poutassou | reverse complement strand
GTGCCTGTGTGTGCGTGTGTGTGTGTGTGCGTGTGTGTGCGTGCGTGCGTGCCTGTGTGTGTGTGTGTGTGTGTGTGTGTACGTGCCTGTGTGTGCGTGTGTGTGTGTGCATGCGTGCGTGCCTGTGTGTGTGTGTGTGTGTGTGTGTGTGCCTGTGTGTGTGCGTGCCTGTGCCTGTGTGTGTGTGCCTGCGTGCGTGCCTGTGTGTGTGCGTGCGTGCGTGCGTGCGTGCGTGTGTGCGCGTGTGTGTGTGTGCCTGTGTGTGTGTGTGCGTGCCTGTGCCTGTGTGTGTGTGTGTGTGTGCCTGTGTGTGCGTGCCTGTGTGTGCAGGCCCGCGTGGCGCTGGCCCACGCCGTGCAGGCGGCCCGCTGTGACGGGGCCATGCTCCGCGAGCAGCTGGAGGAGGAGACGGAGGGGCGGGCGGAGCTGCAGCGGGCGCTGACCTCCTCCAACAGCCAGGTGGCGACCTGGAGGACCAAGTACGAGATGGACGCCGTGCACAAAGTGGAGGAGCTGGAGGAGGCCAAGTAGGTCACCATGGTGCAGCACTGTAGTACTACTGTAATACTGTTACTACTACTCGCTAGAACCACTTCTATTGCAGTACAACTTTAATACTGTAGTACTACTGCCTAGAACTACTACTACTGTAGTGCTACAGTAGTACAGTAGTACTCCTCAAGGGAGGACGCTTGGGCTCCGTGGCGCGGGACTGAGAGACTGCTTCCTGTCCGACAGGAAGAAGCTGGTGGTCCGTCTGCAGAGCAGCGAGGAGGCCCTGGAGGCGTCCCGGGCCAAGTGGTCCTCCCTGGAGAAGAGCCGGCTGCGGCTCCAGACGGAGATGGAGGACCTGGTGGTGGAGCTGGAGAGGTCCAACGCCGCCGCGCTCGCCCTGGACAAGAAACAACGGCACTTTGACAAGGTACCAGCTGGAGCCAATCACAGTGAGGCTAGCGGGGGGGGGGGGGGTCAGGCACCAGCAGGAGCCAATCACAGCGAGGCTAGTTGGGGGTCAGGCAGCCCTCTAGAGGAACACATTTCTCATCTCCATCTTATCATGTGGAGACCAACCATCAGAGAAGCCTTGAGGCCCTCACAAAGGTCTGACAGTGAGTCTCAGTGAGACAGCCTGTGGGTGTCAGTGAGACAGCCTGTGGGTGTCAATGAGAAAGCCTGTGGGTGTCAGTGAGACAGCCTGTGGGTGTGTTGCAGTGAGACAGCCTGCGGGTGTGTTGCAGTGAGACAGCCTGTGTGTGTCAGTGAGACAGCCTGTGGGTGTCAGTGAGACAGCCTGTGTGTGTCAGTGAGACAGCCTGTGTGTGTCAGTGAGACAGCCTGTGGGTGTCAGTGAGACAGCCTGTGGGTGTCAGTGAGACAGCCTGTGGGTGTCAGTGAGACAGCCTGTGGGTGTGTGCTGCAGATGGAGGCTGAGTGGAGGCTGAGGCTGGAGGAGAGCCAGGCGGAGCTGGAGGGCGCCCAGAGGGAGGGCCGCAGCCTGAGCACGGAGCTCTTCAGGCTGAAGAACAGCTACGAGGAGGCCCTGGAGCAGCTGGAGACTTCCAACAGGGAGAACAAGAACCTCCAGGGTGAGCGCTCCTCCGTCCCTCTCTCCGGCTCCCCATCGCTCAGGCTACCTCCCCCCCCATCGCTCCTTGACTCTCTCTCTCTTTCTCTCTCTGTCTCATGTGTTGGAGATGTCAGAGATGTTAGAGATGTGCTGAGATGTGTTGAGATGTTGGAAATGTTGAGATGTTAGAGATGTTTGAGCTGTCAGAGATTTTAGAGATGTTTGAGATGTTAAAGATGTTAGAGATGTCAGAGATGTTGGAGATGTGAGAGATGTTGGAGACATTAGAGATGTTAGATGTCAGAGATGTCAGAGATGTGTTGAGATGTTCGAGATGTGTTGGTCTGCAGAGGAGATTGTGGAGCTAACCGACCAGATAAGTCGAGAAGGGAAGACCATCCACGAGCTTGAGAAGATCAAGAAGGTTCTGGATGTGGAGAAGAGTAACATCAGAGCTGCTCTGGAGGAGGCAGAGGTAAGCTTACCTCTGACAACCTCCACCCCCAACCTCCACCCCCAACACCCACCCCATAACCTCGACCCCCCCCCCCCCCCCCCCCCAAGAGGAGAGCAGTTGGGTACTAAAGTTCCACAGTTCTCTAGGGGAGAGCAGTTGGTTACTAACGTTCCACGGTTCTCTAGGGAACTCTGGAGCACGAGGAGAGCAAGACTCTCAAAGCCCAGTTGGAGTTCCAGCAGATGAAAGCAGAGGTCGACAGAAAGATCTCAGAGAAGGACGAAGAGATTGACAACCTCAGGTAACTTAACCAAACCAAACAAACCAAATTCGTTTCCTCAAACAAATCGAGTTTACGATGAGGACATATGAGGGAGGTTCCAAAATAGTGATTGAGCTTCTCGCCGCTTGCTGAAGAGTTTGGGCACATTGAAACAATACGTTATATACTCTATATATACTATATATATATTGTGATGGTGCGTGTCAGGCGTACTCACCAGCGCTCCCTGGAGGCCATGCAGACCAGTCTGGAGGCGGAGCTGCGGTGCCGCGGGGAGGCGGTCCGCCTGAGGAAGAAGATGGAGGTGGATCTGAACGAGATGGAGCTCCAGCTGAGCCAGGCTAACCGCCAGGCCGCTGAGAGCATGAGGCTCACCAGACACCTGCAGGCACAGGTACGCTAGTTAATAGGAATAACTAGCTGGTTGGTGTCTCCAGGTCCGCTAGTTAATATTAATAACGAGCTGGTTGGTGTGTCCAGGTCCACTAGTTAATAGGAATAACGAGCTGGTTGGTGTGTCCAGGTTCACTAGTTAATAGGAATAACTAGCTGGTTGGTGTGTCCAGGTCCACTAGTTAATAGGAATAACTAGCTGGTTGGTGTGTCCAGGTCCACTAGTTAATAGGAATAACTAGCTGGTTGGTGTGTCCAGGTCCACTAGTTAATAGGAATGACTAGCTGGTTGTTGTGTCCAGGTGAAAGAGCAACAGGTGGAGCTGGATGACAAATTCCAGCTGACCAATCAGCTGAAGGAGCAGGTGGTGCTGGTGGAGCGTCGCTGTTCGCTGCTCCTTGCGGAGGAGGCGGAGCTACGGAGTGCTCTGGAACAGTCTGACCACGCCCACAAGATGGCTGAACACGAGCTAGTAGAGGCCGTCGAGAGAGCCAACCTCCTCAACACCCAGGTAAGACCATGTGGTACATACACACACACACACACACACACACACACACACACACACACACACACACACACACACACACACACACACACACACACAAACGCCCACGCACACACACAAACGCCCATGCACACGCATACGCACACACACACACACACACACACACACACACACACACACACACACAATATGGTGACCCTGACCCGTTGACCTGTGACCCCCGGCAGGTGTCTGGTCTGGTGGGCGTGAAGCGGAAGCTGGAGGGGGAGCTGGTGGTGCTGGTGGGGGAGGTGGAGGAGGCCCTGCAGGAGGGCCGCTCCACCAGCGACAAGGCCAAGAAGGCCCTTAGTGATGTGAGTCACCTACAACCACCACTACTAACCACTAACCACTGAATACTATCCACTAACCACTGAATATTGTCCACTAACCACTAACCACTAACCACTGAATACTGTCCACTTACCACTAACTACTAACCACTAACTACTTACTACTAACCACTAACCACCAACCACTGAATACTAACCACAAAATACTATCAACTCACTACTAACTACTAACCACTAACTACTTACCACTAAATACTAACCACTTACTACTAACTAATAATTTCTTACCACTAACCACCAAACATTAACTATTAATTATGAAGAACTAATTACTTACTAATTACTACTAATCAGCTAATACTAACCTCCAAAACACTAACTACTAGCCACAAATTTATTAATTTGAAGTTAATGAAGTTAATAAACACTAACTAGTTCTCCTGCTCCTCCAGTAGAACATGTATCTTCACCGTGTCCTCTGCTGCTCCTCCAGTAGAACATGTATCTTCACCATGTTCTCCTCCAGTAGAACATGTATCTTCACCGTGTTCTCCTCCAGTAGAACATGTATCTTCACCGTGTCCTCCTCCAGTAGAACATGTATCTTCACCGTGTTCTCCTCCAGTAGAACATGTATCTTCACCATGTTCTCCTCCAGTAGAACATGTATCTTCACCATGTTCTCCTCCAGTAGAACATGTATCTTCACCGTGTCCTCTGCTGCTCCTGCAGGCGGCTCTGATGGCAGAGGAGCTGAAGAAGGAGCAGGACAGCACCACAGTGTTGGAGAGGATGAAGAAGAACATGGAGACCACTGTCAGAGGTACCTGTCTCACATACTGTCCACCTGTCTACCATACTGGCCACCTGTCTGTCATTCTGTCTACCTGTCTCCCATACTGTCTGCATGAGTCCCAGGTCCTGACGGTGTGTGTTTCTGCTCCAGACCTTCAGGTGCGTCTGGATGAATCGGAGCAGATGGCGCTGAAGGGAGGGAAGAAACAGCTCCACAAACTGGAGAGCAGAGTGAGTCACGCCTTCAAACATCCAACCAGTGTCTGAGTGAACCAGAGTGTCTGAGTGAACCAGAGTGTCTGAGTGAACCAGAGTGTCTGAGTGAACCAGAGTGTCTGAGTGAACCAGAGTGTCTGAGTGAACCAGAGTGTCTGTGTACCAGGTAACACTACCTGTCTGAGTGTACAACCAGGTGAGACTACCTGTCTGAGTGTACAACCAGAGGTGAGACTACCTGTCTGAGTGTACAACTAGAGGTGAGACTACCTGTCTGAGTGTACAACTAGAGGTGAGACTACCTGTCTGAGGGTGCAACCAGGTGAGACTACCTGTCTGAGGGTACTACCAGGTGAGGTAGCTACCTGTCTGTTTTTACCTGTGTGACCAGGTGAGGGAGCTACATGTCTGAGTGTTATCACCTGTGTGACCAGGTGAGGCTACCTGTCTGAGTGTTATCACCTGTGTGACCAGGTGAGGCTACCTGTCTGAGTGTTATCACCTGTGTGACCAGGTGAGGCTACCTGTCTGAGTGTTATTACCTGTGTGACCAGGTGAGGGAGCTACATGTCTGAGTGTTACCACCTGTGTGACCAGGTGAGGCTACCTGTCTGAGTGTTATTACCTGTGTGACCAGGTGAGGGAGCTACATGTCTGAGTGTTACCACCTGTGTGACCAGGTGAGGGAGCTGGAGACCGCACTGCTGCTGGAGGAGAAGAAGAGTGAGGAGGTCTTGAAGGGGGCCCGGCGTTACGAGAGAAAAGTCAAGGAGCTGACCTACCAGGTCAATCTACTGCTCGTCACTCTGCTGCCCCTGTCTGTTTAACATCTCTACACTCTACCGCTCGTCACTCTGCTGCCCCTGTCTGTTTAACATCTCTACACTCTACCGCTCTTCACTCTACTGATCCTGTCTGTTTAACATCTCTACACTCTACCGCTCGTCACTCTACTGATCCTGTCTGTTTAACATCTCTACACTCTACCGCTCTTCACTCTACTGATCCTGTCTGTTTAACATCTCTACACTCTACCGCTCGTCACTCTACTGATCCTGTCTGTTTAACATCTCTACACTCTACCGCTCTTCACTCTACTGATCCTGTCTGTTTAACATCTCTACACTCTACCGCTCTTCACTCTACTGATCCTGTCTGTTTAACATCTCTACACTCTACCGCTCTTCCCTCTACTGATCCTGTCTGTTTAACATCTCTACACTCTACCGCTCTTCACTCTACTGATCCTGTCTGTTTAACATCTCTACACTCTACCGCTCTTCACTCTACTGATCCTGTCTGTTTAACATCTCTACACTCTACTGCGCTTCACTCTGCTGCTCTTGCCCTAATGTTTTACATCTCTGCACTCTATGTTTAATGTCTAAATACAATATATTGATTATGGATTGTTTTTAGAAAATGGTACAGAAATGTATCAATTATTAGATTGATTATTTAGGAAACATGATGTAGATGCATGTATTATTGTAAAGGTCATGTACTGATCATGTACTGATCATGCATTGATCATGTATTGATCATGTACTGATCATGTATTGATCATGTATTGATCATGTACTGATCATGTATTGCTTGTTTTCTTACTGTTGCAGACAGAGGAAGACCAGAAGACTCTTCTGCACATGCAGGACCTGATAGAAAAACTGCAGACTAAAGTCAAGAGCTACAAGCGACAGTCAGAGAACGCGGTAGGTTCTATCAGAATGCTGTAGGTTCTCTCAGAGAACGCTGTAGGTTCTATCATCTTCTTCCAAATAACCACAGATGAAAATTACACATAATTTCATAGACATGCTCTTTGAAAGTATCTGATTCGAAGTTGAGACAGTGTTTTTGATTGCACAAAATTCCAAGTAATGGCAAACATTTAAATATGGTAATCAGTAGACATAATTCTATGAATGCCAAGTCCGCTTCAGAAGGTCCCAGGAACTGGAAACTGGTTGTGCAAATAGAGTTCATCCCTCTTAACAAGTTTATCATGTTTTGTGTCGATAGCTCAATCAATGACGTCACAGTGTGTTACAATCAGTTCTGAGTAAACTGGTGCACACAACTTCGCAAAACCCCTCAGAAACGGCCTGTAGGACCACTGTTCAAACCATGTCGCTCCAAAACGCTTGGAGAAAGGGTGGTCGCTTGTGAGCTGTGAACACCTGTCGTGACTGCTAGCAGTCCTAGTTTCGATATTAAATTTAGGGTTAATATTGCCATACGACATGGTTCTAACTGAGAGAGGAGGTTACTACAGGAATAATGAAAGGAGGACTGGGCTTTGATAAGACCGCCGAACCAGCTGTGTGTTGCCCCCCAGGCCCAGGGGCAAGTCCTCATGAGGTATGAGTAATAGAGCGAATGTGTGCGGTGCTGCTGCCGCCCACCAGGAGGAGCAGGTGAGCAGCAACGTGACGCGTGTCAGGAAGATGCAGCACGAGCTGGACGAGGCGGAGGAGCGTGCGGGCATGGCGGAGACGACCGTCAGCAAGCTGCTGGTCCGGACCCGGCAGCAGACCACCAAGGTAGCCATGGTGAGCCCCCCTATTGTTACCGTACATTTTTACAAGTTGGATTAACTTTTTTTTTTTTTTTTGTCATTGACTGCAGCATTTGTAACCCGTGATATTGCCATGGAAACGCTGTACATTGACTGAATATAATTCAAGACTTCTCTGCGTCTCCAGATCATTGAGTGAGGAGGACATCATGGTGGACCGCTGCTCCTGCTGTGTGTGTGTGTGTGTGTGTGTGTGTGTGTGTGTGTGTGTGTGTGTGTGTGTGTGTGTGTGTGTGTGTGTGTGTGTGTGTGTGTGTGTGTGTGTGTGTGTGTGTGTGTGTGTGTGTGTGTGTGCAGTGGCGGATTTAGCAAATTGGGGGCCCAAGGCGAAGATATGTATGGGGCCCAACTCATCCGATCTTTAAAATGTACCAACTGAATGGTGGATAGGCAGGTAAAGTTAATCTACGCGGAAGTAAAGGTTGTAGATGAGAAAAAAAATCTTCCGCTTTAAACCCTGCATACACTTCTTTACTCCAAAATGAAGATGGAAAGCAGAGAACACACAAAGTGTAGCACTACACAAACTAATAGTCACGATGGAACCCAACAGAGAATAAGGTTACAGATAACAGCTGTCTTTGCAAAAATGCCAGGAAAACCAGCACTTTTTATTATTATTTTAAGATCAAATCAATATCAATATAACCGCAAGACAAGTAGTTATGGTAAACCCCCACAAACAGTCATATAGGCCTACTTAGCAAAACATCACAAACAGTCATATACTTAGTAAATATTGCCAAGAGGAATAATTGACTTTGTATGTGTGAGGTTGCAATTGGCATTGCACTTGAGATTGAACATTTCAAACAAACCTATATATATATTTTAAAAAAAGAGAGAGAAAGAGAGTGAGAGAAAGGATAGATTGTTTTCCACATCACACGCTTCTGACACAGAGTCCTATTTATTGACGTCTTCTCACAGGTCTTCACCTAGCGCCACTTCACAGCTAGCTGCTGCTGCTGTAGCGGCATGTTCAACGCTTTGGACGTTGTTGTTCCTGTCTGTATCCCCAACAGTAGCTGTAAAAAAGTGTGTCATCTTGGCAGCGTTGCCAAATACTTATCAACGTCTTTTCGCTTTTTTCTTTTATTTGAGCCGCTTGGGTAACTTTATTTCCTAACCCTTTTCCTAACCCTTTATTTTGTTTTCGCATTTAGACTCGTCTTGCTTCGTCTCTGTTTGTCAACTTAAAAAAAAAAACATTAACATTTTTTTTTTTCTACTATGGGGGCCCCAAGCAGTCGCCTACCTATGCCTCTATATTAAGACCGCCACTGTGTGTGTGTGTGCATGCACGTGTGTGCATGCGTGTGCCCATGCACATGTGTGGTTGATGTGTGGAGTTCAAAGGTCATGCATGCGTGTGTTTCCGATGCGTTGGTGTGTCTACAGTTACCAGTATCAACACAATATCACCATGGAGACCATCAGATTTACAGTGTATTCAAATTGAGTTATTAAAATCAGCATGTGACTGTGATCATGTTGAGTTATGAGTTATTATAAGGTCACAGGTCAACTATTATGGATTATGAATAACGTTTTGTGTGTTGCTGGTGCTTTAAGTGTGTTGGTGCTGCATTACGAATAAAGTTTTGTGTGTTGCTGGTGCTGGTGCTTTTTGAATAAAGTTATGTGTGTTTGAATTGCACAACTCAGACTTGTCTTTTCAAATTTGCTCTCAGTACTGAAATAAAACACAGATAATGACACACAAATGTGCATACACACACACATACACACAATAAAAGAGTGTTGAATGAAAGGTGTGTAGACACACGCTCACACAATCAACTAAAAAACATAAGGGGTAACACTGTTGTTTTTATCGGTCGTCATGAAAAACTGACGTTTTTTTTCATCGTCATGAAACACTGTCGTTTTTTTGTCATCGTCATGAAATACTGTTGTTTTTTATCGTCATCATGAAAAACTGTTGTTTTTTATCGTCGTCATGAAAAAAAAATAAGGGGTAATACTGTCGTTTTTTATTGGTCGTCATGAAAAACTTTTTTTTCGTCGTCATGAAAAAAAACATAAGGGGTAACATTGTCATTTTTTATCGTCCTCATGAAAAAAAACATAAGGGGTAACGCTATCGTTTTTATCGGTTGTCATGAAAAACTGTCGTTTTTTATCGGTCGTCATGAAAAACTGACGTTTTTTTATCAGTCGTCATGAAAAAACACATAAGGGGTAACACTGTCGTTTTTCTATCGGTCGTCATGAAAAACTGTTGTTTTTTTATCAGCCATCATGAAAATCTGTTGTTTTTTATCGGTCGTCATGAAAAACGGTCGTTTTTTATGGTCGTCATGAAAAAAAACATAAGGGGTAACACTGTCGTTTTTTATCAGCCATCATGAAAATCTGTCGTTTTTTATCAGTCGTCATGAAAAACTGACGTTTTTTTATCAGTCGTCATGAAAAAACACATAAGGGGTAACACTGTTGTTTTTATCGGTCGTCACGAAAAACTGTCATTTTTTTTCATCGTCATGAAACACTGTCGTTTTTTTGTCATCGTCACGAAATACTATTGTTTTTTATCGTTGTCATGAAAAAAAACATAAGGGGTAATACTGTCGTTTTTTATCGGTCGTCACGAAAAACTGTCATTTTTTTTCATCGTCATGAAACACTGTCGTTTTTTTGTCATCGTCATGAAATACTATTGTTTTTTATCGTTGTCATGAAAAAAAACATAAGGGGTAATACTGTCGTTTTTTATCGGCCGTCATAAAAAACTTTTTTTTCGTCGTCATGAAAAAAAACATAAGGGGTAATACTGTTGTTTTTTATCGGTCGTCATGAAAAACTGTCGTTTTTTTTCATCGTCATGAAACACTGTCGTTTTTTTTCATCGTCATGAAACACTGTCATTTTTTTATCGGTCGTCATGAAAAACTGTCGTTTTTTTTCATCGTCATGAAACACTGTCGTTTTTTTGTCATCGTCATGAAATACTGTTGTTTTTTATCGTCGTCTTGAAAAACTTGTTTTTTATCGTCGTCATGAAAAAAAACATAAGGGGTAATACTGTCGTTTTTTATCGGTCATCATGAAAAACTTTTTTCGTCGTCATGAAAAAAAACATAAGGGGTAACATTGTCATTTTTTATCGTTCTCATGAAAAAACACATAAGGGGTAACGCTATCGTTTTTATCGGTCGTCATGAAAAACTGTCGTTTTTTATCAGCCATCATGAAAATCTGTTGTTTTTTATCGATTGTCATGAAAAACTGTCATTTTTTATGGACGTCATGAAAAAAAACATAAGGGGTAACACTGTCGTTTTTTATCAGCCATCATGAAAATCTGTCATTTTTTATCGGTCGTCATGAAAAACTGATGTTTTTTTATCAGTCGTCATGGAAAAACACATAAGGGGTAACACTGTCGTTTTTCTATCGGTCCTCATGAAAAACTGTTGTTTTTTTATTAGCCATCATGAAAATCTGTCGTTTTTTATGGTCGTCATGAAAAAAAACATAAGGGGTAACACTGTCGTTTTTTATCAGCCATCATGAAAATCTTTCGTTTTTTATCAGTCGTCATGAAAAAACACATAAGGGGTAACACTGTTATTTTTATCGGTCGTCACGAAAAACTGTCATTTTTTTCATCATCATGAAACACTGTCGTTTTTTTGTCATCATGAAAAACTGTTGTTTTTTATCGTCGTCATGAAAAAAAACATAAGGGGTAACGCTATTGTTTTTATCGGTCGTCATGAAAAACTGTCGTTTTTTATCAGCCATCATGAAAATCTGTTGTTTTTTATCGATTGTCATGAAAAACTGTCGTTTTTTATGGTCGTCATGAAAAAAAACATAAGGGGTAACACTGTCGTTTTTTATCAGCCATCATGAATATCTGTCGTTTTTTATCGGCCGTCATGAAAAACTGTCGTTTTTTATGGTCGTCATGAAAAAAAACATAAGGGGTAACACTGTCGTTTTTTATCAGTCGTCATGAAAATCTATCCTTTTTTTATCGTCATGAAAAAAAATAGTGCTGTTAATTAAACGCGTTATTACCGGCGTTAACACAAACCCATTTTAACGGCGTCAATTAGATTTCTTTTTTTTACCCTTTTATTGATCAACAGTGTTACATTGTCTGAGAGATTATTTTCTCCAAGTGGGAATGACTGCTCCAAGTGAGAATGTTGGTGTGAACTCAGAAACAGGTTTTTATGACTGAGACAGCAATAATGAAGTACAAAATAAATTGATTAAAGAGTAGTAACACAAGCTGCGATTTGTATCATCTTCTCCTTAGATGGAAGAATATGGGGAGGGGCTTTTACTTCCTGTTATCGTTTGAGCAGTGATCCCAACTGCACGCCGAGGATGTGAAGAGCATTACGTCATTGGGAGACGTGAGAAGAAGCTCTGGCTGTACTGTGGATAGAAAGGCTTTGATGCATACGTTAAGAGCTACATTTATTAAGCAGTATCCAATATGTACTTGGATACAAATGTTCCCCACAGTTGCCCTAAATTAAATTAAATACAATTAAATAAAAGGTGTAACTGATATAAATGGCGGACATTTGATAGTCTTCTTCATATCTTTATTCATTGACTTTAAAATAAATGTAGTATAATTGACATGAGCACTAACCTTATTAAATGAATTATGATTGTATAAGCCTAAGAATTTCCATTGGAATTTGACAAAATAATGTGGTTAGGGTGTTAACATCGGACAGTTCACAGTATCTCACTTCACTTAATGAATTAAATAGAAATATATTATAAAATATATTCTGATCAATTGAAAATTGATTAGTGACATTCAGAATAACAAAAATAACAATATCCTTTGTTTTATACTTTTACAAGATTTCGGCATCTTGCCATCAAATGGCCTATTTCTACTTGAAAAGCAAAAAACACATTCTAGCTAGTTATGATGCAAGATATTCATTTTCAAAACAAACTTGAGACAATATTGGAGCTTGGCATATGAATGATTCTTTTATGCCATGTCACACACATTTAAAGGGTAATTCAGTCACGTCAGCCATTGATTTCTATCAGTTTTATTCATATAAATCATTTGATGGACATTAGTCCATGTTGAATCTGAGGACAGATGATTTCTCCTTCTTCTCCATCGGACAAGGAGAAGTCACAGAGCATGGTTCCAAAGACAAAATACTTTAAGCAGCGTTTTGCTTTCAAGGCAGCATGAACTATATAAAATAAACTACAAATGGGTTCCATTACTAAATAAAAGACTACAAATAAATGCAAGGAGCCGACATTCTTGTTAGTTCTATGACAGTACCAAACAAAACTAAATAATTGGGTTACATTACCATGTGTAAGACCACTGCAGTGAATAAAATAAAATTAAATGCATCAATGTAGAGAAGAAAAATCATACAACGCAGTGGACAAAGTTTATCAATTCCTAGAATTTCATTTTTTTTTTAAGTTATTGGCAACAAACATTTTTAAGGCTTTTTAATATTATATGGCATACCATATTAGAAGCACTATTATGATTTAAGTCAAGAAATATATATTAAAAAGGTATGAAGGACTCCAATCAAAATGTCATTCACCGGTGCAAAATGAAAACGCAAAAACTGAGACATGACTCATTAGTGCTTAATGTAGATTAGTGGGAAGGATTGCTGTAAATAGCTCAGGATCACAGGTCAAGACACGTTCGACCACCCAGCGTCACCACAGAAGACCGCAGCCCACAGAATCGAGTGGAAGTAGAAACTTTAAGAAGTAGAAAAAAACCTCACAGGGTATCTGCGTGTTGCCCGGCGTCTCGCGAGAAGGTGTGGAATTACAAAAACCCGGGTTGTGCGGACCCTTCCCGGAGGAGTACTCCGGCACCCCACTCGACATCCGTGTGAAAACACAAAAGTCCTCGTTGTCTCTGGCCACCGTGGGTGTGTGCATTTGAAAATATAAAGTCTCAATTTCCAGAATACAAAAAAAAAAAAAAAGTATCTTGCTTCTCCAGAAAAAAAAAAATGCGTTTAGTGCTGCGCTGCAGAGCTGCAGAGCTACTGTCCTGGTTGAGTCCTGGTACCGCGGCGGCGTCCAGGAAAGCGTTGGGCACAGCGTTGGGTTAACCTGTAGGCGTCGGGGCCAGGTGCATGGAGAGCAGTGAACCGTGTCTCCGGCGTCAACCTTCTCTCACTCTGGACGCCAGAGCAGAGTTCTCCTCCCGGACGGCCTTGTAGTCCTCCAGGATCCTCTCCAGGTTGGCCACCGTCTTGTTGCCGCTCTCCGTCTCAATCTGATGAGGGAAGGTCTCCATTTAGTCTGATGAAATCAAATCATTATATCGGTCTTTGAATGCGTTCTAGATGTAGGGTTTAGGCGGGAAGTAATCCTATTGGTCATTGTTGAGCTCTAGTATCCTTGTAGGGTTTAGGCGGGAAGTAATCCCATTGGTTATTACTGGTTTCTAGAATCTCTACTGTTTTGGGAGGGAAGAGTGAGTGTTGTTGGAGTGTTACCTGCTCTTCTAAATCCCGAATCTCCCTCAGTATTGTCCCCGTGTCTTCAATGGTCTGTATCAGCTGGTTGCAGTTCTGTGGAGGGGGACAGGGTATGAGTCCAGCTCACATGTGTGGACGTCTTTTATAAAAGCATGAGATTATAAAAGCTGGCTGCACTTACTTCGTGCAGTGCAGCCAGGTACTTGTAGGATTTTCGGACGGATTCATCTTTTTTGGCATCCTGGGGAAATTCGGGAGCAAAACGTGTATTACTTCATTATTAGTAGTTCATCATTAGTAGTTCATTATTCAGACATGAATCGGATTTAAAAAATAAAGGAGTGTCATTCTCCTGGCATTCACATCCTACACCTGGTTTAAAGGCTTGACTCTTAATAGCTGTTCGTCATTAAGGGATCAATAGTCACAACAGTCTGGCCAACAAACATCGGCACCCAGCCCCACCTCTAGCAGTGTCTTTGATAATCAAACAAACACCCATTAAAGCTGCAGAAGCATAGATGTTCCTCACCTCTGCAATAAAAGGCACCTTTTAACTGCTGATGGACAAACCTACCCAACCATAGTTTGAAATATAAACAAAAACCTTTAGTTGGGCTCAAGGGTTAGTTCCCTGTCAATAACTAAAGAGCCAGACCAAACAAGTTAGGCACAGGACTGATCTCCTCACCTTGAAGACCAGTTCATCGGTGACAGCGAACGTCCTGTCCAGTTTTCCCGTCAGATTGTTGATCTCCTTCTGCAGCTCCTTAGTGTCCGACAAAATCTATCAGCAACCAGAAACAAAGAACAGTATATTCATCACCACTTCCCCATCTTCCATAGGAAACAGCGAGACCACTGTCTGAATATGGAGCGGCAGGGGCTCAGGACTTCGGGCAGGTTGTCTGGCCAGCATCCCCGGCTCCACCTAGCGTAGTGCTGAGGTGTCCTTGAGCAAGACACCCAAGACCAAACTGCTCCCGACGATCTGGCTGTTCCGGGGCATGGTTCGAACCGCCGGCGGTTTATGAATGTATGTCGCCACTGGCGGTTTACCTTGGTGATCTCCTCCTTCTGTTTCTTGATGTTGCCAACGATCTCCAGGATCCTGAGGGTGTAGGCCGAGCGCGAGACATCCTTTGGAAGGTTCTCCAGCTCAGAGATCTGGTGGGAATACGAACAGGTGAGACACGTACGGGTAGACCACAGACAGGTCAGCCATGTACAGGTAAACCAGACAGGTCAGCCACAGACAGGTGAACAACGATTCGTAGAGCTCCTTAGGTTTACTACCACTTCAGTATTAGTGACTCTTGAAGCTTTTCTAACCACAGGGGGAAATCAAAGCCATGCTTTCTTGGCAAGCAATTAGATGGACATCTTTTAGAACTCCTGGGGAAGCTCTGTTCCTTCCTAGCTTCCTAACTGCCACAATATCTGTTCCTTCCTAGCTTCCTAACTGCTACAAATAGCTCTGACCCTCACCAGCTGCTTGTAGACGGACTCCTTCTTCTTGGCCTTCTCTGCAGACTCCCTGATCTTCTCGTGAAGGTCCTTGATCTCAGAGAGCTGCCTCGAGGACTCCACCTGTGAGTGGAATAAAATATGAAACGGATCCGGCTGGAATGAATCATGGCCTAGTTACTATTAACCACCGACTAACAGGAGACGCTTCTATCCCAAGCAACTGACTTTTGATTGTATTGATTGTAGGGGGTAGGGTTCTAGATCTCCATCCTGTTCAGGGATTAGGCAGGTTAGACTATAGATGTCGGGGATTGAACCCAGTACAGGTTAGACTATAGACGTCAGGGATTGAACCCAGTACAGGTTAGACTATAGACGTCGGGGATTGAACCCAGTACAGGTTAGACTATAGACGTCGGGGATTGAACCCAGTACAGGTTAGACTATAGACGTCAGGGATTGAACCCAGTACAAGTTAGACTATAGACGTCGGGATTGAACTCAGTACATGTTAGACTATAGACGTCGGGGATTGAACCCAGTACAGGTTAGACTATAGACGTCTGGGATTGACCCCAGTACAGGTTAGACTATAGACGTCGGGGATTGAACCCAGTACATGTTAGACTATAGACGTCGGGGATTGAACCCAGTACAGGTTAGACTATAGACGTCGGGATTGAACCCAGTACAGGTTAGACTATAGACGTCGGGGATTGAACCCAGTACAGGTTAGACTATAGACGTCGGGGATTGAACCCAGTACATGTTAGACTATAGACGTCGGGGATTGAACCCAGTACAGGTTAGACTATAGACGTCGGGATTGAACCCAGTACAGGTTAGACTATAGACGTCGGGGATTGAACCCAGTACAGGTTAGACTATAGACGTCGGGGATTGAACCCAGTACAGGTTAGACTATAGACGTCGGGGATTGAACCCAGTACATAACGTTAGCAGCGCCACTAGACCCCCTGGTCCCAGCGTCGATTAGCGGTCCTCTATGGAGACTGGAGGGTCAACTCACATCCTGATTGGTGCAGAGCTCTTTGAGTCTGCGGTGCTCATGGATGAGCGGTGTGCGGTGCTTCTCCCACTGGGCGGCCAGGCTGACCACCCGCTGAGCGCTCGCCTCCACCAGGCTCTGGGGGTCCAGACACACGGTACGTCAATTCAAATACATTATTATTCATATATAATACAACGAGGCCGTCAGTGGTGTACTGTCTAATCACAGTTCAGTTTGTATCTATCTGAACAAACGCATTGGACACTCTCAGAAAACCTGATCAAAGCTATGTTGGGTTTGGACGGGCCCAAACATATTGTTTATCGTCAAAGAAAAGCCCCCGAAATCCCTAAAAATGGATTCAGTTGTGGAAGTGAAACCCCGGCCATGGTGTGCAAAAGCCCCGGTACCCATGGAAACCCAGTATGGAATACTCGCATTACTCCCCCGTCTCCCCTGTCTCCCCTCTTGTTACTCCCCCAGAGAGCCCCCGTCTCCCCTCTTGTTTCTCCCCCAGAGAGCCCCCGTCTCACCGCTCGTTACTCCCCCAGAGCCCCCAGCTCCCCTCTTGTTACTCCCCCAGAGAGCCCCCGTCTCCCCTCTCGTTACTCCCCAGAGAGCCCCCATCTCCCCTCTTGTTACTCCCCCATCTCCCCTCTCGTTACTCCCCCAGAGAGCCCCCGTCTCCCCTCTCGTTCCTCCCCCGTCTCACCTGGAGCTTGGCCAGGTTGTTGTGGGCGTCGGGCAGCAGGTCCACCGTTTGCCTCTTCACCTGCAGACTGTTCTCCTTCTCCTGGTTCTCCTGCTCCCGCCCCTTCAGCCCATGGCTCACCTGGGCGGTGGGGAGGTCATGAGGGTTAGGGTTGGGGTTAGAGGAGGGGGATGTCGTGGAGGTGGGGGGAGGTCAGTAGAGGTAGGTGGAGGTTGTGGAGGTACTGTAGGTGGAGTTCATGGAGGTAGTGTAGGTGGAGGTCTTGTAGGTAGATGTCATAGTGGTTGTGGAGCTACTGTAGGTGGAGGTCGAGGGAGGTCGTGGAGATACTGTAGGTAGAGGTCATGGAGGTACTGTAGGTAGAAGTCGTGGAGATACTGTAGGTGGAGGTCGTGGAGGTACTGTAGGTAGAGGTCAAGGAAGATCGAGGGAGGTTGTGGAGGTAGGTAGAGGTCATGGAGGTACTGTAGGTGGAGGTCATGGAGGTACTGTAGGTAGAAGTCGTGGAGGTCCTGGAGGTACTGTAGGTGGAGGTCATGGAGGTACTGTAGGTGGAGGTCGAGGGAGGTCGTGGGAGGAGTCACCTGGGCCACGCTGAGGTTGATCTGCCTCATGCTGTCGCTGAGCCGCTCGGTGCCGAGCGCCACCTGCTGGAGCTGCTCCTCCAGCGCCGCCAGCTCCGCCTGCTGGCTGGCCTGCACCTCCCCCTCCGACTGGCCCCCCAACGGCATGGAGCTGGCCACCGCCGCCATCTGTTCCACCAGCACCCCTGGGTCCTAGAGGTAGCCAGGTTTGAGACCATGATTAGATATGGATCCCATTCCCCTGCCAGTCTGTGATCGGCAATCGGCAGATCATGATTTTGGTGATCGGTGATCGGGCCAAAAAAAGCTGATCGGAGCATCTCTAATTTTAACAAAGTATCGGCCCAATACCCGATGCTGGTATAACATTACTTGCAACATTGTGTTGCTATAGCTCACTCCACACCCTCAGGGCTGCTTGATAACATGTGACTGCATTCGTCTCCGGATAATTCCAGGTTTAGCATAGTTTCGTTTTCTGTGCGTGTGTGTGTGTGACTCACCTGTGTGAAGGTGAACTTCTGGGTGTGGGTGAAGTGGGTGCCCTTGGGCAGCAGGCGGTCCCCGGGGGCCGAGCCCTGGAAGGAGAGCAGCAGCTGGGCCAGGTCGGCGCCGGCCCCCGGCCCCCCGCTGTCCGGGGACGGCTCGCTGGTCGCCGAGCGCAGCTGCTCCTCGATCCGCTTCTGCAGGCGGGCCGTCTTCCTGGAGTGGTACTCCTGGGGAGGGAGACCCCACACCAAGAAGTTAAGGAAACAGTTTACTGTATTATCTTAAAAAGGTGCCACGACATGCCACCAGGTGTGAGTGTGATTAGCCGTTACAAGCCGTTTTGGAAATCAGCCCCTTAATACATCACAGGTGGGCGTGTCCACCTAGATGTGTGACGGATAGATGAGCAACGTTTGCTACAGTCCACTGGGTAGGCTGATAGACTGATCTATCCAGCACACATCTGAGTGGACACGCCCACTTTCTCACCCTTATGATGTCATAAGTGGCAGATTTCCAAAACAGCTTGTACCGGCTAATCACACCAAACCTGGTGGCGTGTCATGACACCTTTAAGAACAGAACTCCTCCGTTCAAGAGGCACTAATCAACCAACAGTGAAAAGCAAAATACAAGGTAATTCATTACACTGATATGATCATGATGGATTTTACAATGTCTGCACAATGATTCAAACTCAATAAAAACAAATATACTGACATAAGTATAAACATTTAACAAAATATAATAGGAAACAGTTGATACATTTAATGTTAAAAAATACTATTTATCTTCCACAACAACAGAAGAGGCCCATCTGTCCAGAGCTCCACTGCAGCGTATTTCAGCTGCCAGAGCCAGGGCTGAGGAGGGAGAGGGGGGGGGAGAGGGGGTCGTACCTCCGGCGTGAGGCGGGACAGCAGGCCCTGGCTGTTCCACTCGCTGTCCCACTCCTGGGCAGCGCTGAGCTCGGCCGTGTGCTGCTCCAGCAGGGACGCCACCACCGCCCCCTGGTGGGCGGGCTGAGCCGTGACGGGCAGGAGAACGTCCCTCCGGTACTCCCTCAATTCTGATCGGCGGGAACGGAAAGATTTGAACGGGAAAAGGGTTGAAAGTATTATGAGAGAAAACACCAGTAGAATATGGTGTAGTAACTGAACCATAACTGAACTGTAACAATACAGCAACAAACAGGAACAGGAAGAAATGGAAATGTGGTTTGTCTAAAACTATAAATAAAATGGTGACGCCATCACTGCCTACCTTTTGATGCCGCCTTCCCTGTAGATTTGGTGCTGTACGGTAAACTCAACGGCTGAGTTCGGAGACTCTGGGACGGTCCAGCACTCTGAAAACAACAGCAAACAATCAGAGCTCAGAGTCTATTGCCCCTTTTCCACCGGCGGGTACGCTTCGAACCCAGCACGCCTCAGCCCAGTAGTGAGGGTGCGGTATAGCCCAGCTCAGTTACGGCTCGCGTTTTCACCGCTGACAGTACCCTTAAGGTCGGACGGGGTTTGAGCTGGATGGTGATAGCCGCGGCAGCTACGTAAGCATCGTGACCTCATAGCAGCCCGACACAGTGTAGCCTGCTAATAAATCCAAGGAAAAAGAAGAATCGCACAATAAACAAAGAGCAACAATGTAGGACGTCCAAGAAGGACAACATTTTCTTCAATAAACCAAGCTTTCGCCGTTGTCCATAAATATCTCACGGGTACTGTGGTCGTTTGTTATTATCCCTCTGTCGCATGGAAGTGACGATTCTGTTGACTAATCAATGGACGGTGTGTGTAGCTCGAACTTGCCGGCATCCTTTCAGGTGTCTCAGTACACCAACGGAGGAGTAATGCGAGACGAGCACGGCTCAATATGCCTCAGTCCGGGTCACGCCCACTTTTGGCGGTGGAAACGCGACTCGTGCCCCACCTTTGCACACCGAACCGACCCCACCCGCCAGTGGAAAAGCGCCATAAAGCAGACGTCACCAACCGATACTACTGTTATTACTAATAGCTATGAGATATTGCTTTTAGTCATTGTGATAGTATTCCGATTTCTTTCTTTGGGGATCAATAGTGCTGTTGATAAAGGAGCGTTACCTGTGTTTTACAAAGGAGAGGCAGCCTGCAGTTGGGGGGCAGCCAAGGTAGGGCGAGCTGGGCTTTGATTTTAGCTGCGATGGCCCTCTGGAGCACAACTGATTTACCTGGAACGGTCACAGGAGAAATTAAGCTAACTCACGTTACTCACTTTAAGATACTTTGGCCCATGATGGTTCTTCCTTCTTAAACATCAAACCAAACAAGAATGACAAATTACAACATATCACCATCTCCACACTACAATAACAAACACTTATGTATTGTGATAGAGGGCCTATGTATTGTGATGAAGAGGGTCTGTGTGTTGTGATGAAGAGGGTCTATTGTGATGAAGAGGATCTGTGTATTGTGATGAAGAGGGCTTATGTATTGTGAAGAGGGTCTGTGTGTTGTGATGAAGAGGGTCTGTGTGTTGTGATGAAGAGGGTCTATTGTGATGAAGAGGATCTGTGTATTGTGATGAAGAGGGCTTATGTATTGTGATAGAGGGTCTATGTATTGTGAAGAGGGTATGTGTGTTGTGATGAAGAGGGTCTGTGTATTGTGATGAAGAGGGTCTGTGTATTGTGATGAAGAGGGTCTGTGTATTGTGATGAACAGGGTCTGTGTATTGTGATGAACAGGGTCTGTGTATTGTGATGAAGAGGGTCTGTGTGTTGTGATGAAGAGGGTCTGTGTGTTGTGATGAAGAGGGTCTGTGTGTTGTGATGAAGAGGGTCTGTGTGTTGTGATGAAGAGGGTCTGTGTATTGTGATGAAGAGGGTCTGTGCAGCGTATTGGACTCGCCTGCGGGTTGATCCGACGCCTCGGCGCTCTCTCTCGGCAGCTTCTCCACCAGGAACATGAGCAGGGAGCGGATCTCCGGCTCGTTGCTGTACAGGAAGGTCTGGTAGCCGATCTCCCCCTTGTAGCCCAGGTCCTGGAAGAGCAACGCACTATGAAGGCTTGGAGGCTATTCCTTTGTATTGAACCAATTCTGTCTATGTCTTTATTGCGAGAGATTTTAAGTTATAATCAAATATAGTCAAACAGACTTAACAACCAATACATAGGCGTCTTTTTAAGTGGGCAAATTATAGGTCTTTACTAATATATCCGTGTGTTGTGTGAGAATTGTGTGTGTTACATTTACAGCTGCTGCAGCTGCCTCTGTCACTTCCCAGTGACACAGGATGTCTTGTTGACCTTTTACAGCGGTGCACTGTAAATGTTCCACTCCACTTTGGGGAACATCAGTGGAGGTTAACGTAGTGGAGGTTAACTTAGTGGAGGTTAACCTAGTCCAGGTCTTCCTTTCCTTTAGTTCGAAGCACAGCCAAACTCACATTTATAGTTAATGATTGGCTCACCCTTGTTAACCACAGAGCGACAATTTGTAGACCTGTATAATGGGACAAAAGATCCTTTGAATAATAGTCAAATGTATAGTTGGACATTGTAAAGAGTCTAATACAGTGGATTTTATAATCCACCAACAGGTCTGAATTTCCACCAGTGGCAGCAGGAAAGTAACAGTTTTTGAGAGCGCTTGTTTCAGATTGAGTTTGGTGGTGCTACTAGTAAATCGAGTTTAGTCCAAACCGACCGTAGTCACTAATGAGCCTGACAGTCCGTGCAGCAGCATGTGACCAACACATGATACTAAACACAGGGAGAGGTCGTGGGCCATGCATGGAGACTAATGTAAAACTCCAAACCCAGGATGTTTGATTGGGCTTTTTACTTTTTTCTACACCTTGATATATGCCACTTTATATTTATTGAAAAAAAATCATATCCAACACATTGTTTTCCTCCAGATACCACGTTTAACGCAGACTCATCCAAACCCAATAATTTAACCCCCAAGGGAGTTAAATGATTTACATACACCACGAGTTATGCCCCGTTTCAGCCGACTCACAGAATTCAATGAAAGGGAATTTCAATAAAATAGTTGTGACTGCTCCCAGCATTCATGAAATGTAGCTGACGCAATTCCAGGTTAAACAACGGTAATATAAACAAGAAAGCGTGCAGATTGCCAACCACATGACCGTTAATAATGATTCACTTCCACATTCTGGACGGAGCCAGATCTAATTATAGCAAGGAGACTGGACCCCATGTGTTGACATCTGTTCACACACTGGACTTGATGGGATTATAGAAAGAAACTGGAATTCATGCGTTTGCATCTGTTCACACTGCACTCGAGCAAGATGTGATTATAACAAAATCATAATGCACCACCGCATTGTGACCACATCAGAGCATCCAATGTCAAGCCCAATGTTCCAGTTATAAGCGTTGGAGCTCTTACCTGACAGGCCTGTGCCAGGCCCATCCCGACCCGGAAGCGGGCAGACATGCCGGGGGGCAGCGACGGCGACAGCCCCCCTCCCAGGGCGGGGTTGATGACCCGGACACATCGCACCACCGCCTCCACGATCAGCTCGCTGGTGAACTGTTTCACACTCTGAACGTCTTCAGCCACCTCTCTGTGGTCGGTCGGTCGGTCGCGCGCACACACACACACACACACACACACACACACGCACGCACGCACGCACGCACACACACACACACACACAGTCATTATTCGAGACTTCAACACATGACTATAACATTATACCATAATCATTTGTTAATGACGAATACGTGAATTAACGACACGTGGGAGTGGATGGTGTTGTGCAGTCGTCAAGACTGGCACACATATGTCAATAACTGTCCCGACACTGTTGCCCATGCACCTCTCCATTCAGGACCAGGCTACAGCAGCCGGGCTAATGCTACTGTTGGATAGACACTGTTGAATGTATACGTACGTGCCGCTCTGCCGGAGTGCGTGGATCAAAATCCTATCAACTTCCTCCATTGTTCACGTTTACTGCCGATCTGCGATACGAAATGACAAAGAGCAGCTCAGCTGATGATGTGTTTCACATTTGATAACATCATGCTAGCCCAGTAGCCAGCCTGATGCGGTGGGAGCGATGGCCCCCATTGCCCGAGCGCTACTGACTCGAACCGAGGTGCTTTTTAGCGGGGCATTTCTTCCGACTCGCCGGATATATTTGCATTGAGCAATGGAAGTCCCAGCTAGTTTAGTTTAGCAGCTACACTTAGTCCACACAGACATTTCTCTCAGCGTCCAGTCGGGTTCACAGAGGAAGTGCAAGCTTGTGATGCGGGGTGTTGTGGGAGGTGGAGTTGTGGGAGGTGGAGAGCCAGAGATATACACCCGACCCTATATACTGACGCAAAGCAAGGGAACCCAGTAAAACTCCGACTCCCAGGGTGCTTCGCGAGAGATTGGGTTTGCGAGTCGCATGACCAATGGTGTGTTCCAGATGCCTTGGACACAGGCCCCTCGGAGCAGTGCCTACTTCCGCAATCCACCCGTGCTCAGTGGCCAAGGCTGGTATTGCAGTTTTTTTAGCGGGATGTGGACGGGTCCCTCAAATCATGGGGCCCGGAAGTAGATATCACTAGATACTAGAAGTAGATATCACTCCAATACAAGTGGGGAAAAGGATTGTGTCTCCGCAAATTTTCTCTGGATATCAATCGAAGGCTCATAATTATCTTTGGACCATGTACTATTAGTTTTCTCTTTTCAAAACGCCACCTCAAGCGTTTTATTAGCCGGAGAAGGAGGGGTGGGCAGCTGAAAGGAGTCGTAGTGAAACAAATGTTGTTTCGGCCGGGCCTCCGAGAGGGCTCTGTGCACGTATAGTATCACATGTAGTGAATAATCGGGGGGTTAGTAATTTATACTTCCATGGTCGGTAAACAATGCAACTGTGCTCGCAACAATCGCGTCCGACCCCCGCCCGTCAACAATCCTGTCCGCCAGGGTAAGGGCAGTGTCCCTGTTTTAGTTATCTTTGACAAAAAAAAAATACACATTTGGAGGTTTTTACACCGCAGAAACCAAAATGTCCCCGGATTTTGTCTCAGAAATCTGGTCTCCTTATGCTACAATGCTAGAGAACGAGAATATTTCTACATCCGTAACGTCATGCAGTAGGGTGTGGCAGGCTCCCATAATGCAGAAGCAATTCTCTCCTTGACGTTTTCCTGCGCCAATGAGCAGTTTCCATAGGAATGAATGGGCGCCATTTTTCAATCATAGACCTCTGAAGAATAAGTCCCGCCTCCAAGGCTCCGGTTCCCTCGGTCAAATGTCTATGGGAAATAACACAGGGTTTTTGAATGATCGTACATAACAAACTCTGTAGGTGGCGGAGAAGTAAAAGCTGCGTCACGTTTTGAACTACACACATTTTCCATCTAGTTTCAACTGTTTTTGGATTGTCGGTGCTGTTAAAGAAGTAAACTATTATTAATGCTACTTTAACGGCACCAAAAATCCAAAAACCCAGTTGAAACTAGATGAAAACGGTTGTAGTTGAAAACGTGACGCAGCATTTACTTCTCTGCCACCTACAGAGTTTGTTATGTACGATCATTCAAAAACATGTAAAAAAACAAACAAACATGTTATTCCCCATAGACATTTGACCAAGGGAACCGGGAGCCTCGGAGGCGGGACTTATTCTTCAGAGGTCTATGGACCTATAAAGAATGGACTCTGGGTTTTTGGATTGTCGGTGCCGTTAAAGTAGCAAAAATAATAGTTTACTACTTTTTAACGGCACCGACAATCCAAAAACCCAGTCGAAACTAGATGGAAAAAGTGTCTAGTTCAAAACGTGACACAGCTTTTACTTCTTCGCCACCTACAGAGTTTGTTATGTACGATCATTCAAAAAAAACCATGTTATTTCTCATAGGCATTTGACCGAGGGAACCGGGAGCCTCAGAGGCGGGACTTTTCTTCAGAGGTCAATGGGTCAAGTGGATCAGAGTTTGATTGAACACTTTTCAGAACAGCCGCACACATCAACAGAACCAGTGCGAGCCAGGTTTGTATTAAATATTTATATTTGTCATTATTGTCTTACGTTTCTATTAGTATGCCTTATTAGTCTCATTATTTTTCTATTGTGTTATTTGTATTTTATTATATTTTGTGTTCAACTTTTAAATCCTGCCAAATGTGCCTGTTCATTCATTACTGACAATATGCTCATGTACAGGGAGGTACAAGTTATCAATTTATAAAACCAAGATAATTGTTTTAGAGTTTGGGGAGGGGGGACGGGACGACCGCCTGTAGGACGCGTTTTGACCAGCAGAGTTCGCCACCTGTAGAACGCGCTTTGACCAGCTGAGGTCGCCAGTGTAGCAGGATTCAAGCATCAAATAGAATAGAGTGAATCTGTTTACAAGCTGGCTTTAGAGTATCTTTTCTCTTATCATTTCAAACCGAACAACTTTGCTACTGACAATGTATTCAGGTATATGAGGGCAGTGATGTATATTTCTACCAGCAACGTTTTAGGTCACAGCAAGACTGTGCATGCATAAATTGGTGATTGGATTAAAGCAGCAATGTAATCAAGTGTAAGAGCATTTCAAATCGACATTAAAACGACCACACATTTTCTTTGCACCAATACAAAGAAAATACATCTCAACATGGGCGCAGGCTGCAGCCATCTTTGTTTGTCGAGTCGTACGGTTAACCTCGTTGAACTTGGTGGACTGGTGGAGAATCCAGAAATATTACGACCAAAAGGGGGCGTTCCTCGGTGACATGTCTCAAGCTTGTGCTTAGCACAATTAGTGGTATACAGTCTTTTCACCACAAACGCAGCGTGCGTACGAGTAGCCCAGGGAAATACAATGGAAATAATACTACCGAACCTGTGTCATTACAAAATAATCAGAATAATATTTATATATAGCAGCCTAACATAGAAATGGGATAAAAGGAGTAGCTGTGCATAAACAGGTTTGGATGTTAATAACTTGTTTTACATGCAATGATTTATTATTATTTAGTTATTAAAACATAGATATTCTGTAAACCTATGTAATATTTCTCTCTAGTATTTGCATTCCTCCCAAAAAAGGCGACCCTTGCACATAAGGGGCCGTAGAGAAGTCAATACTGGGCAGTGGGGGCCTCACCACTGACATTTCTATGCAACCGTTTTCCCTGGTCCCCATCGGTTATTTGATAAGATCTTGACACATTCTCAACATTCTGCCTCACTAAGTTGTTGCTGTCACTCTTCCCTGGCACGATGAGACAGACTCGGGATCTTCAGATATGGGCCAGATTAGTTAACAAGGTTTAACAAGGAGCATTCAATCAATCACCTGACAGCAGGTCGGTCATACATGGTGGAGTTCATTTACAAAATATATAATAAAAAACATTCATATTAGGATTATGTTTATTATGTTTATTATTACATTTATTGTGAGATAGACCTATAAATCATTCAATATGTTTGTAGCCTGGAACAGTAACTGTTCAGTATACTACAGTATACTAAGTAAGCAGCAGAGTGTTGAGCAGTAATATCGTGGGAACACTGTAGGCTAGCAATGGAAACATCTATGTCACGCATCGTTACAATACATCAACAAGGAGAGGTGGTTCCTCATGCTCTGAGACCAAACCGCTAAAGACCCCTCCACTAAAGACCCCTCCACTAATGTTCACCCAAGCAAACGAGAGGTCGTTATGTGGTTAAAGGTGCTGTTGATGTCTGTGTACAAGCTGTCAAATGGGCATGGGAATGCCCTTGTCTGGTACCATCTGGTGTTGACACAGCGCTGCTCAGGTGCAGCAGGAGATGACGGCTGTACTGGTGCTGATACTGGTACTGGTACTGGGACTGTACTGGTGGGTTTACTGCTCCGCCGTTCCCCCTTTGTCTTGTGTGGCTTCTCTGGTCAAACTTGTGAGCTGGTTCTTATGCAATGTGAGGTTCATCATCCCTCCATATTTATTTCCACTGTGTGTGTGTGTGTGTGTGGTCGGGGGAGTGGGATGTGTGTGTTTGCGTGTGTGCATGTTCACGCCTGGACATGTGCCTGCATGTGTGTGTGATTTTAGATCCAAGGGTCCACTCTGCATGGAAACAATTCCATGAGCCACCAGAGAGCTCCCCCCATGGCCATCAGCCATGTCTTCTGTGTGTGTGTGTGTGTGTGTTTCTTTTTTTTCTTTTTTCTTTTTACAGAGGGGCGTGTTCCTGTGACATGGCAAGTAACTTGAGACCAATGAGAAGCCGCCCTCTATTTCTCTTTTACTGTCGTTCTCCACATGTGCCCGCCTACTCCTCTTCCTCCTCCTCCTCCTGCACCCTCCCACCCACCCGCTCTCTCCCCCTGCCTGCTGAGACTCTCTTTCTGTCTAGGTCCTCTCCCCCTTGCTTGGCTTTTCCAAACCCCCCTGAGCCAGCTGTACCTCTGGAGCTGAACCTCCTCACCTGTCATCTCCCTTCTCCTCCCCTACCTGGCTGCTCCTGTCCAGCAGGACCTGCTGCTACCGTGTGTGCTGCTCTACAGGTTCCTCTGCGGCTGGAGGTCGGTGTTTTGACTCTCTTTGGGTTCCTTTGCCACGTGGTTTTCCCGACGGAGAATATCTCCAGGGGGGAGGTGGAGATCTGTGTGTGTGTGTGTGTGTGTGTGTGTGTGTGTGTGTGTGTGTGTGTGTGTGTGTGTGTGTGTGTGTGTGTGTGTGTGTGTGTGTGTGTGTGTGTGTGTGTGTGTGTGGACCGTGTCAAAATACTGATCCAGCTTTCGGTGTTTCCAACTTTCCAACTTTGGCTATCTATTTTATTAGTTTGAGGAGTTTGTCCTACTATTTTTTATCTGATATATTGCTTTGTATTTTGGTTTGGTTTATGGGTATTTATTGAGTTTTTATCCTGATTACTGATCCTTCAATATGTGAGAAAACAGACAATAAATATGCCTAATATATTGGAGCTCAAACAGGGAAAAATAGTCTTTTGTTTTTTTTAGTACAGCAAACTATGGTCTATGCTCTGGGCGTTATAATGAGTTTGTGGACTTAAGAAAACAGAATTACTTTTTTACCCTATTTAATGGTAGCCATAGTCCAAGTTTTTAGAAGGAATATCTTTAGTAGTGGACTGAGCAGAGGAAACTTCATAAACATTTGTGTAATTACTTCCCTGCCATTTTCCCAAAGAAAAAATGAAGGAAAGAGAGAAATAAACAAGGAAAGCAAGCTAGAAAGAAGCAAGCGTCAGATAGCATAAACAGTTTGCCGTGGCCAAACGTCCCCACGAGGTGTAGATGCCAAGATTATAAAGTAACTGCCACTACAATCTGCGGAGCGACACTCACAGCAGCCCCTCGGAAACTGACAATATTACATAAGGCGTAACTCTACACGTCTTTCTGCCTGCAGAATGGGTCGGGGTCTGCTACTCTGAACAGAGCCTGGAAACCCCCACCCCCTTCCTGTACACAGTAATGCATGTGTGTGTGTCTCCCCCCCCCCCCCCCAAACTCCCCTCACCCATGTCAGTAGGCCCAACCACAGACAAAACCTACATATCCTCTCCTACTGCTCGTGTCCTTTGGAACAATCAACATGGATCTGGTTTGCTCAAGTTGGAAAGAACACCACCTTCCAAAAGCAGAGGTTTATGTTTTTAGCGGTTTAGCTTGAACACAACAGTGGTGGGCCCTTGGCTCTGGCTTGTGTAGCAACTTGATATACACGATGACTGTTCCAGGGAGAGGAGGAGGTTATTTTAAATGTTGAGTTGGCCAGCCTGGAATAGAAAGTTGGAGTTATCAAGTAAGTTGGACGTGATATATACCCACCATAGTGGTGTGTGTCCCTTCTGACTATAGTGGTAATTTCCTCTACGCCAACTGTGTGTGTGTGTGTGTGTGTGTGTGTGTGTGTGTGTGTGTGTGTGTGTGTGTGTGTGTGTGTGTGTGTGTGTGTGTGTGTGTGTGTGTGTGTGTGTGTGTGTGTGTGTGTGTGCGTCAGTCAGCCTTCCTCAACATCCATTACTCTTAAGACAGAAGTCTCTGGCACGTCCAATCCCTGACACATTCCAGGCAGTTTGGTCTGACCTGTGCTATACTTAGGCCCAGCAGACAGAGTTGCTGAGTTTCACAGACACTCAAACGCCCTGTGGAGCACACTTTCGCCCGGATACCTCTGGTGAAACAGAGCCGAATTAACACATTTAATTCCGATTTCCTGTTGTGTGTTTTTTTCCCCACTGTAAGTGTGGAAAAAACGTTCCTTTTTTTTGTGAATGAAATTTGATTTCTTTGAAGTTTTGAGTTAACATCTTGGAATATTTAAGAAATATCTAACTATTTTGGAAAAGGCGATACAGTCAGGGAACCATACCAGTAGTTCCATAGTGTGTTAATGTCTGCAGTCAAAAGGGGCCTCATGTTTACGAGACACTAACCCCAACCCTTACCACAGTATGGTTGTTTAATCAGGGTCTGAACAATGGTTCCTCATCGCTGGACATCCACAGGATCAGCGTGCGGAGAACTTCCTACCAAAGACCCCGGCCCTCATCCGATTACAGTCCCAGATCCCCAGGTTCAGAACAAACCAAACAGGCTGACTTTACAAATAAGACATTAAAAGCTGAAACATCAAAAGTTAGGCTACAGTAGAGAGAGAAACCTCAGAGAGAGAGAGATTTATAGAAAGTTTATAGAGAGGAAGAGACAGTGAGAAATAGAGAGAGAGAGGCTGTTAAGTTAGACAACAATGGTATGTGTCTCAGTTCCCCTCACATGTCCTCTCTTATTCCCAGACCGCTTAGTGCTGTGTGCGGCTCGTACACAAACAGAAGGAAAACCTCCTTTTCCCTTGACTTATGGCGCATTTCCACCAGCGGGTGCGGATCGGTTCGGTGTGCAAAGGTGCGGAACGGTTCGCGTTTCCATCGACAAAAGTGGGCTGAACCGGTCTGAGCAGTACTCGTCTCGCAGTACTCCTCCGTTCCAGGCAACTCGTAACTCGTGTTTTCACAACCTTCTACCCGTGAAAGTGCCCTGGAACGGCAGTCAAACCCGTAACTCACTACCCGTGAACTCGTACCAGATCGATCAGTCCTCCCAGTTCAAGTTTTTGACGTCACACACATAAACAACAATGGCGGCCTCTGTCGGTACTATTTATAAAATCAAATAAATCGGTTGTTAGGACATGTTTTATGGTATGAACGTCCATATTAGTGGCACTTTGGCACACGCAATGGTGTTAAATGCACCTGCGAGAATGTTTGGTTAGGCGGAGCTCCCCCTGTAACATATATGACATAATCTTACACGTGAGATAACTTTGTTTTTCAAGATAATTTATTGGTCAGTAGGCGTTGCTTTTACACAGCTGCTCTAGACACCATGGTGATACAGTGACGCTAAAACAGACACTTTCGTGTCACAGCATACCCTGGCTTTGAGCGTGACATACCTCGCTAACCCGCTAAACGAGGTTCGGAGTATAGCCAGAGAATGTATAGCCCACAGAGCCGCAGAAGGGTTTGTTGTCGTGACTTGTGACTTGCCTGGAACGCTACCAAGTCCTGAGTGGTGACTTTAAATCGTAACTTACGGGTTGAAAAGTGTCCCTGGAATTCAGCATGAGACACCTGAAAGGGTAAACCCCGTCCTACCATAAGTGTACTGTCGGCTTAAACCCCGCCCACCATAAGGGTACTGTTGGCTTAAACCTCGCCCTACCATACCACGCAAGCCATAACTGAGCTGGGCTATACCGCACCCTCACTACTGGGCTGAGGCGTGCTGGGTCTGAAGCGTACCCGCCGGTGGAAATGCGCCATTGTTGTATCCTACTCATGTTGCATCAAGGATATGTTCATTCACGCATCCACATTTCACCCAAAAGTGAAAGATTAATAAACAATCGACACAAAGCAATCCTGGTCTTTTGGTGTTCTGTGTTGTAAAAATCCCCCATAAAGTGTCGGTGACAAACTCCTCTCTCCCAGTCGAGGTCCGTTGACATTTTTTGAAGGCAGACATGGAAATTAGTGAGAGCTTATTTTTATTGGAGTAAATTCAGATTTCTTCCCCGACGATGGCCCCTTCCCAGAAGAAGGTGCTGCCAACCCTGTGGATTTAACTGCTGGGTCCCAGCGTTATGGAACAAAGAGCACAACTATACCTACAGGATAGCGTATTGGCTATTGGGTGTACGACTCCCAGCTGAAAGGCACTGGGGTCGATCCCCAATGTCCACACCCTTTAGCAAGAAGTTTAGTTTTTTTTACACTGTAGGTTGTGCTCTTCAGAACTATACATTTTCTACTGCAATTGTGATCATATGTTTTCGTCTTCGTCAGCCTCATCGGATGAATGCATCTGCTTGATGACCTAATGTGATATAAATGTAAGGCAGACACAGCTCACTGTAGACGGGTGAACGCAGTACAGTGTCGCTACAGAGAAGCAAGTTTGCCTGTTGAGACAACTCTACCATTCCTAGTAGGTCAACGAAGGTGCAGGACCTCGAACCATCAAACCTAACCCCAGGACCTCTAATCCTCTAACCTCTAACCCCAGGACCTCTAACCCTCTAACCTCTAACCCCAGGACCTCTAATCCTCTAACCTCTAACCCCAGGACCTCTAACCCTCTAACCTCTAACCCTCTAACCTCTAACCCTCTAACCTCTAATCCTCTAACCCTCTAACCTCTAACCCTCTAACCTCTAACCCCAGGACCTCTAATCCTCTAACCTCTAACCCCAGGATCTCTAACCCTCTAACCTCTAACCCCAGGACCTCTAACCCTCTAACCTCTAACCCCAGGACCTCTAACCCTCTAACCTCTAACCCCAGGACCTCTAACCCTCTAACCTCTAACCCTCTAACCTCTAACCCTCTAACCTCTAACCCCAGGACCTCTAACCTCTAACCCTCTAACCTCTAACCTCTAACCCCAGGACCTCTAACCTCTAACCGTCTAACCTCTAACCCTCTAACCTCTAACCCTCTAACCTCTAACCCCAGGACCTCTAACACTATGTGTGTGTGTGTGTGTGTGTGTGTGTGTGTGTGTGTGTGTGTGTGTGTGTGTGTGTGTGTGTGTGTGTGTGTGTGTGTGTGTGTGTGTGTGTGTGTGTGTGTGTGGGTTTGGCCCATGGCCCATGAGGATCAAGCTGAACCCTGTATACAGAGTCCTCTTCAGCTCACTGAGCTACTATGATGAAATGAAACGAGGGTCAGAAATACATTTATACAGTATAATAATATATTTGAAAGTTAAACGTCTGTAAAAAGATATGGTAACAGTACTTTTGGTTTTATCTTCCTTTACAAATAACAAGTTTTCTTGGTTTTATGTGCTTTGTTTTAATTGCTTTGTTTTATTACAGTAAAGCAAAACATAAACAGTAAAAAAACAACCAATAAGCACATTTTATTTTAATAGCAGTCCATTACTGGCTATTTAAAGTTGACCAGGGCTTTCAGGGGAACTCTGTGGGTTCTCCACAACCACAGGGAATGTCAGATGGACTCAGTTGGAAAAATGTCCAATCTGCAATGAATTGTTTATATTTTCATTAATTTGCTTAAAAACAGAAACGTTGTTGGCCCGCACTGTACCTCATCACTCAACCAGAAGAACCAGTGCCTCCGCCAGCATGGAGCTGCAGAAGATGTCCAATGGACATGAATATGAAACATTGGACAAAGGGTATGTTCACTTTCAAGTTAAAGGGTTTCATTAACAGATGTGTTGCACAACATGGTCATTTTGGAAAGGCAAGAGTCCTCTACATACACCAACAAATTTTTTTTGAGAACATCAAAAAGTAGCAAAGGTAATACTGGGGTTAAAGGTAAAATATCAAATGCAATGCAAATGTAATCATATTATTTCCACAAATTAACCTATGAAACATAAAACATTAACTTTATTAACTTTTTCAACATTTCAACTAGCGCCTATCGTAAAATAATGGACATATCTGTAGCCGATGCTGATCGATAGTGGTTTAAAAATGGTTAGTAATTAAATATAATCCTAACTGATGCATAACTGATATATTCTACCAAGAAAACATGGCTGCCCATATCTGTCTCATTGTTTACAAGAATCGTACTATCGACACTCCCAAAACACCCCCCGCAAGCCGAGCTACGCTAGTTAGTGTCACATAAAGTGTTGTTTCAACGCCACATATGCCAGTCGTATTTGAAACTTTTTCCCGGCGTGGTCCGCACGTTTACACTGACCGAGGTAATATACCCTCTCCCCTCTCGAAACCTACCCATATTGGGGGTTTCATTTTCATGTAAATGCGATTAGACGGCATCGCGGTACCAGGGGCAGGACTTGGGTAGAGGTGTTGATGACTTACAATATCTAACCCTAACCATAACCAGAAGAAGGTGATGCAGTCGCCTTTAACGAAGATGGCGAAAGATGGTGCGGTCTACGAGACAGCAGCACAGGAACTTTCCTTACAAGGCTTTCGTCTGGATAAAAAACAAGTGGTCAGCAATATATAGAATATGTTGGCCGTTTTTGCACTTGTAACTAGTTAATGTCGTTTGTAGCCTACACTTTAGATGTAGTCTACTCATTCTTGCAGGCTTGAATAAAAATTAAAAAAATATTCAGAGTATGCAAATTATTCCAAAGAGGTCTCCGTGCGTTGTCCCGCCTACTCTAATGAACCAAGAAAGCCGGCTCCTTGACGTAGGGGGAATATACCCCCTCGGTTTTACACAGGCAAGACGGTGAAATTGTAACATCTGCCAAGCAGTGACTGTACCTGCTCGGCAGTGTAAAAATACATACAGTTGCACGTCCAGGTAGACGGGACAGAACACTATTATTGAGTTTCCCGCTGATTAACTGAGAGTGGCTCAATCTTACAGACTATAACTTTAACACCACCAAGTAGGCAAAAAGCTACATAAAATCTCGTTCAGCACAATTCTAGAATAACACACTATTAGTAAACAACAATGCTTTTCTCTGATTGGCCCATGCTGGAGGCCGGTGATGTTATTGGCAAATGGCCAGCGACCGTCGCACGTACTTGTTGCATAATTGTTGTGTATTTTGGCTGATTGCTGTGGTTTGTTTCTGTCTGATTAGACATCGCTAAATTATTGATAAAGGTATATGGTTCTTGGCGTTTGTCATGTGGTTAGACGTTGAGGCTAACTGTATGTGTTGTTGTTTTTTCAGAATACAGCCGGAGGAGGAGTCCTTCCTTCCAGAGAAGAGCGATGGCTTTAAGAAACAGCAGTTCAGCGACGTGAGTGAGGCGATTGGTCAAACCCCAACCTAGTTTGATTTCATTGGATTTTATTTTTTTTACAGTTAAAAAATATAAAACTTTCTAACACGTTTTGAACACATTTATTTCCAAAGTGAACCTCGATGTTTAAGCAACAACATAAAAAATACATATCAAATCACATATTGCATATCATTCAACATATAAAAAATGTATTTAAATATATTTAGATATTTTCTTTCATTGCTTTTGATTGCTTTCATTGCTAATAAGGTTTTGTTTCATTTGGATGCTTTAATTCCACCAATTACTTTCACTTGTTGACCAATTCCATACTTTATGTATGTATGTTTGACAGTTTGAAGGCAAAACGTCGTTCGGCATGTCAGCCTTCAACCTGAGTAACGCCATCATGGGCAGCGGGATCCTGGGCCTATCCTACGCCATGTCCAACACCGGCATCGTCCTCTTCCCGTGAGTAGGGTGAGGGTGAGGGTGTGAGGGTGAGGGTGAGGGTGAGGGTGTGAGGGTGAGGGTGTGAGGGTTAGGGTTCTAACCTCACCTCAGAGACGGAGAGAGACACGGGCAAACATGGCCCCCTGCCAAACAGAAAGGCACACACACACGCAGAAATCACACATAAACGCCAACATGGATGCAAACACACCAAAACACACACACACACACACACACAGACACACACACACACACACACACACACACACACACATGCATGTGTGCTCTGTACCTCAGTGGACCAATGGAAGCGATGTGCTGGAGAGTTAAATATTGTGCAATTCTCGTCCAAAAGGCAGGACACTCTGCTTTGACACTCGGCTGCTAAATATATCATTTATCTGTTTTTAGCATCCTTCAATAATAAAACCCACCGTGATATTCTTAGTCACTGACTGAAATTACACTGGAATTGACCTGTTGGTATGGAAAGCAAGGAGGTTAACACAGGGCCTAGCTATTCATCTGCAAGAACAGATGAATAGGTCTACTACACTCACCCACAACAAGAGCTAACAGACGTGTGCTGTGTGTGAGGGAACCATAGCTTACACACCAGGGGGCCTCATTACAGAAACGTCCTAACCCTAAAATCCTATCCTATCTTAAGATAGGAAGGCATTTAGGGGTTTTGGTATTACAGAAGGAGGTTTCCTAACGTAACTTAGGAAGAAATCCTATCTTATCTTAAGATAGGAATTTAGCCATTACAGAAATATCCTAAGTTAGGAATTTCTTAAGTTAGGGTCCCTAAGTTAAGTGGCCATACACCCTGTCCTCAATTCAAAATAACTGTCAATAACTGAAAAAAATGGCAGCAACACTGCTAGTAGGTCTGGAAAAAAAACAAAAGTTTTTCTTTTTCTTTTTTTTAAATTGTGAATCGTATACAAAAATATAAAATATTCGAAACTTCATTAATTTTCTGTGCATATATCAGGCTGCAGGGCAACAGTCTGACAGCCTGCAGGAAAATAAGCATAAATGGTCCACCTGTAAAAGAGTGCACTCTTCACAGCGGTTTCACAGCCATGTATTTCAACCTCATGGAGGTCACCAATGCCATCTGCAGTCTGGCACATAACTTACAAAGATCCTTTATCAACAACAGTCTCTGTTAACGTTAAAAGAAACACATTCTATCACTCTCGTGCACATTCTGAGTGCAGAAACAGACATAACCTAAAGGAAGTTACGATTTTTCCTATCTTTGAGTCCCTTACTTAAGTTAGGAGGAGCAGTTAGGATTTTTTCTGTAATGAGGCCCCAGGAGGCAAACGAACACAGCTCATGGAGCCAATGAACCCGTCCAGCTGATTGGTCGAACAGCACATGGCTCCACATTCGGATACGCCCACGACGTTGTTTAGCCGCTGAGAGTGTGAGTTACGATCGGCTTGGATCGGATCACTTTAGATTCTATTCTGGTCTGAGATGTAGCGTACAGGTAGAATACTCACTCACTCACTCACTCTCTCTCTCTCTCTCTCTCTTTCACTCACTCACTCACTCACTCACTCACTCACTCACTCACTCACTCACTCACACAGAACAAAGCAAGGAGAATATGGAACTAATTGTCCACATTCATCTCAATGCCATCTATGAAATGTAAACATTCATCTCCATGATAGAGATGTTAAAGACGGCCCACAAAACATCTTCATGATAGGCAACTTATGGAGATATTTGTCATCATACATTTTCACCATAGAGACAAAATATGGAGACATAAATGTCCCAATAAATGCCACATAAATGTCCGCAATACACCGCAACACTGGTGGCTCATTGGCAGAGGGCCATGCTTTATTTCTGGCCTGAAAGGGCGTGGATGAAGCGGTGTCTGGTTTACCAGCAGTTGGCCACAGCACACTGTTCTTGTAAAGGAGGTTCACACGTAGCCAAAAGGTACCCCAATGTCCACCGCCTGGCTGTGTGCATGCTTGGCAGGACACCTGACCCCTACCGGCGTGTTTATGAGTTCATTGTCCAAGTCGCTATGTGTCTCTAAAAGGATTTGGTCCACACCAGCTGGGAGGGTTAGATTCAGGTTTAAAGGTACACGGTTCCTGGACGTTCCAGGAAGGAAGGCCTTGCACAGCGTTTAGCGGTAAAGCTACCTCTAGCCTCATACTCATTGCGATCGTCTTTAGCAAGGCACGGGCCCAATTTCAAATTACACTGTAATATTGGTAAACTCTGCGGTTCATTTGTCTGGTTAATATTTCCCCTATATGAAGTATGGGCTGTCTATCGGCCTACTCTCTGCCCCATGCAGGATTCTTCTGACAGCCATCGCCTGCTTGTCCAGTTACTCCGTCCACCTCCTCCTGCAGAGTGCGGGAGTAGTGGGTGAGTTCTCCTCCTCTTCCCCAGTGGAGCTGCTGGGCCTTCGGTCACATGACAGCCACACGCCCTCACAGTTGCACATTGAGGACATTGAGGTAGCAGGACCTCAGGGCTGGCAGGGTGTTCTATAGGTTGTCATGACTCCATGGCGGAGAAGGCCCGGCCCAAAGCTTCGCCCAAATGTCAGCAGATTTGTAGGGCCTCCCTGAGCAAGAGCCCTTACCTGCTCCTAAATGACAATTCACTGTAAGACTCTTTGGATGAAAGACTAACTGTTAACTATTAAATTAAACTCGAAAATGTATACTTGTGCTGTGTGGGTGTGTGTGTGTGTGTGTGTGTGTGTGTGTGCGCGCGTGTGTGTGTGTGTGTGTGTGTGTGTGTGTGTGTTTAAATTACCCTCTGATGCCAATCTTGGCAAATATTTATCCTCTGTGTTTGTTCAGGTATTCGCGCCTACGAGCAACTTGGTCTTCGTGCCTTCGGGCAACCGGGGAAAATACTTGCGGGTGTCATCATAACCCTGCACAACATCGGAGGTGAGGCTGAGCTGGTGGTGGTGGTGGTGAGGGGTACAGTCCAGACTATTGGCTCCAAACCCGTACGGGGCTACAGACACCAGGGACCCAGGCAGAAGACGCTTAAGGCACATAGGGAATAGGAAATGGAGATGAATGGAGAATACAAAATGTCATAAAAATGCCACAATTATATATAGGCCTACTACTTATTACTATTATTACGATTATGAGGAAGAGGGGAACCTGCTGTTCAAGCTGCTGTCTCTGAGCTGCTGAGAGGAGGCTCAGGGGGACGGGCGGCTGCTATTGGCTGACCTCGTCGTAATGGTTGACGTCCCTAAAGGGCGTCAAAAGTCCAGAAGTCCAAACCAACTGTGATAGTGTAGCCTACATATTGGATCCTTTCAGTTTATCATTTTTCCAAGCGAACAGATGGCCGTCTGGCTTTGCAGAGAAGAGAGAGAGAGAGAGAGAGAGAGAGAGAGAGAGAGAGAGAGAGAGAAAGAGAGAGAAAGAGAGAGAATGCGTACTGGTGGTTTTTCCATGTTGTCACAAATTCATGGTGCAGGAATTCAGAGATTCGTGGTTACTTGTAACTTGAGTCGGGCTTCTGTGTTTGTTACCACCTCCTTTAACTCTTTGTCTCCTCTAAATGACACCATAAACATAAGGAATGTTTTATGCTTGCATTCATTATATGCATACACCACACTGTGATATATAAGATGTATTAAACAAGAGGGTTGGTAAATATTGATAAAGTCTAGTTTGTTCAGTTGTTTTGAACATTCTGAATGGTTCTCTGTGCTCCTCAGCTATGTCCAGTTACCTATTCATCGTGAAATTTGAACTTCCCCTGGTCATCCAGGCATTCCTTGGACAGACATCGAGCTCTGAGTGAGTACCTGGGAAAACGGATCACACATCTGTCACATGTGTCCCAGCAACGACCAACATCATCGTTTCTGTATGGGACCTATTCTTAAAGCAAACCTACACAAGACTGGTGATGATATTTCATGTCGTTGTCATAATATTGTCGTTAATTAGTTTTGGTAGAAGGTAGAATATATTTTATGTTTGCATGAACAAATTTGTAAACCAAGTTCAAACCAAAGTGTTCACAGACTTATCCAGAGTCGATGGGTAGGGTTAGACTATGACTTACAGACATGTAAATATGCACTTTTGTCTGTTTGTTTGTGTGTGTGTGTGTGTGTGTGTGTGTGTGTGTGTGTGTGTGTGTGTGTGTGTGTGTGTGTGTGTGTGTGTCTGTCTGTCTGTCTAGGGACTGGTACATGAACGGGAACTACCTGATTGTCATCGTCAGTGTGTCAATCATCCTCCCACTGGCTTTGATGAAACACCTCGGTGGGCAAAAATAATATCTACTATCATTTATTCATGTGCTTGTGTAATTATTTCATAATTATATTTAAGATTTAATTTTTCATTATTTGCTTCATTTATTTAATAATTTCTTATTTCATGATAAACCATTTCTATATTTACCCTAATTTGTAGGGTAATAATTACTTAAATTGCTGTGGAAACCTGAATTTTCCCCCTGAGATCAGTAAACTTTGATTGTGTTTGTGTTCAATGTCTAAAGCGTGTCAATGTCGTCCTACAGGTTATCTGGGTTACACCAGTGGATTCTCCCTCACCTGCATGGTCTTCTTCCTCTCCTCGGTGGGGTATTATTATGGGATGCTATCATACTGTACGGTATCATACTGGTAATGGAGGGTGGGCTTAGCTGGAATTAGATTTACTGATGTACACATTGATTATTACATATCCTTAAGTGAGCAGGGGGTTAGACTCCCAGCCCAAAGGTCCTGGGTTCAATCTCCCAGTGTGTGTGTGTGTGTGTGTGTGTGTGTGTGTGTGTGTGTGTGTGTGTGTGTGTGTGTGTGTGCGCGTGCGTGTGCCCCAATGTCCGCAGCCCAACACACATCCACTAACTCTTTACCTGTTCCTTAACTACATGTATCCACAAATCCCCTGATAGGAAATCCTTACCTACATCTCTCTCTCTGTCTCTCTCTCTAATATATCTCTCTGTTGAAGCCTCTCTCGCCCTCTGTCTCACTTGCCAGGTCATCTACAAGAGTTTTAATATCCCCTGCCCGCTGGAAGCTTTCGGTAACTTCTCCGCCAACGCCACCATCCCTGAAGACACCTGCACCGCCAAACTGTTCACCATCAACCAAGAGGTCAGAGGAGAAACGCCCCGGCTGAATCCCCACAAACAAACACGAAATGTCCCCCTTTGAGCGTTTTTTTTGGGGGGGACTTCGTACCATGCAGCTGGTAGAAACAGGAGGTTCCCAAACAGGTGGGATTTAGGAGGGTATAGTGGTTAAGGTGTCGGACTCCATTTTATGAATTTGCATGTATGTCCTGCCTCACTGATATTTGATAAATGCAGAATACACTATCATGGTTCACTATTTTACCAACCTATTTGCCAATTTTTCCGCTTGTGTTCGCCTTACGCTACTCACGTGCGAGTCGTCTGTACATGAGACACGCGCCCTTTAGCAGACAGCGTTGAGGGTCTCCACCCACTAACGGAAAGCCCTAGATGTCAAAAACTGGACATTTGAACGGGTAATGCCTCTGACCGCATATGGTCACAAGCTATTTGTGGGTCGGTCGGGGGGGGGCGTCCTTCATTGAACTGTCCAGCCCACCCACCCATAGTATCCATTACCCCCCCCCCCCCAGCCAGTTGCCTGGTTTAAAGGTGCACTACAGTCTAGACGGCTCCATTTGCTTGCGTATGATAGACTCCACCCCCCCCCCCCCCCACCCCCCCCCCCTGCTTTCTATGATTATTTCAGACGGCGTATACGATCCCCATCTTGGCGTTTGCCTTCGTGTGCCACCCTGAGGTGCTGCCCATTTACACCGAGCTACGCAAGTAAGACGCAGCAGTGGAATATTCCAGAGCTGATAACGAGTTCAGCGTTCATGTCGTCCGTTCAGATGTGTTCTTCCAGAGACATTGCGACTGCATATACATTAGTGTATATGATAGTAACAGTTGTATCAAATAATAACATTACAAATAAATAGCAATGCAAATATTATTGCTATTATTGTTATAAATGAAAATCATATATAATATTTTCAGGTTATATATTTTTTAAACTTCTTCCATGATACCTGTATCGATGGGTATGTGAGACCAGACGGAATGTTTCTGTGCTCTCCAACCCTAGCCCGACCAAGAGGAGGATGCAGGGGATCGCCAACGTCTCCATCCTGGGCATGTTTGTGATGTACCTGCTCACTGCCATCTTCGGTTACCTCACCTTCTACGGTACCAACTATTATATGAAGCAAACACAATTTTTGTACTATAATCTTGATATATTATTTATTTATTTTGAGTTTTCTGTGTGTATCTGTGTACATGTGTGTGTGTGCGTGTCTGTGCGTGTGTGTGCGTGTGTGTGCATGCGTGTGCTTGTGTGTGTGTGTGCCCGTGCGTGTGTGCGTGTGTGAGCATGTGTGTGTGTGTGTGTGTGTGTGTGTGTGTGTGTGCCCGTGTGTGTGTGTGTGCGTGTGTGTGCGTGTGCATGTGTATCTGTGTTTGTCTGTTTGGTGTGCGTGTGTGTCTGTGTTTCTTTGTTTGGTGTGTGTGCGTGTGTGTGTCTGTGTGTGTTTGTTTGGTGTGTGTGTGTGTGTGTGTGTTTGTTTGGTGTGTGTGTGTGTGTGTGTGTCTGTGTGTGTGTCCAGTCAACACAGAGTCGGAGCTCCTGCACACCTACAGTAAGGTGGACCCTCTGGACACACTGATCCTGTGTGTGCGCGTCGCTGTCCTGGTGGCCGTCACCCTGACGGTGCCTGTGGTGCTGTTCCCTGTAAGAACACACACACACACACACACAAACTCACACACACACACACACACACACACACACACACACACAGGCACACGCACACACACATACTCAGACTCTGTCCAATGAAATCATCTTTGTGATACAACCCGGGAAAACACGTGGATATGTCAAAAAGCCGGCCGGCAGCGGGGGATTTAAGAATGGAGGAGAAAGTTATCATTGCTGTGGGCAATCGCCCAAATCTGTTTGACCTGTCCCTGGTCACGTACAGGGACAACACTCTGCTTGACTACGGAATCTATTTTGCAATAACAACAACAGCAGGAAAAAGCCGGCTTTAAGCGGGGAGCGATTTGATTGGCTGCAGGCTGCGTCCCCAAAGACTACTCCCCCATACGGCAGACACGCCCTCGGTCATCCGCCGACGGACGCATGTCGTGTGACTGTAAGGTTAGTTAGGGTTAGTGTTAGTGTTAGTTAGGGTTAGGGTTAGTTAGTGTTAGTGTTAGTTAGAGTTAGGGTTAGTGTTAGTTAGTGTTAGTGTTAGTTAGGGTTACGGTTAGTGTTAGAGTTAGGGTTAGTGTTAGTTTGAGTTAGTGTCGGTTTGGGTTAGTGTTAGTGTTAGTTAGAGTTAGGGTTAGTGTTAGTTAGGGTTAGTGTTAGTTTGAGTTAGTGTCGGTTTGGGTTAGTGTTAGGTAGGGCTGTGACCCGACTGCAGGGGGACAACAAACAGTGCTTACACAATCAACGCTTCGGATTGGTTCAAATTGGTACCCAGTTAAGTCACTTGACTCCATAGGGCTAATCGAACAATCTGATTGAGCAAGACAAAGTCAAAGATAAACCAGTCCTGGCAGAATCCAGTTTCTGCCAGGTACATGTTTGAGGCAGAAATGTTTGTATCGTGCAGATTACCGTTTAATAATTCAGTGGCTTAAACCTTTCACAAACTTCCATATGGTTAGAAACCCAAATTTGAACAAACAGGTAAAAACTCTAAATCAAAAACTGTACATTGGCACAAAGTTGAACATGAACACAAAATGAAAACACACACATGTTCCCTTTCGGCTGAACATACACCTACTTTACACTTTACTCAAGCCTTGCTGATTAAC
>NC_140285.1:1716363-1813863 GCF_964030765.1 Micromesistius poutassou | reverse complement strand
AGACGTTAGGGTTGGCCTCAGCCTAACCTACAGACTTTAGGGTTGGCCTAACCCTAACCTACAGACGTTAGGGTTGGCCTCAGCCTAAGCCTAACCTCTGTGCCCGCCTCCCTCAGGCTGCGTGCTTCACAGCGCTGGGCTTCATCTTCATGACCATGAGTCTGACGTTCATCGGGATCGACTGGATGACGGGGGAGAAGCGGAGCGGCGGGGGCCACTAAACGGCCCCTCCCCACGGGGAGTGGTCCGACACTACCGGCCAATAGTGGGACGGACGCACGTCGCGCCCGTCTCGCCCTCCACCCAGATGCAATCTGCTGCCACTCGAAGGCTAACCAGGGTTAGGGTTAGGGTTAGGGGTAACCCTAACCCTAACCCTAACCACGTTGGAGTTTCAATTTGTTGTTATATTTTGGTAAGACCCTCCCCCCCCCCCCCCCCCCACTTGTTTTTTTTCTCCGTGTTTAATTTTTGTTATCGCCACGGAAGCAAGGCGGTACGGAGTCCAGGAGGCGGCCAGTGGTGTCGGGCGCACTGCGGATAAGATGAGTTACTACCTCTACATTGTATTAAGGAATCAAGGCCACGCTGCCGGTGAAAGACAAGCCAAAAAAAAAGCAAGCTGGCTTCCTAGGTTAGAGTTAGGACAGAGGGAAGCGGGAAGAGTGTACACGTTGGACGCTATCTCCGATGCAGAAGAGTTTGATTCAGTTAAAAAACAATTCAAACGATTGCAGGGAGGAATTTGCTCAAGAAGAATTTAAGTTCAAATTGCATTTTGCATTTGGTCATTATTATGACTGTTACCAAAGGAGAAATAGTATACTTTTTTAAAGTTTAAATAACTTCAATTGGGGGCTTATTGGTCCTATATTTTTCATATCAACAATGAAAAGAAAATCATCATGGTTTTTGTTATATACTACTATAACATTGCTTGAAAACAGCTATCTCTATTTTAAATGTCAATATGATTTTATCTTGTTAATTTAAATGTTAGGCCATACAGCCAAAGCCTTCAAATCCCCAGGTCAAGTTTAGTGCCGATATGTGACGTATGAAACTGTATCAAACAGTAAATTACTTTTAACCTACATCTCTACTTGTTGTGCATCGTGATTAAGCAGAGCATTATAAACAACTTGTGAACCTCTGATAATTAAAGGTTATACAGTGTTAAAATGCTCAGAGCTGGCTCAGTTGAGAGTAAACAGGTCCTTAATTAGGTAAACTAATTAGCTCATTGAAGATATCATCATACTTTTGATGTCAACTAACAACACACTGTGTTTACTGGTATGGATCGGTATTGGGGACATACCGAGTTATAATCCATCCCTTCATTGTTAAAATGGTCAATAATCACAGTATTTGATCACAAATCAGGGTTTTCAGTTGAGTCCCCCATTTGTTTACGTCACATGACCAAAAATGATAAGAGTATTAAACTATTGTGTGCCAAACTATTTTCTACAAAGTAATCCAGTGAATTGTAGTTTCTTCAAAACTAGTTTCAGAAACGTTTAGTTTTAGATTTTTGCTTCCTATACATGATTTGCCTTGTTTGCATGTGCTTGAAGACAAGTTGACACATTTAGTCTGAGGTTCATTTGATGTAAACCGTGACCTGGCTGGTAGAGGCTGCTAATTCAGCCACAGGTGCTAAAGGAAAGTAGCAGGAAAAATAGACAGAAGGTGGGCATCTACAGCAATAAATTTCAAATCTCTACCATGCCCGGGTCCTTCACCACATGGAGGGTTACAGGGTCAGCCCGGGAACCACATTATGAAGGGGTGAACACTTTACAAAATGGTGAACCCTTTATGAAGGCGTGAATAGCATTATGAAAGTCTGACACCTTTTATAAAGGGGTGAACCCTTTATGAATGGGTGATTCCCTTCATGAAGGGGTCAGTTCCATTTTCAAGGGGTAAACCCTATATGACGGAGTGAATTATTTAAAAAAAAAAGGTTGCATCATTTATGAAGGGCTGAATGCCAATCTAAGAGGGTTAACCCTTTATATGGGGTTGAATTTCATATTAAAGGAGTAACCCCTTTGTGAAGGGGTGAAACGCATGAAAAGGGGATGCCCTTTATGAAGGGGTTATACCTGTTGTGAACAGGAGTGATTTTGACGTAATTGTCTATTGCTAAGATTTATAGCAAGGCATGCATAATATGTATATTGACATGGTGCTTTTTTTCATAATAAAATATATTTGTGAGTAACATGAAGATATTGACTTCATTGTTTTCTTCTTTTCTCTGTTCACGGTGGAATTAAAGAACATCTAGTCCTCGCTATCCCAGAAATCCCTCTGGTAATTTGTTGTAACTTTCCACAGACCTACTCTCACAGACCTGTTTTGCAGGGAGAACAGAAATTGGCAGAACACCGGGATCATGGGTGTATAAAAAGAACGGGCATGTGGTTTCTTGCCGTACTGTGCAGTACAAAAACGCACATTGGTGCCCTCTAGTGCCTCTACTTGGTACTGCCAAAAGGCTCATTGCGCTAACGGTTCAATGTCGTTTTTTCTTTATGATTTCATGTGTTTCTATAGTATGCAATCAATTCATTTAATTATCTACACACGGTGTACTTATATTGTAGGCCACGCAATAATATGTATTTGTGTCGTTTCACATATATTTGTTTTTACAAGTTGGCACAGCGTCAATGAGTGAGGGAATAGGGAACGACTTCGAACACAGCTATTGTGTTAAAAATAATCTTTCAAGGCAATCTGTAGTAGTAACACTAAGTGCTTCTGATTATTACTGCAAAAGTTAAACTATGGGCCACTGCTCATTTAAAAACGTCACTTAAAGTGTTAGGTTGTACAAAGGGCTGAAATTTGAAAACTGGTTAGGTTAGCACTCATGTTTCTCTTCAGATCGTATAAATCTTTTACTAAAGATTTTCGTGAAGAGGAACAATATGAGTTTTACCTAATTTTTCGATGCTCTGCTGCAAGGTGGGGCTTTCTTTCTGTGTTTAAGAAAAAAAAGGCTGGACCCAAAGGGTGTGAGCACTGCTGTTTATCTATGTCTTGCTGTACTGAAAAAGCACCCTATGAATTAGCCTACCTTGCCACATTAGATCCTTGAAGGAGTGGAGGAGGAAAAATATTGAGGGAACATAAAATAATGTTTCATACCGAAATACATTTATTTAATTCAAAGTGAAGTGCGGTCCTTTTAAGACGCGGCAAGGGAAAAGCTTAGAGCAGCGCACATACATGTTGAATTAAACCATTTAATTAATCAGGGAACTACCATGCCTAACATGAATTTGATTTCTTCAGCAGATTCCGACATGGCCGCCACGACCCAAGCGGCATATAGCGGTGGGAAAAAGTGTAAATAATAAAAAGGGAATATATTGAAAGTGAAGACATCGAGATGGTGGCGATTTTACTCGATGCGCCAACGGTTCTAATGTAGCATTAGCATTAAAGTAGCATGTCGTGGCTGCGGATTAACAGGTTAATTAAACACAACCTTCTGCTGTCACCAGCGTTTGCTGTGCGTTGTATAGCAGTAGCTGTGATGCAGGGTATGGAGTCACCAGTCATGTACGCTTGTAGGCTGGGGGCCCATCAGTAGGCACTGGGGCCCTCAAGAAACGAAAAACACTTTGTGTCTACTATGGGAAATGGTTTCGAGACATGGTTCATCTTTTTAAATTTTATGCCTTGTAAAAACAGGAACAAGGATTGATTATTATTGTTTTTATTACATATTAATGAAGAACATAACATGTTCTTCATTAATCTATTAATGAAGAACATAACATGTTTACAACTGTTAACTATATATTTGAGAGTAAACACATACAAATAATTAGAGTAGCCCTCAGCTTAGAAGAAGTGCCTGGAGTAGCTGAGAGTTAACACAAACAAATAATTAGAGTAGCCCTTAGCTTAGAAGAAGTACCTGGAGTGCCTGAGAGTTAACACAAACAAATAATTAGAGTAGCCCTTAGCTTAGAAGAAGTACCTGGAGTGCCTGAGAGTTAACACAAACAAATAATTAGAGTAGCCCTAAGCTTAGAAGAAGTACCTTGCTAAGCTCTGAGAGGATCCTCCCACACACACACAACGCAACGCAGGAGTGTGATTTTGCCTTTAGAAAGCAAAAGTTAACCTTTAACTAACCATGCAATAACAACAGCAGCACTGATAATATTACAAGATAGTGATGTCTTCTTGGGGCTGTGTTGCAGACCGCGTCTTTGGTTTGGCTTCCCTTTTGCAGCTCCTTTCCAGTCCCGCAGCTGTTTTGGTTGGGAAGGCAGAAAGTAGCCAGGTGAACACAGGTCTCTCTTTCATTTAATTTCTCTTTCCATGGCCTACTGTTGCTTAGCCAGTATCGTGGCTACCTTTTCATGTAGTCTTTTCTTTTTTAGATCTGTCTCTTTAATAGGCCTGGTGTTGTAGTAATGTAGTAATGTTATAGTAAATATAGTAAAGTAAATAAAATACCTTGAATTCATACAATAACCTGCCACTAAATGAGCAATGAGATAACCCACCTTTTCCATTCTGTACATTTAATACCAGCTGTAGAATAATACCCAGTCTTGCAGTCCTCACAGACCGTGTCAGTGCCCCTGGTTCCTACAAAAACACGTTGGAAATACAACATGCAAGCATTTACAATCAAATCAAATACTCAGTGATGTAATTATTACTACCAGAGTATTTCCCTTACCAGGTAATTTAGGCATCTGGCCAACATTACACTGAGTGTGTTTCTGAGCCAGAGTGCAGCCTGATTCCTGAGTGGGCTTCAGGCAGTAGAAGCCATCCAACACCGTGCAGGCTGAGTCCTGTTCTCTGGTACACTCCCGTTCTGCTACCAGACCTTGTTCTGCTCAGCACAGATCAAACAAGTAAACTTTTCAATACAGTTACAGTCATGTTTACATTTACAGTCCCTCTTTTATTCAACACATTTAGCTAAAGAATTTTTTTATTTCCTAAATCATAGGCATTTAGTTTGGCCGCAATTGTGGGGTATATCAAATACCATTTTCCGAACATCACATAATCCACATGCATTTTTGTGGGGTATATAAAACCCCTTTTATAGCCACAGCATAGCACTGTAGGTAAGATTTGAGAGTTGTGAAGAGCAGAAAAGAGAAGTGAACCAGATTTTGAACCTTAACAACAATTTCAAATCTATATTGTCTTGTACTGCGGAAGGCACACAGTGCATTTATCTCTCCAATAGCTGACCAATGGATATGCTTAAATATAACTCCAATAACAGCTCTTAAATCTTACTGTAGCAAACCGCATGCCACACTCCACCTAGGTGACTTTTACCCTGCTCCTCCTTTTACCGACCCCCAACCAGCCAAAGCCTACTTGGGCTTGTGGAGGCGTGAAAGCTGGGCTGCAGTGGTAGCACCTTGGTAGCCTGTGGCGGTTGCTGTGCTACCTACCTCATACTCCATGGCGCTGTTGGGCAAAGGGCTGGTGCAGGGAGGTGACAGATGTCGCGCTTCTTGTGACCCAGTGCGGCCTTGCGACAGCTTTCTGTGTCCTTAGTGGTTGGGATAGGCCCCACATTGGGCGCCAGTGTAACAATATAAATTTGTACACGCCACCTAGGTGGCTGCCACACTCCACCTAAGTGACATTTAATATCTGCCTATATAGTAATGCTTGTATATTGGGGATAACGTTAACATCTAAAAATAGAAAAATGCGAGGTAACAATGCATCCATATTGCATGCATTGCAATCGTGGCCGTTCCAGTACATAGTTCTGAGTTTACAAGGCACAGTTGAATGCACCATGGAATGCATCCTAGTGGCGCATAAAGCGCATTACCGTACAAAGCAATGTAGAAGTGCAATGGCTTTTTAAAGTGTATGGTGTGACTGCATTTCTACATAAGGAAGACATGATGAAGACAAATGAAAAACTAGATGTAGTAATCCTAATTTACAAGATAATTCCACACTCTGAAACTCCTTAAAGCTGTCAGTGAAACAGAATTAAAAATAGAAGATCGAAATGGTTTTCATGATAACCCAGCATAAATCTCACTCTGACCTCCAGGGTGAGGTAGAATCTCACGCCAGACCATCAACCACACAAACACAGAATCTTTGATGTCACTTAGCTTAACATTGTTCACTACCTGCTTTACAGGTTCGACAGCTGTAACACCGGCTCAGTCCACTGGATACGTCCATGTACGTGCCTCTCTCACACGGTGTGCAGCTTGTACTCGAGTCACTGGTGCAGTTTTGCTTCACAACACTTCCTGTAGAGCAGGACAACACTCACTGGACCAGCCACTGGAGACCCGCACTTATATAATCTGTTTCTTATGTACTGTTTAATTTACAGCATCATTTGGGTTTTGTAGGTTTGAAAAATGTAACTGCACAAGTAGGCCTACCCCTTGTTGGGAATCACAGGTTGAAATTATATTAATGCTACAGAACTCAAAGCCATTTGAGCAGTAAGAGGAATCAACTGTGTAATAAAAAAGCATTACTAATCTATTGTGCCATGCAGTTAATATTTCTTATCAATCATCGTTAAGCTAGTTGATAGGCGGTCCAAGGCAATGGTTAAACGCTAACAGGAATTTCGTTCTCAACTGTTACTTTTTATTAATATGTGGTCCATTCGTTAAATTGGATCTTCGTCTGAAATCCACATACATACATACATATTTACCTTTATCGCACATTGGACAACATATCCCACTGACTTCATATTCCATAGAGCGGCAGCTTTCTTCTGCAGTAGTGAGTACTGGAATATGAATATATATATAGATAGATAGATTAGAGCCCGACATTGGCCTATCACAGATATATTGGAATTAGCGTATGTGTTTGCAGATATGAAAACTTTAGAAATGGTGTTGATTTATTAACGTAATTTACACTTTCGCATTTTCTTAACTATTTGATTCGAGGGTTAGGGTTAGGTTTTTTTTTAAATGATTTTCATATATCTGCCTATGGAGTAATAGGCTACATGGTTATTGGGGATTACTTTAACATCCTTACTAAGGAAGACATGGTGAAGACAAATGAAACAGGGGGGCGGGGATGTCAGGTCCGGGGGGGGGGGGGGGGGGGGGGACGGACGGACGGACGGACGGACGTCTGGTTACCTTGCCATTGTTTACATTTCTGCCATTATCTTTATCATTCATCATTTCTTCATCACTATCATTTTCACTTCCGAGCACAAGGAGTCGTTATGCTGTCGTTATGCTGTCGTTCGGTTTCGTGCACTTACCCAGAAAGACGCACTTCACTGTCAGAACGGCGCATATTATTCGCATTATGTGTTTTGGGCCTTTTTAACAATTGTTTGTTGTTTATTGGTTTATTTAAGACAGGGACCACGTAATTATTAGCTAAAAGCTAATTAGCTGAAAGCTTCTTCTTCATCTTTTTAATGGAATATACCGCCACCTACTGGACTACTACACAGGAGTGTGTAATAAGGACGTTGGCAAATTATACTTTAAATCATAAAAATAAATTCATAGAAAAAACATACAAACAAACAAAACAAGACAAACTAACAAAATAAAATAAAATAAAATAAAAAATAAGTAAATAAATATATATTTAAGGTTAGATTATTCTAATTAGTTCAGTATAATTAAGATACATAACTAAATACCTGCTTCTTTGTCCCTCCATACTTTGCTCCTGTAAAATATTGTGAATGTCACTTTCTTCATCCAGTTCTTTCCATTTCTGCCTGTGCTGGTCAAATTTCTTAGATTTAAATAAAACATGATTTACATCCTCTACAACATTGCACTCAGAGCATACACCTTTACCTTTACCTATTATTGCTAGAGTGGAATTAAGTCCAGTATGACCCAATCTCAACCTTGTTATTACTACTTCCTCATGTCTGTTTAGCCCCTTTGAGGTGATTATTCTCCCTCCAACACTGCTCTGGTTCCTATGGTAGAATCTGGCTGAGCTCTCTGACTCCCATTCATCTTTCCACCATGACATAACCTCTGATTTAATTAATGATTTAGCATTACTTTTGCCCAATGGGATGTGAATATCGGCTTGGTCTAATTCCAGTGCTTTTTTTTTAAGCTAATTTATCAGCAGTTTCATTGCCATAGATTCCATAGTGGGCTGGAATCCAACAGAACTGAGTAACTAATCCAAGGCTTACCTCTTACCAAATCTTCATGTATTGAATTATCTGTTATAAAACTGTGTAGTACTGCCATAGAATCAGAGGTTTAGTATCTACAACCCATCTAAGAGCAGTTATTATTGCAGTCATCTCTATTGAGTATACTGATAAAAAGTCACTCACTCTATATCCATATCTTATTTCAAATTCTGGAATATATATACCAATACCTCATTGCCCTTTGGGATCTTTAGAACCATCTGTAAATATTTTCAGATATCCAGTATGAAGTATTTAAATAACTTAAACAGGCATTAGTAAAACTTTGCTTGGTGAGATGCTCTCTTTTCTGTTAATAAATCAATGTTTACCTCTGGATCAGGGAGCAGCCATGGAGGAATATAACTTAAAGCTAATGCTGGACCATACTTTAATTCTGTCAATCCATACTCATTCACTAAATTGTCAATATTCCAGCCAAATCCATTGGCCTTTTTAGAATATTCCCAACAATCACTAAGCACTGAAATAGATGGGTTGTTAACACTTCCTTTTAGTCTAACCCAATATGTTAAAGACAATTGCTCATACCTTAAATGAATTGGGGTTTCCTTAGATTCTACAAATAGAGCGCTTGTAAGAGTTGTTTTAAAAGCACCTAAGGCAAGCCTCAACGCCTTATACTGCATTCTTTCAATTTTTTTTGAGGGATGTCTTACATGCTAAGCTGTACACTATACGACCATAATCAATTGTTGAACTCATCAATGCTTTATATATGTAAATCAATGACTGCCTGTCTGCTCCCCAGCTATGCCCTGTAACCATTCTCATAAGATTAGTTACCTTTTTACACTTTGTTTCAATATAATCAATATGATATTTCCATGTGAGTTTGCCATCCAACCATATTCCCAAGTACTTAAAATTTTCACTTCTGACAAGTTGCTGATTATAGAGCATAATTTTGTTGTTTTCCTAGTAAAATATACAACCTGTGATTTTGAAACAGAAAATTTAAAACCCCAATCAACTCCCCACTGTTTAAGTATATGAATGTCCTTTTGAATCTTATCATTTATAGACTCCTAACCCTAAACCTAACCCTAACCATAACCGTAACCCTCACCCTCACCCTAACCCTAACCATAACCGTAACCTAATATTCATGATTCTTCCGGATTCCACCTACGAAAAACACATTCGCTCCCCGGTCACATACAAAGCGGGGAACATAGGACCCGGGGAACATAGGGATGACCCCTTTCCATCTGCAGTCCCTGAATTGTAGGCAACGTCATGATGGCTCGTTCACGAACGAATCAGTTAGAACGAACAACTATTTAACGTGAACGAACCGACCTGATTCCCCGGGCCTATTTAGCATTTATATGCACAGGTGTTGATTGATGAAATGACATTAATGAGCCAAACATGGCCGTTTCTAAAATATGCAACAAACACCATGGGCAAAACGTACCGACAGGACACATATAGTTTAACACACTCAAAAACAATGCAAGAATGCACGTTGTACCAATTTTATGTTTTACCGACCTGGATCTGCAACATATTACATTTCTTGTGTTTTATTATCAATGCAATATTTGTCGTTCTTGTGTATGAAAACCACAAGATCTTAATTTATGGAATTGTTTTTCCAGGGAGCCAGAGGCTTTTTTCAGGCTAGTGATGCAACCTTGTGTTCTAACAAAGCACAATATGCCTTTAATTATTGTACAGCAGCACACATAAATAAGCGTTGTGTCGGTGGCCAGGTCCGTGTTGTTCATCTTTATTTCAGGTTGGAGAGGAGACGATGGATGGAGATAAGGAGAGATGGTGACAGGCGGAGACAAAGACAGAGAGAGAAGATGTTGAAGAAAGTGGAAGAGAGAGAGAGCTTCCTTATACGGTGCATGTTTTAAACAGACGTTAGCACACAATAGAGTTCCAACACTGACCTCTATCAGGTTCAGGGGAGGAGGAGCAGGGTGGAGGAAGAGCAGAGGCTCCACAGAGATCACAGCTGGAGCCAGATGTTCCCCACATTGTGTCCTGCCCTGAACTCTTTTCATTTTCAAACAGTTTAAGGATTTGTACAATCACCCATGAGTCATGAGTGAACCACATTTTATGATTAAGAAATATTTTAGTTCTCCAGTTATTAGAGTCTATGTCCCAGGATGAATTTATCACTTTTGCTGCGTTACTGGCCCATAGTGCCATATAGTTCACTACAAGTAGGAACCAAACGCTTTTTATAATTTCCTAGATCACCCACACAACATTTGTTTTTCGGTGGATTGGCCTACCTCTGTAATCAGATATTTAACATTCTTCCCACAACTTTTTTCTTTTTACAAAACATGTTGACATGTTTTAACGTGTCAATATTAGATCATTTGTAGGGTGAATACATTTATTTTTTTCATCAAGGCTGTTTTCAGTAATTGGCTTCCATATTACGTTGACATTGTGCAAGACATAACATGGAATGGGAAGGTATAAACGAATCATAAGCATATTCTTAATGTTTTTGATCTACCGCAAGAAATATCTGAATCCAACTGAGAAGGTCCAAAGAGGACGTCACGTCCTCCTCGTCTTCACGTTGGACTGTGACGTTACATTATACTTCCTGTTGCTGCGCCTCAAAGCAGCCAATAGAGTGAGAGCACCACGCCGAGACGTTACTGATTGGGCGGTTTAAAAAGGTGGGTCATTTGAACGTAACTGTTGATATCCTCATTTTGAGACAAGTCTACTGCAGATCGGTTACTTCAATTCCTCCGGGTTGGTCGTTTCAGGTGAGGTTTAAACGTTGTTTTTGATTCGAAATGTTTTCGTTGGGGGCTCATTTCAGTAGTGCTTTCTAAAATCACTAGTTTAGAGAAGGTCCAAGATATTGCCTTTTATCTAAAGCTAATACAGCAAGCGAAAAGCATCGGTTGGCTACAAAGAGTTGTATTGGAACGGTGTTAAACATTATGTCCAAAGCATGTATCCAACTCAATCAGCGTCGTGCTCCACATAGGTGAACGCGGAACATGGACCAGAACGACCCGACGGAGACCAGCTGGGAGTTCGACGCCCCGTCGTACGTCGCGGACCTCAAGGAGCTGGACCGGGCGGACACCGCCGACCACTGGTTCCGTGAGTCACCTTTATTCACTTATTTAACTTCAGTGGTCTTCAAAGCAGCCACTGGTTCGCTGAGTCCGCTTTATTCACTTTAGTGTCTTCAAAGCAGCCACCCGGGGTTGTGTAGTGTTGTGGAGGCCGCGCAGAGAAGGGTTTTTCGTGTTTTGTGTCGTGTGTTTCACGTCTTGTTTGGTTCAACTTTAACTCGATGCCAAACGTTACATTGGATAGTTGCACAAGCTGTCCTCACAAATTGTGTCAAAAAGCATCCATCGCCTCTTAATGGGAGTCTCATGTCTCCCACCCACTTCCTACATTTCAGAAATTCCTTTGGTCACTTTTCTTTTTTGTTGTTTTTGAATCTCCCACACTTTGTTTGAACAAAGTATTGTGTTCTGTGTTGGTTCATGCACAGCTGAATTAGAATTTTTATCTGCAATTTATTGGTGAAACCATCGCTTATCAATCCTAATTTCTGACTCTAGAAAAACGGGCTGATGGACAGCTGGACTCTCCAGTCAGCAGCGATCTGCCCTTCGGTGGAGCCATTAAAGGTAACCTTCCTAAAGCCATTGTCTGCCCCTATGTGAAAGCGGAGGTAGACCCAGGTACGTCGTGATCCCCAACCAAGTCGTCGTCGTGATCAGTACAATCAGTACATTCATGCCATCAAGAGGACCCTGCAATAATAACTAGTGCTATTAGTAGTCGCAATGCTATATGTATTTGTAGTTTTTCAAAGGGTTTTAACTGAGCCATGCCATAAAACAATGATGGCAATCCTATCAAATCCATACAGGGTTGGTAGGACATAGCTGTTCAGTTAAATAATATAAATCCCAATAAGAAATCGTACCCGCTATATCGGCCGATACTCAAGGTCAGGTATCGGGAAGGAGAAATGGCATCGGAACATCTGTTAATACAACCAAATTAATCAGACGTGTTAACGCAACAGAATTTACACATTGATGTGAATTTTCCGGTTGTGCTGGTTAACGCGGCAAAATGAGACCTGACTTAACATGTCAACACTTCTTGGAAGTTCTTTGTGCTGATGTGCTTCCATAGCCATTGTTCTCTTGTTTGCTTTGTTAAAGACTTGTAATGGAGGTTTCTTATTGAGATGTGACCATCCATTTTACCCTTGATGTAACTCCACCTGCTATGGAAATAGCGTGCTCTACACATGCCTTCTCTCCAACTAATGTCTGGATGTTTTCCTGGTTTAGAACCCAGCACCGACGCCGCACCTCCGTCTAACATAGTCACCTCCTGGGGGCAAACACAAGCTCCCAATCGTAACGCAGCCCGCGTGCCCGCCCGGACCAACCCCTCTGCTCAGCCACGCAGGTTTGTTGTTTGTTGTGGTTCTGTTTGTATAAAGTAAAGGGCTGATTATGGTCCCACGTTTACGCAACGCAATGGGGGTGACAGACCCCTTAGGTCTTTGCGGACCCTCCTTGTGTCCACTGCAAGGGCCTGACGTGCGCCTCCCAAAAAATTGTAACCTTCCGTCGACGCGACTCGGCAGCAACGGCAGCAAGGGCTGTGTCTCTCACTAAAACTCACAAATAAGCGTCTGCGGGGTCATTGCATTGTGTCAACGTGGAACCATAATCAGCCCTTAACAGGTTAGCCAGCAGAGATGTAAATGGCTTCAATCTGGTGGACGTGGTTGATCAAAACCGTTTTCTGTGCATTCTTGTGGCCAAAGTGTCAGGAGTTATTCACATTACAGCCAGACTTGACAACACTATTGCCAATGCCACAACATTATTGCCAACGCCACAACATAAGTGAGCAACATGGAAGTGAGCTTTGGATGTTGACAATGAATCAGGCTGACTATTAAAGCCTGCGAGACTATATGCATTTACCCCTTCAGTATAGAATGTTGTGCTCCACTGGACCACACAAACATCATTCTACCCTACAAACTACAGTAAGATCTGTTTTTATCATCTTATCCATGAGGTTGTCCAGTAATGTTTGGTTCTCTCCTCTCCCCATGAAGGGTGTCTAAGAGGAAAGAGGCCAGCGCTCCAGCTAAAACCACCAGTGCTCCAGTGGCGTCGACCAGCGCTGTGGTCGTTCCCCCTGTGAAAAAACAAAAAACGTGGGTAGTTTTAAAATGCATACTTTGTCAGGCGAATGCATGACTCGTACTAGGGTAGGGTCATTTTTGCTTCAGAATACTTTTTATTTCCATTAGTTCACATTGTCGCTTAAATCTCAAAGCATACACATGACTCAACTATTTATGACTAAAAGGCAATCGTTACAATAACGGTCGTTACATTAGCTCGATATTCATTGTTAAAGTTCCATTTCCAATTTGTGACATGTCGTGTCATGCCGTGTTCAATTGCATTCACGTCTGTTTTGCTTCCTCCTCCAGGAGCTCTGCGGGCCGCCCTGCTCGTGGGCCCAGCGGTAACCTCCGGAGAAGCTGCCGGTCGCCAACGGCAGCCACCAGCAGCCCACTGTGAGTCAGCCTTCAATGTGACTCCCAGTATGTCACCTTCGGTGTTGACCGCGTGCCATGTTCGGTGTGGCTGCCCCTGTTGGTTCTGGCTCACAGGATGGTTCCCGATGGGACGTAACTTAACGTTCTCTATAAATGGTTGTGGTAGCAGACGTGTCTTTGCGTCATGTTGCGACATGGTACAGGAAGATCAGTCAGCTTGATGTGTGCGTGCCCAAATGCACCACAGGTGTGCTGCCTCACCATCAGACTTGACTCGGGCTGAAGCTGCTTAAACCAGTCACTAAACACGCCACAACGGTGTGTGGTCAATAGACACAGAATGTCTGCTGAAATGGTGTAAATTGCGATGTTCCTTGACCGCCAGAGGGGTTGGGTCCGCTGCAGGGTTTTGACCTCTGCTCTGTTCCCCCTGAAGGCCCAACAGCACCGAGGCCCTAGAGATGGAGCGCATCAAGACCCTGCAGAGTGCGGTGGCGGAGCACCGACGCCAGAACGAGGCCAGCTACAAGGCAGCGCTCGCTGGCGGTAGGCGACCCGGTGACTGACCGTGGGGCTAAAACCACTGTGATTTGGGATGGATCCCTCTGCCCCATGTGGCGTTGTGATTGCAGAAATAAGGGCTGGGCTGAGATGTAAAAATTTAATTAAATGAAAAATGTACGATAATCCATGGGAGAATGGTACACAATCTTGATATTATGATTTTGAAATGACTAGCCTGAATATCCTTTGTTCAATATAGTGAGCCTCATTTGGCGTGTGGCATGACCTCTCGTTGTAATACTCCTTCAGATCACCTACCAAAGAGGCTGGTGCTGTCCACCACCATTCCCCAGGAGTTCCACTTCTCGACTGACTCGCGTGTCAAGGGCAGCACTAGCACCGCCAGTGAACAGGTCAACTTCCAGGCCCAGCTCCGAAAACACCCGTCCTCTCCGGTAAGAGCCGTGGGTGTTCCTTTGGTGCTAGGGCCTGAACACCATTGTTACAGCTTGTTAAGAAAGTTGGATATTTTAGTTTTATTTTTTTATCACTGCATGATTCAATTATGGAGTATTTTGAAGTGTGTTTAGAAAATACGGCTATTCAGATTGTTGCGTGTATGCTGATTTCACAAAGCACCCCTTTGATTGGTCGACGCAAACTTAATCAACTTGCGTAATAGTAGTAGTAGTAGTAGTAGTAGTGCACCCTTGTCCATTCATTGTCTTCAACCTGTGGAGTCTTTGGAGAACCACTTTGAGCTGTTTTGACGATGGGACTCAGCATAAGCTGTTGATGTGATGACAGTCTAAGGGACCGAAGGGGGCCACGGTGCCCAGGCCCTTCAACCTCTCCAAGGGCAGCAAGCGCAAGGCGGAGGACGCCACCACCAGCCACTATGTCCCCATCGCCGAGCAGATCGCCGCCTTCCAAAGACGCACCCCAGATCGCTACCACCTGCGCAGCCGCCGGATGCAAGGGAGAGGTGAGTGTGGATCAATGTTACGCGTGGGTTGATGATCCCCCCGTTTGAGGGAATGTATTAAATACAATATTCATTGTACGCTTTGACCTCAGCCTCACCGTACGTTGGGTTAGTTTGGACAAAAACAGTCCACTACATAAAGTCACACACACACACACACACACACACACACACACACACACACACACACACACACACACACACACACACACACACACACACACACACACACACACACACACACACACACACACAGGTTTGTCCTGGTAGTGGGGCTAATAGTTGTGGTTGTCTTGTCCGGTGCCTCCCAGGTCCGTCCCCAGTGAAGGGGGAGCATCTGAAGATCACCCAGCCCCACACCCCCCAGCTCATGACCCGCCAGCGCAGCCGGCCCACCCTGATGAAGAGCCACACGGAGCTGGAGGCAGAAGAGGCCGAGAAGATGCAGAAGTACGTCCTCGGCGCGAAACACCATCCGCTCTTTCTAGCTAGCAATTGTTTTTTTTGTATTCCTTTCACTTGGGAGATGCGTTTGAGGGGCAGGAAACGCCGGCTTGAGGTGTAGGAAGGGCAAGATGGTGACTGTTCCACTATAATCTGGAGTAGTGGGAATGCACTTGACTATCGATGTGTAGTAGCTCTCTCTCCTCTAGGGCGTTCATGTAGGGACCTTGGCAGCACGGGTGAAAAATCTAATGGCAGAATTCCTTCCACTCCCCCAGGTTCAAGTTCAAGGCCCTGGAGCTGAACAGGAAGATCCTGGAGGGCGCGCTGAACCCCAAGAAGCCGGCGGCCAAGGAGCCCACGCAGACCCAGGGCTTCGAGCTGCAGGTGGAGCAACGGCTGCAGCAGCGGCAGGCGGCCCGCAAGCCAGAGGAGGAGGAGAAGCCCCTCGTCTTCCACCCCCGCCCGCTGCCCACCCGGATCCTGGGGGAGGTGGTGGTGAGTGCTCATCGGGGTAGCGTTTTAATACCGGTCGTCATGGGTGACCAGTCACGGGAGGACCAGATTGGTGGATGACCAGTGTCGTGCTGAACAAGATGCAGCCGGACCGTGTGTTGGCCAACCATGACTTTATTCAGATTGGTGTCATTTTTATACATGTTAAATTTGCATTTGGTACGCATGACTTCAAAAGGGCTTTCTGAGCTGTATGTAGTAAAGGGTGATTTTTTTTTTTTTTTTTTTTTATGTTGATGCTTGGATCTAAACTTGCTGCCGTTAAGACCTTAGATCATCATGAGCCCAGTCATTATTTTGTTTTAGCTCAAAGGCCATGTTTTGGCTCACAAACGCAGTGTGTAAATCTCATAAATCCAAACATTTTAGTTGTGGACAATGTTTCAAACCCCTGTTATCCAATGACGTCATTATTCTGTGCTCCGCAGGGAGTCCCAGATAAGAAGGTGGCCCATCCCACAGTCCCAGAGTCCCCGGCCTTCGCCCTGAGGAAGAGGGTCCGCTTGGAACACAAAGTAGAGGAGGTGCAGTGTGCAAAACCAACCTTGTTCTGCTTCATCGTCTTCGTTTTATTTTTTACATTGGAGTTGTTTGAATATCTCTGCGCCACTGGCTTCTGTTAATCAAGGATCTGTCTGCCTCCCACTCTTCTCCCTCAATCTTTTTTCTACCTCCCTCTTTCCCCTCTCATCTCTTCCCTCTCCAGGTGAAGCCCCCATCTCCCATCAGAGCCCATCCTGTGCCCCACTTCGGCCTGCCCTTCCAGCCACGTTTGCCTGAAAAGAGCCAGGTGGAGTCTTGTCCCTTCTCCTTCGAGGAGCGTGAGCGGGAGAGCAGGGTGCTGAGGGAGAAGAAGTTGGAGCAGATGAGGAATGAGGAGGTAGGATTCCTCCAGCGTTCTGCTCCTTTCAAGAGACGGTGCTCCTAGTGATGCCGTTGGTGAAATGGAAGCACTATGTTCATGCTGCAGATCATTGTTGCAATACTAATGTCACCTGGGGAGATGGTAATCTATGTGTTAATTTAATATTCCCTATATCCCAAATATAACCTTTTTGGAGGCTTGAGAATTGGTTAATGAGCGGGTGGTCAAATTCAAGCTTTATTTACACAATGCTTTTCTTGCAACAATACAGACATAAGTTTGCGTACCGTTTTTTGAATCTTCACCTTTTGGTTTAATGAATGGTCTTACTCCTGGATCCTCCAGGTACCAAAGTTCAAGGCCCAGCCCCTGCCTGACTTCCACGAGGTGAACCTCCCTGAGAGGAAGGTGCTGCTTTCCACCAAGCCCGAGCCCTTCAAGCTGAGGGTGGACGAGAGGGGGGGGGTGAAGACGGACCGCTGGGACAAAATGGTGGGTGGCCTGTAAAAAAACAAATGCTCGACAACTCAATGGTTCAGGGGAGGAGTGCTCTTGGTGAACTGGTCCATCTTTAACTCTGGCGGGTTCTTGTTCTTCAGGTGAAGGAGGAGCAGAAGCGGCAGGTGGAGGCCACCACCTTCAAGGCCCGGCCCAACACTGTGACACACAAGGAACCCTTCCAGCCCAAGAAGGAGAACCGCAGCGCTGCGGGTAAGTTGGCATCAGAGTGGCTGGGGTCATGTGTTGAGCCATCGATGATGAGCCATCACAAATGTACTAGAAAAAAAAAGTTCAGCCTAACCGAGACTTGCTTCAACACAAGAACCATTTTTTCCTTTGGTGGGCAGCAGCACTAGTTTAGTTCAAACCAGGCAGTGTCTCCCCCCCCCCCAAAGGATTCCCTTTGGTGTCTCGTAAAGCGGTTTAGTCTTTGACAATTCCCTACTTCCCCACAAACATCCCCCCCCCCCCGCCCTCCTAACTCATTCTCCCCCCTCATCGCTTTGCCCTCTACCCTCCCCCCCCCATCCCCCACCCACCCCTCTCCTGTAGACACCACTAACCATTGCGCAGTTCCAGAGGCCTTCCAGCTGTCCACGGAGCGCCGCGCCGTGGAGCGCCAGGAGTTTGAGCGTGCGGCCATGGAGAAGGAGGCGCAGCGGGCCCGCATGGAGGAGGAGCAGCGGCGGCTGGAGGAGGCCCGTGTCGTGGAGGAGGTGGCCAGGATGCGCCACGAGCAGGTAACGAGGAGCGTTGACGAGGAGACGCGGTGGGGATGGAACGGTGGCCGTTTGTGACTCGAGTGATGAGGGTTAATGTGCAAACATGCTTGTAGTGGATGCTCTGGATGCCCTGTGTGTTTGGCCACTTGGTCTCAGGCATGTGACCGTCGATAGTTGAACTGATTCATTCATTCAGAAATGTTATTGGGTAGGATAAACCCCTTGAGAGGAATCCTCTGGTTTTCTAGGGGGTCCTAAAAGTACATTACAAAACAAAAACACTCAACAATTTACAGACATACAACAACAAAGACAACAGGCATCAACACAAACATAAGAAATGAGTACAAGAGTGAACACAACCTCTCAATGGCCACAAGTTGGCCATAACATTAGCCTAGTAAAACTGAAAGAAGTAACAATATTATTGTAAATTGAAATTGCCGTGTTACAGACAAAAAAAAGTTGATATAACATTATCTGAAACACGTGCAGTTTAACTCAAAATAAGAAGACAGGGCATTTTTAAAACTATGAGAAGATGTCAGTGATCGTATGTTTGGAGGAAGATTATTCCAGTCCGATGGGGCTTTGAACATAAATGCTGATGCATGTTTTTAGTTTTTTTGTTTCTTTTCTAGTTTATCTTGCCAATAACCAGAATTGTCTACACCTTCAAACTACCACCCAGCCTTGGATTGTATATTGCAACGTGACACAAGGCTTTGAACCGTTTTGATTCTGTAGTTTTCCTAACTCCTCCCCCCCCCCCCCCCCTCTGCGTGTCCAGGTGCACAAGGCTCAGCCGGTCAGGAAATACAAACCGGTGGAGGTGAAGAAGTGCTCCACTGCACTCACGGTGCCACAGTCTCCAAACTTCTCTGACCGTTTCCACTTGTAGGGTTGGCCTTGACCGTTCCCTCTTGGCTACAGGAATGTGTACAGTTCTTTTATCATTGGCTCCATGTGATGTAACCTTTTTTTTATCCTGTCTAAAGTTGTCTTTTGTAGTAAACCTGCTAAATGTTTAACTTCACGGTAGTGCTCATGCACTACCGTCCTTTTTGTTGTATACTTCATCCAGATGCTCATCCTTGGGATGGTGGCAAACAAAAAAAACTTTAATAAATGAGATATTTACAACAGAAAACAAGACACTCATGCCAGTGTCTTGTTTTAATGTCCATGTGTTTTCTAATTGTTACCATTACTGAAGTTTGGAATAGTTTAGCTATCGTAGCGAGTACTCATTTGTCAGTTATGGATTTTGGGTCACTATTTCAACTGAAGATGGACGATTACTGCTTTCTAAATTCTTCCAATTGTCAGTAATGTTAAATGGTATGGTCTGGCAGGTCCTTGTTCAGATATTTTCTAATGAGAGAACATGCAGCTTTTAATTTAATGTCAAGATTAATTCACATCTCCCTCCTTACTCGCTTACATGCTCCATTTCAATCAATGTGACAATTTTACTTTGTTACTTTCAATTATTGCCTTACTAGTTTGTCATTTAAAACTAGTTCTAAACCAAGTGGTGTTTTCATTCTGGAAATGTTTATGGCTGTTTCGACCATAGACCTAAGAGGTTTGGACATGTGTTCAGTGAGGGAAAACAAATGGCTGCGCCCATAAAGAGATTTTCTTTACTTGTACCATTTTTAATATCGCTTTTAAATGCTCTTACACACTTAATTACATTGCTTCTTTATTACGGTCACCAATATATGCATTGCAAGGTCTTAATGTGCGTGCAATACAATGTAAAATTAGTTTTTAAGCTCGTTTGTTAAAGAATTGAGCTAACACCATCACAAAGACGAGACGGGAAGCGATAATCTGGGATTAGTCTGGGATTCTCACCTCTGATTGGTTAGAATGCTCTCCTTTTAGATCGTGTTTCGATTAGTCCTAGTTGTTTGGGGGAAGTAAGGGCTGAATATGGTACCACATTCACGCAACGCACCGACCACAGTACGTATCGGATTAAGCATAATCCGATTAAAGGCATAGTTCGACTATGCTCTGCAATTGGACAACTGCAATTGTCCGAGTATACATGGCGGTGAGTAAACCGATTCATTGGCCGAAGCATGTCATACCCCGGTACGATAAGTGGTGCTGTGCCCATTTCAACTAGTGGTAATAGCCATCTAATTCGTAGGCTTGTACAATCACAATTTATTTAATAAGGTTATTGCTCATATCAATTATACTACATCTATGTTAAATTCAATGAGTAAAGATATGAAGAAGACTATCAAATGTCCGCCATTTATATCAGTTACACATTTAATTTAGGGAATACGTGGGGAACATTTGTATCCAAGTGCATATTGGATACTGCTTAATAAATGTAGCTCTTAACGTATGCATCAAAGCCTTTCTTTCCACAGTACAGCCAGAGCCTCTTCTCACGTCTCCCAATGACGTAATGCTCTTCACGTCCTCGGCGTGCTGTTGGGATCGCTGCTCAAGCGATAAAAGTAAAAGCCCCTCCCCATATTGTTCCATCTAAGGAGAAGATGATACAAATCGCAGCTTGTGATACTACTCTTTAATCAATTTATTTTGCACTTTAATATTGCTTTCTCAGTCATAAAAACGCGTTTCTGATCGGCACCAGAAGGAGAAACAACCGGAGAGCTTTTACTATGGAATCAACACAACGACCGTAACCGGATGCAGACGAGACCGACTGGTCCTGAAAATATGATCTGCCGCATCCTTTCGTGTTGTTGATCACAATGTCGCCTTAATTACCAAAACCATTCAACACAGCGACTGTATTCAGAAGCTTTGACGATGGAGGGCGAGGAAGAACGAGGCGTGGTGCGGGTGAAAGTCAAGGTAAAATATACAATATTAGGTTGTGTGTTGCATTGTGTGTCAAGTTGCTGAGGGTAGTTCAACGGTCTGACGTCACCCAATGTTAACGTCGGCCTCTTTCTCGCCAGCTGTTTAGGAGGGGTGGTGTGTGTGTGTGTGTGTGTGTGTGTGTGTGTGGGGGGGGTCATCAATAAACTACCCTGATATAATAATGTCACTAAACCTTTCACAGCATTCATTCATAAAGACAGTCCGTGTCTACTCCGCCAGAACGTTTGATCAGATCCCGATACTGTTCCATATGGTACTTATTCGATATTTGCAAGTCTGTGATCAGACCATACTGCCTTTTATCCCAAACCAATGTACGAGGAAATAGCGGCATCGCAATCGCACCATAGTGATGTCCATGTTGAAAGCTGCCTCACATGAATCATATATATATTTATATATAGAGAGTCGAAACGTGATAGTTGCCTCTCAGCCTTTGTTGTGAGCCTGGTTCGATGCAGCAGCAGTTCATTGGGTTTAAACCGTCAATTCTTTGTTTTATTTATAAGTTTGGCCAAGGCGTTTCCTCTTTTCCTCTTCTTATTTGTTCAGAGGATAACCCCAAGTATATGGCCAATACCGGTTTGCCAGGTAGCATACACACAATATAGGTCCAATTGTTGTGGTTGAATTACCAGGGGACCACAGAAAATATGTCCCTGCGAAATTGGGTTATTGTGGCTTTTAATTTGAACGTCAGTAATGAATGCAAGGTTTTGTTGCCACTTGTTCTGTGCAGAAATGTGACGGAGGGCTTCCGGCGGAGTTTCGCACGTTTGCAGTGGATCCTCAAATTACATCACTGGAGGTGCTCCAGCACATCCTCATCCGAGCTTTCGACCTCAACGGGTGAGCTATGCGTGTGTGTGCGTGTGTGTGCGTGTGTGGCTTTGATTGAACAGACGCAAGCAGAATTGCAGAGGTGAACCCTGTCACAGTATATTGTTATGATTATGTGTGTGTGTGTACATTCCTCTGCTGTGTGCGGACTATCTCTTTGTGTGTGTGGTTAACCAAAGTATTTGGCATTCCCCAATTACCAGAATATCTGGCCACAAATAATGAAGAGGAATATCAAATAGTTTTTTTTCAAGGCTCAATTATTTTTTTCCCGCTCTAAATGTCAACGTGTTGTTTTTTTTAAACAGGAAGCGGAATTTCGGGGTGAGTTATGTGTCTCGAGATCGGAGCGGGGTCGAGATGCATCAGTCTCTGCTTTCCGACTGGGATTTGGACGCTGCTTTCGCCAGCGCAGCCAAACCCTACTTAGAGCTCAAAATCGACATCAAGCCTTCAGAGGACAGTGAGTGAACCTTTGCATTCAAAAAAAATCTGTTTCTGATTGGACTAATGACTAGCCTTACTGACCCGGTGGACTAACATTTACAAGCATTGTACAATGTTGGATAAAAGCATCAACAAAATTGTATTTGTCATTTTTATATCATTGCACTGATGCACTTAATTAAGTTTTTACATTGAACATGGTGAAGCCTACATATTGCATACATCTACATTTAGTTTTATTCAATCTTTAATATTTAAGACTTGTACACATTGTACATATTATTATCCATCGTCTTCTTTTACTTGATCCTTTCTTGATGATTGATGATTTTCTACGGTAACTATCCTACTGTGCTTTTAGTTTATCTTAACGAAGTACAGTAAGAAGGAGGCTTCACTAGAAAAGCGTCTCACCAACGGTTGTGTGTGTGTGTAACACAGCCTGCGACTAATAAAGTTGAATTTGAAGCTGTGTGTTTGTATCACCGCAGGCCCCGTGATGGAGGAGTGGGACATCATCAGCCCTAAAGACGTGATTGGCTCAGAGCAGCTGATCGGGGACCGGGCGCGGTCCTTGGCCGCCACGGCCCTCCCCTTCACCCAGGCCCTGCTGGCCCAGGTGGCCGACGAGGTCCCCCACCCCGTCGGACATCTCTTCTACCAGCCGCTGTCGGCTGCGCTGACGCAGGTGAACGTTAATGACGCTCTGCTCAACTCTGTCTGTTTAAAAACCCTTTACCATTTCATTTCCCACCTACGATGGGACCGCGTGTCTTTGGGTAGACTCGCAGTGAATTCATCACCCGCTACCCGTGAGCGGGTCGGTCGTAGGGGTCAGGGTCCTCTGGCTCTAGGACGCTTCCTGCAGGCAGTGGACGTTGAGGATGGAACCCAGTGCCTCATGGGGCTGCGAGTCGAACACTTTAGCGCTAGATATAACTGCTCTCCACTAGAGCTGGGCGATGAATCGATTTTTAATCGTAATTCGAATTTATGGTCGAGGACGATTTTTAAAAAGAAGATCGCTAAATGTGCGTCAGTGGCGTAGCTTAGTTGCGCTGGGCCCCCCGCCATCCGCCCCCACCCATCCCCCGCACATGATTATTAGATTTTTGTTATTTTTTTAGCTTTAAATACAGCCTTTTGGTAAATTGCATTACTAACCGTACATTAAAAAGTATTTCTGCTCAATCTAAAAGGTTTAACAACTGCTTTCTCTTCCTCTCTGATGCACGCAGGCTTGATGTGCTCCACTTTTTTTTTTTGTGGAGAACCAGCGCCAGTGGCCTTGAATATGTACTACAGCGTTTCTACAGCTCGAGGCATTTTCGCAATGAGTCCGTCTTTACAGAGATATTCCTGAAACGTATCAAAGGAAAACGGAGGGGAAAAGATTGTTTTCGCCCGTGTTGATGAGGCCTTAGCATCCCTACATCACACAACAAATTCAAATCCGAGCAGAGAGGGAAAAGGACGCACACACAATCATTATTAGAACCACGGACAGTGACTATTTGAATCACTGACACACTAGCCTACGATCAAAAACCATTCAGCTGAACACACAACCATATTTCCCTAACAGCACAATGATGGCCTAATCAAAAGGCAAACATGATAAGCCGATCACTTGCAATAATAAAATAAACCTGCCCTCACCTATTCAGAAGTTAACTCTGCATGCCTTCTGCTCAGCAAACTCTTTTTTTTTTTTACAATAGAGGTGTTGTTTTATTTCAAATTCAGCCTTAAAACAAGCTCTGAAGGCAAGGAGTTAGCTCGGGGAAACATGGGCTTAAGTCCCTGTTGTAGTGGTCAGTAAGGCGCTGTGCATGCTCATACAGGGCATCATCAGTGGCACTATTCAGTCCTGAGGGTTGGATAGCCTGGCAAAGTGCACTGGGTTCACGCAGAGCAACGAATCTCTGCGGTAGCTGATTGATTATGATGTCCAGGCTGGCATAAAAAACATTGACCCTGAAGTGGCTCTCAGGGTCACTGAGCCTCTCATCCTCGCACAGCTCATCAGTAATGTCGTTTCACTCTACTTGTGTGAACGCACAGTGCTTCTCCACACTTTTTATTTTTTATTTTGTAGGGGGGCCCCGGTGCATTGCACCGGAAGCACCGTCCATAGCTACGCCCCTGATGTGCGTGTGTGTGCCTATGGTGCCGTGTGGCCACTTTTGTTCGGGGTTGTGCATATGGCGAAGCATGCGTGTGTGTGTGTGTGTGTGTGTGTGTGTGTGTGTGTGTGTGTGTGTGTGTGTGTGTGTGTGTGTGTGTGTGTGTGTGTGTGTGTGTGTGTGTGTGTGTGTGTGTGTGTGTGTGTGTGTGTGTGTGTTCACGGCCATTTGCACGGTGCACCAACGTTGTGTGTCTCTGACGTCCGTGCGTTGTGCGTCTCTCACGTCCTTGCCTTGTGCGTCTCAGATGGTGCAGGACTCCGTCTCGGGTGTGTTGCGCGTCTCTTACGTGCGTGTGTTGTGTGTCTCTCTTTGTGCGTTGTTTGTGCGCCCCAGATGGGCAGGACGCTGTCCCGGGTGCAGCAGGCGCTGAGCTGGTCGTACGGCGAGGAGGTGAAGCCCTTCAAGCCGCCGCTGAGCGACGGCGAGTTCCACTGCTACCTCAACGGCCAGGGTCAGCTGACGCGCCCAGAGGACCTGCGGCTCCGCATCTACCACGGCGGCGTGGAGCCGTCGCTGCGCAAGGTACGCCGCACGGCACGCCGCCAAGGCCCGACCGGAGAGTGGGACCCGAGTCAACGCCAACGTCAACGCCAACCCTTCCCATAAGTACTTTCAGGAAATAAATAACTCTTGGATTTCCGCTCGCTGCTATCAAGTGGACAGTTCTGTCGATGCTCGTAAAGGCTGGGTGGACTGCCAAGAGCACAAAAGTCACATTTTCCTCCCCTCCAGGTAGAACGATTGTACAGAGATTGTACTGATGTTCTGAGCCAAACCTGGTTCCGTTGAAGCGTACCCCCGCCCCTTTGGGTGCTTGTCCTTCACCTCCCCTCTAGACGTAGATAATGATAATGATGATAATGCTTCAGAATGCAGGCTACAGCCACAATGCATACCGGCCGCAGGTGCACTGATCCTGATTCAGACCAGCTTGTTCTTTTTCTAGCGGTATCCGGTCTGAAAGAGACACTCTTCTGGTCAATCCCGTCTGCTCCAGCTCAGCACCACGGCTGATGGCTTCTCCTTAATCTCCATAAGAACAGAATAGAAACACTTTGATATCGGTTCTATTATGGACTACTGACCAAAAGAAATGTCATATTACGCCATGATAATCTTAAAGCCAGAGTAGACAATTCTTTGGTCCTATTTGTTGAAGTTCTCCCAACAGCATCCATAAATCTAATACTTTGATTATCCATCCAACCATTTCATTGGTTCCGACTATAATGATTGGATTGTGTTTGTCAGCCTACCTACCTGTACGCTCTCTCTACCTGTATGACCGTGAGTTCTTCCACAAGGCTTGGCAGACCGGTCCCCTCAAGCTAACAACAAGCTAACAAGCTAACCACGTGCTTCGGGGGGAGATGAGGTACCTGCTCAACGTGTAGCCCTAACCCCCCCCCCCCCACCCCTCCAGGTGGTGTGGAGGTACCTGCTCAACGTGTACCCCGACGGGCTCAGCGGCCAGGAGCGGATGGACTACATGAAGCGCAAGACCCGGGAGTACGACCAGCTGAAGGGCCGGCAGGGCGCCGGCGTCAGCCGCGAGGAGCTGGACTTTATCCGCGGCAGCGTGCTGAAGGACGTGCTGCGGACGGACCGCACCCACCCGTACTACGCCGGCTCGGAGGACAGCCCCCACCTCACCGCCCTCACCGACCTGCTCACCACCTTCGCCATCACACACCCGCAGGTGGGGAGGGGCTGGCGTCGCGGGGAGGGGAGGGGATGGGAGGGGGGGTGGAGGGTGCAGTACGACCGTGTCGAGGGGCGTGGTTGTCAGGAGTGTGGTTGTGTTGTGGTAGGTTGTGTTGTGGTGTGTGTTCGTGTTGTGGTGTGTGTTCCTGTTGTGGTGTGTGTTGGTGTTCCCACTGCAAAAAAGCACACAATACATTGGAAAGCAATTATCCTAGGTTTAATGCATGCATACATTAGACTCCTCTCTAGCAGAGTGAGTCCAGAATACAGTTTGACAGGGTTATTTATACCGTTTCAGACCCTCCCCATATTGTAGATTTGTCAATAATCAACTCAAGTGATGTTTACCCAAGACACAGAGGTACCTGTGTTTTTATCAAGAAGAGTGTCTAAGGGGATGTCTTCTCCTTTGTGACCCGTTTACCCAAGCACAAAGGTCAATGAATAGTCGACTCTGGAGAAAGGCAGGTTGGCGAGACAATACGCAAAAGGAAAGAACAAGGCCTAAGTTATAAAAACAAACAACATGTAGATTTTTCCATCACACGCGACTGCGTTGTGTCGCTGTGTTGTGTTGTTGGGAACATCACATTTATAAGGCTGTTTCATATTTAGTTTTTTGTTGTCACTGTATATGTAGATATCGCTGCATGGGTGCATTTAAAAAAAAAAAAAAAAAAAGGACGCTACCTAGTTGACGCGATCTTTACCTCTCAGAGCGTCTTTCATCCCTGCATTACTTCTGTTGAACTCCTCAGACCAACAAAAGCCCTTGGCCTCACCCCGTTGTAACCTTGGTTACCTGCTCTCCCTGCTCTCTCCTCCTCTCTCTGGTCAGATCTCGTACTGCCAGGGCATGAGCGACATCGCCTCCCCCATCCTGGCCGTCATGGACAACGAGGCGCACGCCTTCATCTGCTTCTGCGGCATCATGAAGCGCCTGGAGGGGAACTTCCGGCCCGACGGCCAGCTCATGTCCGTCAAGTTCCAGCACCTGAAGCTGCTGCTGCAGTACTCGGACCCCGAGTTCTACGCCTACCTGGTGTCGCGCGGCGCCGACGACCTCTTCTTCTGCTACCGCTGGCTGCTGCTGGAGCTGAAGCGGGAGTTTGCCTTCGACGACGCCCTGCGCATGCTGGAGGTCACCTGGAGCTCACTGCCCCCCGACCCCCCCGAGACGGAGGCGGAGCTGGTGGGCCCGCCGCTGGAGCCGGAGGAGGCCGGCGAGGAGGCCGGCGAGGAGGAGGAGGCGGCCGGCGAGACGGGCGCGCACCCCGACCCAGACGGGGTGCCCGGCGCACGCCTCGCGGCGGAGGAGGAGGAGGAGGAGGAGGAGCGGCAGAAGACAGGGCGGCGGCGGCGGCGACACATGCTCCGCCCCTCCAGGGAGGAACCGGAGGGCGCGAGGATGGAGTTTGGGGAAGAGCGGCCCGGCGCGTGCGCGGGTGGCGCACAGGACGGCGAGGGCGAGGGCGAGGGGGAGGGTTCGGAGGGGACGCCGCCGGCCCCGCCTTTTGAGAAGCAGCTGAGCTTCGGGGAGTTTAAGTACTACTGCGCTCGCAAACGGGACAGTTTCGACATGGAGGGCACCTCCATGATGGGGGAGCGGCCGCACGAGCCGGCGGCCTCTGACCCCGCGCCGTGTGCCCCCAGCCGCCAGTCCACCCTGGACAGCGAGGACGACCCGGGGGAGAGGTCTCCGCTCATGCAGAGCCACGAGCAGCGCGCGTCCCTCCACGACCACGACGCCAAGGCGTCCAACAAGCGGACGGTCTCCTCCCACCTGCCGGTCCCCAGCGGCCTGTCCGGCAGGAAGACGAGCGGCGGCCCGCCCACGTCTGACTCCTCCCCCCTGGGCCGGGCGGGCAGCTCCCCGGACTCCCCCCCGCCCAAGTACACCTGCTCGGCCGCGGCCGACAGCCGAGGCTCCTCGCAGAGAACTCTGGCCGCCGCCCCCTCGCCGACCGCCGCGCCCGCCGCCGCCGCCGTGCCGACCTCCGCCCCGTCCCCCTCGGCGGCGCCGCCCAGCCGCTCGCTGCTCTCCTCCCCCATCCTGTCCTTCGCCAGGGGCCCCTCATTACCGGGGGGCCGGCCGTTCTCCGGCACCCTGCCGTCGCCCGGCAGCCAGTCGCCCACGTCCTGCAGGGGCCCCGCCGTGGCCCCCAGGCCCTGCTCGCTGCCCCCGCCCCAGGAGTTCGGCAAGGGCAACCCCTTCATGCTGTTCCTGTGTCTGTCCATCCTGCTGGAGCACCGCGACCACATCGTGAACAACAGCCTGGACTACAACGAGCTGGCCATGCACTTCGACCGGCTGGTGCGGCGCCACCACCTGGGCCGCGTGCTGCAGCGCGCCAAGGCGCTGTTCGCCGACTACCTGCAGAGCGAGGTGTGGGACTCGGAGGAGGGCGACGAGGCCAGCTCGGACTCCCCCGTCACGGCGCCCGTCGACCCCCTCCACTCCCCGTCGTCCTCCTCCCCCCGGCCCGTCAACACCCCCCTGGCGTCCCCGTCCACTTCGTCCCCCAACTCTACCTACAACCTCTCCACCACCATCCCCTCCCCCGCCGCCATCCCCGTCCCCTCCCCCGCCACCATCCCCTCCCCCACCACCGCCGCCGCCCCCCCGCTGCCGTCGTCTTGATCGGGCGGCGCCGGGAGATGGGATTGAGTCGTGTCGGGGGCGGACCGGTTTGGACCGGTTCCGACCGGCACTCATCCTCTTTTCTACGGCTTTCCCTACTTCATCGGGCAGTTACTAGTGCTGATTTTATATGTGTGCTTCAGACGCTACTCATTATATATTCATGTAGTCATGATTAATCCTTAGCATTTAAATCGTTGCTCATTTTATTCCATTTTTTTCACCGGAGGGAACTCATGGGAACTTTGATTGAACACACGCAGCAGAAATACAGAGGAACCCTGTCCCAGTATAGAGGGTTATAATTATGAACTGCTGGTGAACCCTGTACAGTATAGGGTTATGAATATGAACTGCTGGTGAACCCTGTACAGTATAGGGTTACGAGTGTGTGTGTGTGTGTGTGTGTGTGTGTGTGTGTGTGTGTGTGTGTGTGTGTGTGTGTGTGTGTGTGTGTGTGTGTGTGTGTGTGTGTGTGTGTGTGTGTGTGTGTGTGTGTGTGTGTGTGGTTGTTATTATTATTTTAAGGGGGTAAATGGAGGATGTGCCTGGCCTGGGACGACCATATCAAACTAATTGGTAGATCATTTTTGTGAAAGCCTTTCATGCCGGTCTCTGCTGACAACCGGCAAATAGTTTTGATTCTGCACTTTCCTCTTTGTTTACAATATGTTGTCCGAAAAGTGTCTTTACCAAAGAACTTAAGTAATGCGATGGGACATAGGCTAGTAATGTAAGGTACAGGTTAGGTGAAATTGTAACCCTATTGGATCTGCAACGGGACAATATATGTCGACCTAATCTCACGGACCTAGTTGTCAGCCTCAGTCATAATTTTTCTCTTCTGTTTTCTGGACTCAAACTAACGATTACCTGGAAACTGTGGCTGGTGAGATCAGTGTTAAATTAGACTGTTGATCAAGCCATCTTCACGGCGATATATCACAGTACGGAAAGTCACAATTTGGTCAACTGAACAGGGACCTTTATTTTAAAGGCTTTCAGTTAATCATTTATAATGTCACGCCGTTATTTAACTTGACATGGACATGAGTCACAATGACCGTTATCAGATAGTGTTGGCTGGGCTGTTTTTTCTGCCTTTTTAACTATTTTAAATAGATAGATTACGTGACTACACCTGATCCGTGTGAAGGCTGGGGAAAAATCCTGGAATAGCCAAGAGTAAGGAGGGCTTTCCTACTGGCTTTTGGTTTATCTAGTACAGAAACAATACGAACAAAACCATGCAGACCGCACCTGACTCCGCTTATCTTCATTGCTGTCAGTTCCTTAGTGTCCTGCTGGATTTGTATTGTGTAGTGAGGCAGTTTGAATTGATCCTCTTGTTTTGGGGAATGTGCTTGTGATTGAAAATAACGTGCTAGCTTTGTGGTTTTGAAGAACACAGTCTTCTCCAAGAGCTTAAGAACTTCCTTTATCACTCACAGCCAACTGAACAGACGATTTTAGGTGCAAAACAACATTGTCTAGTAGTTTTTGATGACAGGGTCCCTTGTGGGTAATGGATTACCTGAGCGAAGATCTAAAACTATAAGATCAATTTGCTGGTTTTGTGTTTCTTCCGTTTGCAGCAGTCTTGGAGAGATGGGTCGAACAATTTGCCTTTCCTAACATTTGCTTTAATTCACCATGTTTACGCTTTATTCCTGGAGAGGAAAGAGGGGTTTGTGTTTGCGTTATCCAAACTCCCTTCGCTTCGTCTATGTCTTATTTTGGAGAAATGTTGCTTGTTTTTTTTGTAAACCAAAGAAAGCAGGAAGCATCCATCAACAAAGGGAATCGAGGAGTAATGCTTGTGACCGCTACACGGCCCGACCAGGCCCATCATTCTGGCAGAGAAGTGCATCATTTCCAACTGTCCTGAACCCCTGAGCCTTTTGATCGGTTTCTCTTCTTTTGTATGTGTGGCCTTTTTATTTATTTGTGTTATTACTGCTGCTACCAAGCGTCTCATCCAGGCCCCTGATGATCAAACCAGCCGAGGCTCGGTTCTCTTGGGATATGAACAAGAAGCAAAGCTTCGTTTTTCTTTATTTTTATTTTTTATATGCTTTCCAGAATCATCATGCTGACACATTTGTTTGACCTAAATGCTGAGGAGACAGAATGTGAGCATCCCTCCTCCCCACAAGCCCCCCCCCCCCCCCCCACCACCACCATTTTTATTTATTTTTAAATCAATTATTTTTTAATCAAGTAAAATACCTTTTATTACAGACACATTTACGATTATTGGTAACAATTGACTATTCCAATTAGTTTCCTTGTGTTGTTTTGTATAAAAGTATGTAATGGGGCCTATTTAAATATTTATAGCCAAGTGATGAAACTTAATATAATGTGCACATTTCTACAAAATCTGACTTGATTATCTCATTAAATTATAAATGTGTGCACAAAGGTGAACTTTTTATTCATACATATTATGTACCCATGATTGTATATTGTCCAAAAATAAATACCTATTTAATGCAAACGGCTTGCAAAAGCGAGAGCTGTTGGTTTCTATAAACTGCAAAATTTTACTGACATTTCATCTGAAATTATAGGGAACTGCTGATTAAATCTTGGGAGTTTTGGTAAATTATGCCTTTAATTACAACCCTGGCATGTATAAATATGGAATTATGATGGCAATAAAGAGTTTTCTTTAAAGACTTTACGGGCCTCTACGGATTCTCTTTTTTGCATAGGAAATTTCCTTTACTAACGAGATGACCCGGAAGTACTTGGAGGACAGGTGGTTGAATTCTAAAAATGCTTAGGAAAGGTGCCTCGATGTAGTGGTGGATTTCATGATTCGTTTGAATGAATCAATTCGCGTCGTTCGTTCATTCGTTCAGTCGCGTTTCCGGTAGTGGTGAATCACGGTTCTCAGTCACTGAGTCGGTCAGACTCAGTTCCTCCCTCGTTCTCATTCAAATGAATCACAAATGCACAGTTCTCGGCTGAGTCGGTCAGACTCAGCTCCTCCCTCGTTCTCATTCTCAAATGAATCACGATCGTGCAATGGTGCAAATGGTCATCAATCAACACAACATTAACTGAGTTCCTTTTAGCTGAGGAGCGCTTCATGTTCGGAATCGGGATGTTGTTGCCCGTTTGGCTCTTGTGACTTCTCAATCCCCAAGTCTTCACCGCTAAACACAGTCAGTGAACGAACGGCGACTCGCGAGTCAGCGCAACTCAGCGACTAGTGGGTGGAGCTGAGAGCTCGGAGAACGAACGAGACGAACTGAAACGGGGAATCAGGTCGGTTCGTTCATGTTAAAGAGTCGTTCGTTCGAACTGATTCGTTCGCGAACGAGCCATCACTACCTCGATGCATCCTTTAACCCTCCTTTAGCATAGGTTACTGCTGACCAACCTTTACGAAAGGAAAGGAGATATTGGTATCCCCTAATCCTTTACAGCGGCAATATTTAAATAAACAGGCCACGAAGTTTACCGACTCACTACACAATGCCGCATGAGAGACGCGGTGAAGCAGAAAAAGAGAAGAGAAGAGAAGAAAATACAATTGATAATAATGGATACCAATTCCAGAAACATATTATTTGAATCGAAATGAGTTAATTTATTGCTTGTTAGTAAGCACACAATATACACTGTAAGAAAAATAAAATGCCAACTTCACATTTAAGAAAGACTACTGGGGGCAGTTAATTTCACATAAGTGAAATCAACATACGTTTAGCCTCTTTTTTTTCACATGTGAATTGGGATTCAAGTGGCCTTCAAATATTCCTGTTGGCCAAGTCCGACCTAAGTGAATCTCACTTTGGCGACAACCTGATTGAAATCAATCAATACGACAACGCATGGATCAAAGAGCGTCAATCTTCGGAAAATATTGTAGTTTCACGCTAGAGACTTCCGTCAGCAATGCTCGCCGTCGCGCAATGACGTCGGTTAGGAAAAGTGGAGTCGAATTCATTTTTTTCATTTTTTTACTGCTGTCTTTTCCTATGTTCGGAAGGAAGCACCTTTTCAGCTCTCCTTGACCAACGGCAACAGATGACGTTTTCCACAACGGTTAACTAAAGGAGGCATAAAGGTTAGGAGATGTGCCTATTCGTAGAGGCCCCAAGATCTCCATGAGCAATATAATTTGTGGTTATGAGGATATGAATAGTTTAAATAATTGCCAGTTAAAATTTGCTGACCTTCCTGGGTTGAAAGCAGTGACTGAGGCCAAAAGGAATGCCGAAACCCGGGATCGAACCAGGGACATTTAGATCTTCAGTCTAACGCTCTCCCAACTGAGCTATTTCGGCACACATTCACATTTGTCATAGTAGATAATAATAAATCAAATTATAACCTTCATTTTGGAGATTCTATGCAAAAGGATAGTTCTTTATTTAATGAACCCCCGATATTAATCAATTGTGAAACTACTGCTTAAGGGTACTATATAATATGGATGCAAACATTAATGTGGTAGAAACCTGTAGTACTGTTTTTGAACGGCGCATGTATTTGTCTTCTCCTATTCCCAAACGATTGAGTTTTATTTTTGATTCAAATTTAAGAACAAGACCAGCACAGTGAATATTTAATGCAAACTTAGCGGAAATATGAAAGACTCTTCATATTATAGCGAGACTCTAGCGTCTACTAGTGGAATTAAGGGGAACAGACGTCCACCGTTCGCCTAATGCAGTGGTCGCCAATTCAGCGCGTTGTGTGTCTGGACTTTATAGGGTGGGGAATTTTAAAGAACACATTTCACTTGTTACACCCCAACTACAAAATGGATGAATATGTGCGATTGCACTGTAGAAAGTAGCATATCCGAACAAATGGCTTCACCCTCATGGAGTGAAGCCTGGTTCATTCCATGACAGGTTTTAGAAGGTCTTACACCTGCTCTCTTTCTCCAGACCCGCTAATAACATCCCATTACTGACATAGTTTGTTCAGTTGACCAGCAGGTGGCGCCGTTGTAGCTTTTTTACCATTGTTTTTACACCCGACAGTCCAAATCTTACACCACTACTTCCGGGTCGACGGCAGTGTCTATCCTGTGTGTTGGTGGAGGGGTGACAACCGAAGCGGACAAAATGCTATCCCGATGGACCCGGTTAGGGCCAACCTTGCCCCGTATTCTCGCCAACAGTGGGGTTCGTTTCGTGTCGCAGTCCCAGAAGTCGGCCTCCGCCGGGTCGGCCACCCTGTCGGAGCTCCAGCCTCCCCATGCAAAGGACAGCCACGATCACGGCGAGGTCAACCACTATGTGAAGGTGAGTTCGCCGACCCAGAAGACCGTTATGGGTCCGCTGGCGTTAACATCGACTTGCAGTGGATGTTTATTTGTGATGTTTGACCTCTGCACCTCCTCTGTGTTTTGTGGAACTCAACATTCACGTAGAGCCCCCACTGATCACTGTTTAGGCTTCCATTATCCACTCCCACCATCGTACAGTGTCTCTGGATTTCGTATAATCATATCCGACACCACGTTACCTCTTTAACGTACATACATTTACAATACTGTAGAAAGTATTACAATGTGAATGATCTGGATGTGTAAATAAGTACCATGAGGCCTATTAGTTTGAGCTGTCTTACTGTTTTTTCCAGAATCCAGACTACCATGGGTTCTCTACCGATCCAGTGGTGGACCAGTGGAACATGAGACTGGCCTTCTTCTTTGGTGTCTCTGTGGTGCTTGTGATCGGAGGAACCTTTATCCACTACCTGCCTGACTACGGGTAACTTTCTTATTATTTGTGTGGGCGTGTAGGCCTAGTTCAAAAGCACCCTTTCACATTTTTTATATTTTTTATTACTGTTTAGGTAGGGGTTTGGGCTATTTGCTCAAGGATGTCTGAGGTAGGCAGCAGACATTGGGATTCAAACAGAGATCCTTTTAGCTAGGAAACAGTTGCAGTTTATTTATATATATATATAGTTGTTAATGTTGGCTATTTGAAGCAAACAACTTTGGCCCTTTTACCACTATGGTTGTTTCAAAGTTACCATGTTTGCGTGAATGTCTCAGGTTTCGCACCCCCTTCCCTTCCCCTTGTATATTTGACTTTATTTTGAAGGTTCATATTTAATACTTGTATTAAGAGGAGTATTCTTATTTTACAATATTTTAACATTATCTTACAGTATATTTGACTTAATATTATGCTGTAACTAAAACTGCAATTTTTCTAGCATGGATTAAACCTTTCTAGCCACCAACCTCCCTCTGTACCCACCAACCTCCATACCCACCAACCTCCCTCCATACCCACCCACCCACCCACCAACCTCCATACCCACCCACCCACCAACCTCCCTCCATACCCACCCACCCACCAACCAACCTCCCTGGCTCGCTCCTTATCCACCTACCTCGCTGCCAAACCTACCTTGCCGCCAAACCTACCTCGCCATCCACACGCACACATCTCCATATCATCACTTAATGTGTAGCTCATTGCAGCCAAATCCCAGCTCAAACCTGACCCAGAGTCTCCATCTCTCCTGGTGCGCAGCATGCGGCAGTGGGCCCGGAGGGAGGCAGAGCGTCTGCTTAAGCAGAGAGAGGCGAAGGGGCTTCCTCTGATTGCGGAGGACTACTACGACTCCAGCAAGATCGTGCTGGCTGCTGCCGGAGAGGAGTAGTAGTCGGCGTGGGTCAGAGCCCCGCAACTTCAACTGTACATTGTATTTCAATATTATGTTAATAAATGTCGTCTGGGATTGTTGCAATTGTGTCTTCTTATTGTTATTGTGGGGCAATGCACTTGATGAATGAAAGGATTTGGGCCTAGAAAATATTCAAAGGTGTATTTCAAGCACTATACGTTTAAGTGTTTGTTAATTGAATGGGCTATTTAACTCGACAGTGTCAGGGGAATACTTGGCACTAGATGTATAAAGTCATGGTACTTTACACAAACATCTTGTTCAATTAACTTATTGATTGAAAATCATGTTAGAAATCAGTCAGATCAATGCAATAGCCTAGCCTCAAAACGCAAAATTCTGCGTTTTGTAGAGCAGATGGATATCTTTCAGGATACTTTATACTGTACATCTATGTATTGAATAAACAAGCTCTTCCATGCGTAACCGTGAATTACCGTTTACTTTGTAAGAAGTTACTTTGCCAGTTCCTATTTTTGATATTTTTGTGTCTCAATTCAGAGGGCGGGTCTTAATGAATGTGAAAGTGACAGGGGTCGGAACTTGAAGGGTCAGGCAGGAAAAGAAGAGAAGAGAAAAACGGTAGGAAAACAAAACATATAAAAAAGAATATATATATATATAGTATATAATACACAATAAACAGAGCGACGTGGTGTTGTCTGTCCAGATGGCTGATCTCAGTAAGAAGCTGGTGGTCGTGGGGGACGGGGCCTGCGGTAAGACCAGCCTGCTGAACGCGTTCAGTATGGTCCAGATCCCGGAGGTCTCCGTGCCCACCATGCTTGTCAACTACGCGGCTTATATCGAAGTTGACTCAAAGCAGGTGAGCTGCTGGTCTACGCATTTAACCCCAGCCCTGAACTATGTTTAAATTGCATTAGTTACAACATTGCGCACGTTTTATTTTAGTGCGCATTTTTTCCAAGGATGCCTACAGGTAGACGGTAGACATCGCGGTACGAAGCCCCTTCTACTCTTACCCTTATCACTGGTTATGTCAGGTGATGCTGGCCCTGTGGGACACATCTGGCCAGGAGGACTATGATCGCCTGAGGCCCCTGGCCTACTCCGACGCAGACGTCATTCTCATGTGCTTCTCCATCGAAAGCTCGGACAGCTTAGGTAATGAACCAAAAAACACCCTGGGATGTCCATCTAACGTTGAACATGTCTTAGTTATCCAAATCTCGAAATGTGTAAAATGCGACCACGAAGGGACTCGAACCCTCAATCTTCTGATTCGAAGTCAGACGCCTTATCCATTAGGCCACGCGGTCATATACATCACTACACTCTTTGTTCCGAGTTTGATTGTGGCGGTGGATTATTCACTCATGCCTTTGATTTGATTGTTCTCCACAGCACTTAAAACACTTTGGACAAAATAACCGGCTAAATGGCCAAAACTAAATAATGCTGTCAATGCTAACTATAGACCTCTGAAGAATAAGTCCCGCCTCCAAGGCTCCCAGTTCCCTCGGTCAAACGTCTATGGGGAAATAACATGGCGTTTTTGAATGATCGTAGGCCTACATAACAAACTGGCGAAGAAGTAAAAGCTGCGTCACGTTATGAACTACACACTTTTTCCATCTAGTTTCCACTGAAGTTTTGGATTGTCGGTGCCGTTAAAGTAGTTAAATATTATGAAGAAGCATTATGGTGTGTTCCAGATGATTTATTTATTTTAAATAATTTAGTAGTCATGAGAACTTTTCAATCTACGTTTTTTTCTCCGTTTCCACGGCAGGAGCCCATCAAGCCTGAGGAGGGGCGGGACATGGCGAACCGCATCAACGCCCACGCCTACGCGGAGTGCTCGGCCAAGACGAGGGACGGCGTGCGGGAGGTGATTGAGATGGCCACCAGGGCGACGCTACAGACCAAGAAGAAGAACAAGAAGAGCGGCTGCCTGCTTTTATAGGACGGCAGGAGGGGGGGGGGGGGGGGGGGTGTAGGAAAACAAAAGTTCAGCATTGTTGTTCTCCTCCTGTCATGATTCTGGCGTAGCAGAGGGGCCGGGGGATTAGTCGGGTTTGGGGCTGGGTGGGGGGGGGGGGGGGGTCTAAGCTGAGATGGGGGGGATGGGTCATGACACCTGTCATGTAAAAAAAAATTAAAAAAAATCGAAAGAAAACTTTTATAGACACATAGAAAAAGATTTAGGAATGGTCCTCTATTGAAAGGTCAAAGGAAATGCAGGAATGCTGCCCCTCAGAACGGCAGCGTCGGTGTCCGGCAGAGAGCAGTTAGGAAGTCGTTCGATGTCTCGCTCAAGGACATTAACTCTTTAGCTGCGAGGGGCCGAGGATCGTACCGGCAACCCTGCGGTTGCTAGACCTCCAAAGCTACTGCTACCCCTCAGGCTATCAAAAGAATAGGAAAACGGTGAGTGAATAAAGTAAGTCTGGTTCGCTTAGTGAGTGTGGTGTGGTTGCACCACACTCTTCCTCTCTGCTCTGCAGCGGTCCAGGCATCTTGTGGGTCCACCATACCTCAGAGGTAAGCTGATGCTGCCCATTCCTTTCCCTAGCTTGCAGAGGGCCATCATTTTGATGATGATGCTATTTTCTCCATCTCTAAGTAACCTCTTTAAAAATGACGAGCCGTGCTGATCTCCCGGTCTTATAAAACTACTGGCCACTGTGAGGCGGAACAGGTGGTGCTGTATGGGGCCGTGAAGCCTGGCTTATCTGCCATATCCCCAGCCTGGATCCATCCACTGGAGGTGTACCTGGAAAGTGGTTTGAGATCCCCTTCCTCCTCACTGTATGGACCATGAAGGTTCATAACCGTGGTCACAGCCAACAGGTTTCTCCGCAACATTGAGTAATGGCACATATGGCATTGTTTCAATTGATTATATTGAGTTCCTCTACCCTCTCCCTTGGACTCAAGTGTGTGTTTGTGGCCTTTCTCCAAGTTTAGACCCTGCCTCAGCAGCCGACATATGTGCCACATCAGCCCCTCCTCCCGCACCATCATGAGATTTTAGAGATTTTTGGACAAGAGCCACCATATACTCTGTAGGTAAACCATCTCGACTTGGCCTCAATATGGTATGAAAAACCTGTGACTATTAGCACAACAAAGCTCCTCTCGGAAGCACAAGAGTCACTTACATAAGAAGTCCCTTTAGCACTGGCTAGCTAGTCAAGGATATCAGTTTTCTTAAAGGGCCACTGTCCCGCTCGGCTATTTTCTGATATGACATTACTGCTTTATACACATGAAACACTGGACATTGACTGTGTTTCTGCAAAAACGTTGCAGATAAGTTGGACTGTTAACATACTCAATGTTACATACAAATTAGACCTATGGTCAATGGTCCAACTTTTCCCAAAAGATGTCACAACGCATGTATGAAGCAATGTTTTCTATTAGAAGTAAAACAGTGTCATGTCACGCAAAGTTTGTTAATTCTTTTGAGCACTTTCATGTCAAGTTAAAATCACTCATGTCTAGTCTTGTCGTTCACTTCCTGTTTTATTTTGTAGTTCCCTTTTCCCTCTCGTTTCAGGCACTTGACTTCCCTCCACTGTGATTGCCTCCTGTCCCTGATTCGTCTCACCTGTGTTCCCCTTCCTCATGTATAAATAGCCCTTGTTTCCATTTGTCTAATGTCAGTTTGTCTTGCGTCCCATGGGTATTGTCAAGCGTCAGTATTTGCCAGTTTTTTGTGCCCAGATACTTACTGCATATAATTGTTTAGTAGCCTCCTTAGTGAGCACCTTTTTCTTGTAGTTTTGTATCCTCCATGAGAGCGTCTTTTGTTACCCTTTTCTAGTAAAGCGTTTTTGGTTAAAACATATTGCCGTCTTCTGAGTTTTGCTTCTGAGTCCCTGTCCCTGAGTCAAGGCGCGACAAACAGCTACAGGAGATGTGAGGATATTAGCCCCTGGGTCTGATGACCATATGACAGCCCGCTTCCTTCAGATCTGTTCAGCTTGCCTGGATTCAGTCATAGTTTGGAGGAACAAAACAAAACTATTATTAATATTATAAAAAGAGATATAGGGCTGCTGGTCTTATTAGTTATTTTTGTCCAGGTATTCGATAGCTGATTATCTTGTTTTCCATGGATGGATAAACAGACTAACTATCTTCAAGTGGACCAGCCTTGGTCTCTGATCAACCAACAGTTGAATGTTGCTTTCATTCAATACAAGCAGTTTTGATGTATTTAAGGTAGCTTCATCTTTTTATTTGACTTTAACTATATATATATATATATATGTATATGTATATATGTATGTGCATACTCTGGATAATGAGACTAACAGATTCAGTTTTTTTGCTATAACCTTTTCATGTAATGTAATGTATTCGTTTGCCTGGTTTTAGTTGACCAGGCAACGACGAAGGCTCAGGCTCAAACATTATGACCGGGATATGATTTCTTTGTTTAACTTTTAAGTTTAAGTATTACAGCTTTATAAACATGGGATAGTTTCTTCAGATTGGCAGTGATTTCCAAAATCACGGACCGATCGTCTTTCCTGTCTGTTTACATGTCTGGAACTTTTCTTTTTAGACCTTTGCTTTTAGAATATCTTTAATGCATTTAACCACTTTTAGACATTCTACTGCCATGTTCTTCTGTATTAATTGCCCATATTTAGCAAACTGCTTAAACTGTGAAAAACTTAAAATGTTTCAAAATCTTGAAAGCATCAACTTTGCCTAAATACAAAATCCAGAAACTAGCCAGCTGTTATTTTGTTTCCAGCTTTTCCAAAGACAGTCAGGGAAAGTCTTATACACACATTTGGTCAGTTTGATTTCTTCCACTTCATTGACGATTTTGAAGGATTGAGGTAAACTGTAATGGAGACTTCAAAGGTCACAAGGTTATATATAATTTAGAAGAAAGGACAAAAATATTTATTTCACAGTATTTACTGAGGATTAATGGGTTAAAATACATTTTTTTGAATTCAGGACAGGGTGAAATGTATAATTTACAGCATCAAGATTGTATGGTGTTCCAGATCTTTATCCTATAAGGTTTGATGGAGGCCCGTCACAAACTCCTGATAATAAGGCTCTGCAAAACAAGACATTAAAAAAGGTAAGTCAAAAGTTGCTTTAAACTCTTGAGAATCTGAAGGACAGTGGTTCTCAAACTTTTAGGGACGAATGCACAGCAGGGAACCACGTGACTAGATGAGGGAGGTCCTACCTGTATCTGGGTCTATACAGGAGTGTCTTATAAGGAAGTCCAGCACCACCATGGCACAGTTTGGTTTGAAGTCCCCACCGACCAGCAGCTCTTTAACCTGAAGAAAGAGGTTTAGTTATGCTCCAAAATAATATGATAATAGAACATGAGGCATGCGGGTGTAGTGGCCGGGGGTTTGACTTCCAGCTGAAGGTACTTAGTTTGTTCTCCATTTCCACTACATGAAGCCATGAGAGAAAGATGCCTAACCCCTCACTGTAAGTTGATTTGGATAAAAGCGCATGCTAAAATAGTAACATAAAAAAAAAAAGTGTAGAGAAAGAGAAATACCCACTTTATCCATTGGCAGGAAGTAGAATTCCTGCACTTCTCCGTCACCAACTCTGGGCTGGAAATCAGCAGGAAGTTCCAGGTCGAAGACAAACTGGCTCTCTGGAAAAACGCCTTCCTCTTCCTCATAGGTGTAGCTTCAAACGCACAAAGTTTTCATTTGATTCCAAAGAGCTCTTCATAATATGTCCCCTCATATATAATCAATGTCCATAAATGGGTTCAGGATTAGCATTATGACATGACATACTAATACATGTCAAAATTCTATTCTTGAACACATTTATTACTCACGCTAGTCCAATAGTTTGGAATTTTGGACATCGGACCTCATTTCCAAGTGAGCCAGTGTGTTATTTATCATTGGAGACTGTTTTCAACATGTTTCATTCAGTCCCTCTAGTTGCAGAAATCGCTGGTGCTAGGCTAGCGCAAGTCAATGGGAACTGCTAGCCTGCCAATAAATTACCCATTCCACAGTACACCCGAGGCAAACCAATTATAATGCCAGACTATCGATGTAAATGTCTGTTGATAGAAAAATGTTATGTTAGAAATAAAACTAACCTTGCATCGCATTGCATTCCGTTTATAATCCCTGTAGTTGGAAGCAGGCTACAGTAGCGGTGGACTGATATTACCTAGAGTGCGCTTCTCTAGTTACGTTCTGCTGTAGTGAATTGGTTGCTACACCGGAGCAAAGTGAAAATCCGCCGCTGCTGAGAAAGTAGTCCCTCAAAATGTAATGCGATCATTGTGATACAAGGATAGTTTTATTTCTAACATTATTCTATCAACACAGACAATTACATCGATAGTCGATATCGATAGTCGGGCATTATAATTGGTTTGCCTCGGGTGTACTGTGGAGTGGGTAAAACAGTTTTTATTGGCAGGCTAGCAGTTTCCCCTCGACTTGCGGTAGCCTAGCACCAGCGATCTCTGCAACTAGAAGGACTGAATGAAACGTGCACACTGGAAGTCAGCCCCCTCGTGCTTAGACGAACACCTGATGACATGGTACATTATTGGACCAGTACATGACTGCTCACCTCACTGTGTTGACCGGTCTAGCCTTCCCAGCGATGGCTGCTGGGATGCAGGCCTCCTCCTCACACTCTTTGAGAGCGGTTTCTCCGATGCCCATACCTGCAGCCAGACCCCCGGCCGCCTGAGGAGGAGAGGAATGGCGAGGCTTTAACCTCTGCTCCGTCCTTCATACCTATGTCTTATGTGAATACTTCTCTTATCCAATTACTGACCTGAAAAAGCTTAACTAGTGTTGATGCATATGCAGGAAAACACTTTGCAATGACTCTATGATACTAACGTTGCTAGTTGCAGGTTTATTGTCGTACGCACATTAACTAAACAAGCAGCAGTCATGAACCTCCTTATGAGTGACAAACAAATAAACAGAAAGTAATACAGAGAGCTTATTTTGATGCATTACAAAGGCCTCTATTTTATATATATTATATATATATTCTAGCGGACGACCCCGAGGGCTCCTGGGCCTCACCAGGTTGTCCAGGCGGCCGGCGTACGTCTGCTTGGTGGCGGAGCGGCGGGCCAGCCACATCCCGAGCCCACCGTCGGCCCCCCGGCAGAATCCGTTGATGTGGACGCCGTACCTCCTCACCCCAAACAGGCCTGCTCAGAACCACAGCGCTGGGATCAGAACCGGCTCTGAGCCACAGGGCTGGGATCAGAACCGGCTCTGAGCCACAGCGCTGGGATCAGAACCGGCTCTGAACCCCAGGGCTGGGATCAGAACCCGCTCAGAACCACAGCGCTGGGATCAGAACCGGCTCTGAGCCACAGGGCTGGGATCAGAACCGGCTCTGAACCCCAGGGCTGGGATCAGAACCGGCTCTGAACCCCAGGGCTGGGATCAGAACCGGCTCTGAACCCCAGGGCTGGGATCAGAACCCGCCCAGGCCAGGCTGACGGTGGTTCTAGGATCAGACGGAGTCACCGTCAGCTCATCTACACACTGCCCTGCCCGGTCTAAACTTGTGTGTTGGCAGGATGTTGAATTTGAATCTTCTTTTCGTTTGTGTCTCGACCATTGAAGTTTCAGGAGTCTTAATTGTACAAATTCAACAGGACTTACTGGTCGCTGATCGCTCCATAGACATCAGTGGGGTGTCGCAGTATCTGGCCATGACGTCATACCTCTGAGGGGTTGGGGGGGTGGGGAGGGGGGGTAGACATTAAGTTATGTTGAATGCCTCGATAACTGTGTCTATATGATTGCATGTGGGTGTGGAGGAAGCCGGTCCCAGTTAGTATCGTATCTCACTTCATCCCTCCAACCCTTCAAACAGGTCAGCGCGTCGTTGCGTCTCAGGACTTGCAGGACGCTGTCCACGCCCTCTGACCTCTTGGAGTGAGTGTCCAGCCTCGAGCTGAGGGCAATGGCGCCGTTGTTTGGCGGATCGAAGACATCTGGGAAGTTCTTCAAAATGGCCGTAATTTGAGGGAGGATCCAACCAACGTGTTGGTCCGCCACCACGAAGCGCAGACATCTGGCACGGCTGGACCCTGGCAGGACCAGGACCGGTAATTAGCTGATTTATCACTCATAACCACAGTATACCAGCATGGTACAAAACAGTATAAAGTAAAGCATGAAAACCTATGTATGTAAGTATGTATGCTCAATCTATACATTTATTCTATGCGTGAATCAAACAGGCCTTCAGATCCAAACCAAATAAGGACAAATTGTAAACTGTATAACGTTAATCAGCAGGACAGTGTTCACATTCGGAATCTCATAAGAGTCCATCTGGGTTAGGCGTGTCTAATTTAAAATATGTTAATTCGATAATTGGCCAAACGACCATCAGGCGCTGCAAACATTCGTTTGAGGTCAGTAGACACATTATTGGTTGGTTGACGAACCAATCAAACCAACACAACTATATAACGCATAAAGTAACGCACACAGCGTCTTTCCGTTATGTTTCTTTAATAGCCGCCAACAATGATTGGTGTAAGGGACAAAGCGGACTAAATAGTCTAAAACTCAACACTAAACAAGAACGAATACAAGTCGGCAAGTCCTATACACACACACACACACACACACACACACACACACACACACACACACACACACACACACACACACACACACACACACACGAAAGTGTACCTGGTGAATGGAAGTTATTCATTTTACGGAGCAATTGTAGCATTTTCTTTGACCAAGCAGTGGCCATTTCGACTGCTTTTAAAGACACTACTCGTAAGCGACGAACAATAGATGACCGCACTTGTGTGGTTTATAATATTTTACCCCTATAAATCTGGAATATACATTCTCTATTTTACCCAAACGCATCGGTATGCGTTCGCAACATGATGTTGCGAGAGGACTTCCGTATTTTCCGGACCAATGGTGAGGCGTTCAAGACCAAGTGTGAACTGGTCATTTACAGCTTCCATTCCCCATAGATATCTCTCTCTCGCTATATATATCTCGTTCTCGCTCTCTTTCTGTGTAAAGAAATACCACAATAATTAGCGACTTTATACCAAAGCTAAATAAAGAATAGTACCGACGTCCGTATAAGAAGGTAATGGTATGTAAAAAGTCCTTCGAGCCGGATTTGAACCAGCGACCTAAGGATTTCAGACGTATGCCACTACAGTCCTCCGCTCTACCAACTGAGCTATCGAAGGCCGAATGACGACCGCGGTATTCCGGTAGATGTTTCTATCCTTACCGTAGTAATCATATTCAAGGACTGAACCACAATAATGATTTGAAAAACAAAAACGTTGCTGTGTATGATTTTTAAAGGTTTTGTAGATAATACAATTTAGTATTCAAAACAGCATCTAAGCATCCTTAACACCCCTCATTTAAAACAGTGCTGGATATTTACAATTTGAAACACAACTGTTGGGATGGAACTTGTGTTTGTAGCGGCGACACCAGTAGCAGCCACCAGGGGACGTGGTTGGACAAAATGGAAAAGGTGAAGCGGAGCTTTGTCAATATAGTTCATGTCGCTAACGTTATCTATCAAATATATTAGAAAACGAAAATATGTTGCAATGGATTTCACTCCATAATAGTGTTCACGAGGTTAGTTTCACAGCCCAAAACGAAAAACAAATCTACAATCAAGTCCACATTAAGTAGCCCTTTGTGGTGGCTAATATTAACTGTGTAATAACTGTGTTAAAGAATAACCATACTACAACTGTATGCCAATAATCAACTGAGCAATGTATGTAACACACACACGCGCACACACATATGCTTACTGTTATAAAGTCAGTCAGGCAAAAGGTTGCAGGTTAATTAGTGCTCAGCAATTGTTCATGTCGACCGAAGTCTCTCGAGCGCAGAACGGATGACGAGTAAATTACGGATAAAATAATACACTAGTGCGGACGTTTTCAAAATAAAGAGCATTAAAAATAACAACATAACTAACATCGAGGTAATGTGTGTATGTTTATTTTGCTGTAACAATATTATCGCTTCAATAATATGGATATGGTTTTATATTTCAATTGATTAAAAACCGCACAGAAAAGACACAAAGCAGCAATACTGAAAATCCCTTTATTGAAAATACATTGTTTTCTGCTATAATGTATTCCTTTTTTCGTCTTGGTGGAAAGATGGTCAAATAAATTTAGAAAATATATTCTTACGTTTTCTTGAGAAACAAATGTGGCATGTAAACTTTGTGGGCGTAATCCATTTGAATTAACTCACTGCACAGCAAATGAATCTCATTCATATTTAAAACATAATACTAATGTTCAGAAGGGTCAAGGTGTTTATATTTGAAATGTAAGATTTGTAGTAGGCCTAGTAGGCCTATTCATTTAACAACTTGTAGACAAAGGACAGGAGACACGAGTGTTGGACAGAGGGAATGACATCATTGAGCTTTGAGGAGTCGTTCAGGTATTTTAAGATGGATCCATGTTGTAGTTCAGAGATCTTCTATTCTACACCCTTCATAAACTCCAGGAACTCTAGAAGAAAGATAAAAGAACAAAAAACATTATACTGCTTGTAAAAATCCAAAATTATATTATCATACAGGATGTGAAAATAATTCAGAATCATGCCTATTGCAGAAAATGCTCCATTGTTTTATAGACTTATAGAAAACAGGCTAAAACCTACACCCTTTGAACCTATGCCTTGTTGTTCCCTTAGCACATTCATGTGGACATTTTATTTTATTTAGTTTTATTTTATTTATTTTATTTAGTATCTCTTATTGTCCCTTATTGTCCCTTATTGTCTCTTATTGTAAGTATTCATATAGATCTCTTTTTTATAATCCTGTGTATGTTATGTGTGATGTCTTTAAAGCTACTGTGACCTTGAATTTCCCCTTGGGAATCAATAAAAGTATCTATCTCTATCTCTATCTCTTTCTCTCTCTCTCTCTCTCTCTCTCTCTCTCTCTCTCTCTCTCTCTCTCTCTCTCTCATCCATCTTCTTCTGCCAGAATCTCTGTAATTTAACTAGTAGTTTAAGGTCACTTAAAACACCACCGCCGTCCTTCCCCCTGAATACCGTCATAGTCGATTCGGCCGTCGTTGTTCTTGTCGCCGTCCTTCATCAGCTCCTCAATGTCGTCCTCTGTGATGGACTCTCCGGTGGACTCCAGCATGGCCTTCAGCTCGTCCAGGTCGATGTAGCCATCTCCATTCCTCAACACAGGATCACAGGCCTCTTATCATTGGGACTGCTGGCTATAACTCACTTGCTACGACCCCACGTGACGTGGTCTACACACTAAACACACTGAGATGGACCTCCACATCCAGGACGGGAAAGTCCTTCTCACTAGTTTGAGACGACCATATGGATTAGGCTAATGAGCTAATTAGCCTAATCCCCAAAGTATAACTAAGGAGGGAATTCAGCTGTGTTATGGTAGTTGGGGTTTTACATTACAATAGATGTCACTTCGTTATCTATCAACCATTTTTATCCTTATGCAAGTTATGATCATAGCTGGTTTCATTTGAGCATGACATAGCCGGCCCTCAATAATACCTTACTGGAACAAAATGACCCTTCAACACACACTTTGTTTGCCATCCTACAGGCCTACGGTGTAAGCATACACTTCACTGTGTCCAAAAGTGAAACTCTGTTATCTAGTCACTCGGAGGAGGAACTCACTTGTCAAACATGCGGAACAGTTCAGCTAGCTCCTCTTCTGACTTCCCCTTGCTCTCCTCTTTCATGCAGCGCACCATCATCACCAGGAACTCGTCAAAGTCTACGGTTCCGCTGCCTGGAAGAACACGGTCAATATCTCAGAACCATGCATAGTGAATACAGGGTTGCCAACTTTTGGTTTTTGGCCGGAGTGAGACTCTGTAGAACTCTGTAGACTCTGGGGGGGGGAATTGATTGTTGGATTGCGGGCGGACAGGATTGTTGAGGGGGGGGGGGGGGGGGGGGGGGGGGGGGTGACAAGAGATCTAACAGGTTTTAGTTTTTTTTGGCGTGACATTTGTAGCGTGTGGGTGAGAGTTGGCAACCCTGGTGAATGTAACATGTGTGCCATCTGCATTTCTGCTTGGTAAACCCATTGATGTAAGAAACTGTTTGACTAAACTGGCAAGCGAGGATGGCTTTTATTTTCTGAACGTGATTTTTTTCAGCATGAACTGGAGTACAATATAATAAAAAATATTATATTGATCTTTATGGGGAATCCTGTTACAGGAATGGGAGATTATATATGTGTGTGTGGACAGTAATGTGGCTATGTTAGCATCGGCTGGGATTGCAAAGATTGCTAGTTATGTAGCTAGGTTAGCAATGGAAGTTAGCAGTGTGGCTAAGTTAGCAACGATGGCTAGCTGTTTACGTACCGTCTTCATCCACCTCGTCGATCATCTCCTGGAGCTCCTCTGGTGTGGGGTTCTGTCCAAGCATCCTCATAACCTTCCCCAGCTCCTTGGTGCTGATGCAGCCATCCTCTGCGTCCTGAATGAAGACATCAAACGCGGCCTTGAACTCTAGAGAGGGCCAGAAACATAGGTGGCTTTGAGAAGTAACGGAAATCACCAAGATGTGAAGAATGTCTCAAATATTGTTGTTAGTAATTAGCATCGTCAAGCTATATTTAGCTAGACTAGAGGTAGAGACACTTATTGTGTTGTAGGACTATACAGCTGTGGTATTAGCAGTAGACTAGTAAGGATTCACGCTAGGCTTTTATAGTGCCACAAGAAGTAGTGGTACTTGCTGCATGCTAAAGCTAATGTTGATTCCTAAACCTAAACCTAAAAGATTCTCACCATTTTTCTGCTCCTCTGTCAAGTTCTCAACCTAAAGAAAGAGAAGGACGTATCGTTAGTTTTGACATATTCAAATAATCATATTATTTTAAATTACTTACAACCTCATATTTTCCGATACATTCATACTAAAACTGCCATTCGATATATATGCAAAGCAAGGAAAGCTGAAGCTTGTCGTCTCCTGACAATAGGTGTATTTTTATATGCACTGCATCCCACCCCATGATACATATCGTATCACCAGATTCTTGTCAATACCACTGCCTACCCCCCCACGACGCTTTGTCCTTGAACCCTCACCACCCAGTCCCTGTCCCAACCAACGCCTCCATGTAGGCACCCAGGCCTTCAACCCCCCCCCCCCCTCCCACCACCACCCCCGACCACCATAGGACTGAAATGTCATGGCAATTTCTTCACCTGCTATTCTGGTCCCACGGGGGCCACAGTTGGATGCTTAGGCCAGTGGAGGCTATTGGGGGAGGCGGGGTGGGTTGGTGGGTTGTGGGAGGTGGGGGAGGCAGGGTGGGTTGGGGGAGGTGGGGTGGTTGGTGGGTTGGGTTGGGGGGGAGGTATTGGAAGGGTTGGTCGAAGCAGTCAGTTGGCAGCCGCGTCTCCGACCTGCGATAGCAGTCCTCACTCAGGATGGTCGGCTGGGGCCAACAGCTGTCATGTCCTCTTCTCCTTTGTCCTACCTGACCGCCCCAACTGTCGCTTTGTTCTATTGTTGTCACGCTGAAAGATGTCAGAAATGCTTGCTAGCTGAGGCAGGCATCTCCTGGACTGGGACCAGGGGATAGGAACCAAGGGTCTCGATCGTCTCAACTGTCCAGCGAATACCCTGCCAAACTAGGCTGTGGCGGTTCGCCTTTAATACGCTGACAGAAATAAATATACTTGTCTAACAAGTAGACAAAGAGTTATTGTGGGAGCGATGAGCAACCACAGCGCTATGAACTGCTTCTGAAATGTTCCTTTGGGATTGGCCGATGTTCATGTGATGTCCAGTGGGATTCTTAGCTTGATCTCTGACAACGGTGAAGGCAGTTGGTCTGGGCCTTCCATAGACACCCACTATGTGCATATACCTTTTCGAAAATACTAGCATGCAAGCTGGCCTGAAAAATGGTTAAAAGTCTATATTCATTCATTCATATTCAGACATGCTAATATTGTGGAAAAGAGGTACACACACAGAACATTTTTATCCAGAGCTTTCAAACTTGTTTCTGTTCTTATTCTTAGTGGCAACGGGCCGGTTTTAGGCATGTCTCGAAGACGTGTGACGTAGCCCTCAGAGCCACGGAGCACGGGAGCGCTTCCCTCTAATACCCTTGTTCCCAATGTCATGCCACTGCTGTCCCTTTAAACACACAGCCAAGCCAAGACCATTTCTAAACATGCATTTCATAAAACATCCCGAGTTGCAATTTCACTTCTTGTAACTTGTTGAATGTAGCAATAAAAAAAAAAAATATTTTTAAATGTAATTGATAAATCAATTAATAAAATAATCATATGTCACATTAAACAATAATGCTGCTTGTCCACTCACCGCTGCCTTATATACATCATCCATGGTTCCTGGTCTGTCTTTGTTTTATCCACACACTCACACACACGCACTCACAGTGCTGCTCTCGCTCAGATACAAGACAAAGACTTGAAGCACTACCTGCCTCTCTCTTTTGTTGGGTAGGGGGGGGCTTTGGTCACTCAGAACCCCACCGTTGACGTACACACGTCACCCAACTTTGATGAGGTGTGTGTGTGTGGTTGTGTACGCACGTGTGTGTGTGTGTGTGTGTGTGTGAAGGGAGAGTATGGGAGAGAGAGAGATCTATAAATAGAGCGAGAAGGGTGATTTTCCAACAATAGCAGTGCATTGGCGGCAGCACCTAAATTGGAAACATTGTCTGTTTGTCCCGGCCTCCGTAGCTAATAGAAGAGCCACCATTGGTTCTGGGAAACAGGCTCTGCATTTAGTTATGCCTTTATTCGCCTGTTGGATGCACAAGCGGTGGACTTCATAACAATCCTTATCAATGTGTTTTTGATGCAATGATACTGTGTGACCTGACCTTCATCAGCCTCAAGGGTGACCAGGCCTTGAGGGTCATGGTGGCGACCATTTGCAGTTTGATCTCATTGAGGAGCAATCAGACAGGAAGAGAGAGAGAGAAGGACAGAGTGCATGCAAGGACAAATGGAGGTTCTTTGGGAACGGTAGTGGAAGGTCCTTCTGCTGCACCCAACGCTTCCAACTCCAACTGTGCTAACCGAGTCCTACAAATAGAATAAAATACATTTCCCAAAGTGCATCTCGGAAAAAGGAGCTAATAGGTCAGCCATATCGTTTTCCTCATATACAGGAACGCTCTTTTAAATTCCGTACATACTGAGGGACATCTGCCCCCAAAGGAGCGCTGTCCATCAGGCCCCAGCAGTATGCAGAACCCTGTCCATCAGGCCCCAGAAGCATACTGTATACAGTCTGTAATACAGAGGTACTGTTGGCACACATTGTGTCATTGTGAGCAGTGGCAAACCATAGAACAAGAACATGTTTTATGACAATAGAGTCGTGGTGAAGATCTAAAACTGCCTGTGTCCTTGACTAGAAATAGTGTTGCAACTGTGGGGGAGGTGGGTATGTGTGAGTGTGGTTGGTTTGTATATATGTGTGTGTGTGTGTGTGTGTGTTTATTTGCATGTGTGTATGTGTGCGTTTATTTAAGTCGATGTGTGCATGTGTGTTACATGGAATGCATGTATGAATGTGTGTTATTTAAATGTGTCTTGTGCATGTGCATGTCTGTTTATTTAAGCATGTGCGTGTGTGCATGTGCGTGCGTGTGCGTGTGTGTGTGTGTGCGTGTGTGTGTGTGTGTGTGTGTGTGCTTGGCAGGATCATCAGGGTAATAAAGGGGTAGATGGGGTATCACATCCTGCAGTTCTCTGTCGGTCCAGCAGCACCTGCTGTTGGTCGGCAGCTGTAGCGTGGGTCTGAGGGTCAGGGGTCAGACGGCTGGAGTCGGACCCGGTTATGTGCGGACACCGAAAGGCTTTAGCTGCAATTAAGACAAAACGCGGCACTTAGCTTAGCTGCTTTCCCCGGGGTGGTGTCTGAGCTCAGCCCCACCAACCACGAGCAGCCTGTGGGCCTTCTAGAATTACATGGTAGGGGGTGGAATCATTCACTGTTATCTCCACCTTCTTAACACATGTTTGTCCGGGTTTTATGGGGTCGTGAAATGACCATGCTAAGATACATGGATAAGTTACAATGAAACCGAATGAAAAGATGGGAAGTTAGAACCATTTGGATTTTTTTATTATTTACAGCCATTATTATTATCATTATCACTACCACTATATCACTTTTTAAAATTAATTTCTCTGGGATTGATTGAACACTTGTGTTGTTGCGGTACCCTGTATAACCATGGTATGGCGCTATATATAGATTGTATGAATAAATGTCGTGGATTAAAGTGTGTTTGTAGTTTTGGGGGATTTTCGTTGACATCACAACTATCGGTATAGCGAATCAGAAACCAGCAGGCCTGACAGGTAGGGGACTTGTTAGGGTTGTTTATGGTCCAAAGCCCACATATTTATTTTAAATGCCCAAGGTCAAATGAGGGTTGACGTCTGGCATAACGTGTCGGGATAACAGCCGTCACAACACCGCTACATCACTAGCTGTTCTAGAGAGCTAAAAATATCTGCTGTCACCAAGATATATTATTTCAAACTCACATGTTGGGGCCAAAGTTGACAACCTCTCCTGAGAACAGGAAGTAGCTTGACAAAAGGTCTGGTGTATTATAATATATATAATATATATAATATAATGTTCGACCTGATCAGAAAGTGTGGATCAGTTTTGGGAAGATTTGAACACTTAAAGAGAGACAGCCCCTTGTGAAAAGACCATGGTACAAACTTCACAAATAGCCTTGTAGCCTAATGGTTTATATTTTTAAATCTTTACAATGCTACAGGGCTGGATATTGGTCCAGTTCACCTTAATCATTCAGACTCTCACTGAACTGTACACAGGGGACAAAGACTTGTTGAACCTACAACATTACAGTTGAACCTAACCTCCTCATAAATGCAAGTAGACACATCAACACTACCACACTTCCCCCTATGGACGCAGAGAATAAGACAGAGAAGCAGAAGGCAGAAGCCTGCTCGGTTCACATGTCCTGGAAGGAATTTCTCATATGTGTGGTTTGCAACGTAAGGAAGAAAAGTAGGAGAGAACCTGGTTAGACTCTCGCTGGTCGTTCTACAAAGTGGTCATTCTTTCATGTCCTGCAGCCTGCGCTCCTATTGGTCGGCTCTCCAGGATGTTGTCTTTATCCCTCAGCCAAACGGAGACGGCGTCCTACCGTTGGACCTGGGTCTGGATGTTGGACCGGAGCCCAGGCGGAGGTAGGCCTGAGGGTTGGAGTCCAGGAGACTGGGAGAGGTAGGGCCTCCTCCACAGGAGAACCAGGACTGGAACCTTCACGTTTTGTGCAGATCATCATCTTCTGCCAAGACATACCTTTTTCAAAGGTAATTCTGTCCAAGTAATTTATTATCAAGTATTTATTCATGTATGTAATATTTGTTTTTACTTTTAGCATTTCTGCAGCAAATGTGTGTTTGCATGTTTATGTGCGATGTGTTCCAGTGTTTAGGCATCAGTAATCAAGTCATTTGGCTAAAACGTTTGTTGCGGTTTTTGTTGGTCCGCTCATGCATGGCCGTGCACCCGTACGTGTTTGCTGGGGCCCTTGTGCACACATGCACATTTCTCTTGGCTGGAGGGGGATAACGGCAGTGAGGGGGAGTTTGATATCCTGAGAAACTTATGAATGAGGGCATTTATCTCCCTCAAACCTGAAAACACCCCCACCTCCACCCCCACCTCCACCTCCGCCCCCACCCGCACCCCCACCCCCATCCCCACCTCCACCTCCATCCCCACCTCCACCTCCTCCACACCCACCTCCACCTCCCCCACCTCCACCTCCACCCCCACCCAACCAGCCCCTTTCTCATACCTTCTGGTCTGCTCTCCCTCCCTCCCTTCCCTTGCCTCTCTCGTCTAGAGGCTATAAGAGGGTCTTTCTCAGGGTGTGGAGACTAGGTCCAGGGAGCATTCACCATGAGCGGAGCAGGGCTGCTGTGTCTGCTGTGTTTCTGCGCCGTGTCCCCCTTGGCCCAGGGGAGAGCCAGAGGAGAGGGCCCGAGAGCTCGGACTCCCTCCAGGAATGAGCCTCCTCTCCCCGCGGGTGAGATATGACCTGGGAAAGATGACTGGAGCTTTGGATTGTTGCATTGTTTGGGTTTCTGGTGGAACTGTCCTTCTTGCACAAATATACCAACTTGTTATGATTAGTTGTGTTATCATCTAATTATGAGAATATATCAATTAGTTATAATTGGTTTTATTTTATTATGATTGTATGTTTCGTTTTCAGTAATGACTGATAATCATTACTGATTACTGAATATTTACAACGTAGGAGTTGTGTGTGGCATTTATGTACGTGTACTAAGTGTTTGGGTGGGCCTGTGTGTGTGCTACAGGTCGGTGTGTGGTGTATGGGATGACCATGTTTGAGGGGGCCATGTGGTCTCCAGAGCCCTGCACGGTTTGCCAGTGTCAGAGAGACATGGTGAGGTGCAAACCCACCCCATGTGACCCAGGTGAGACTACGCTGACCATTCAGAGCAGAGTTCAGTCTCAATCTTTTTATCTAACCCCAGAATGTGGCTATCTGCCGTCGGTGTGTAAGTCGCTTTGGATAAAAGCGTCTAATAAATTCCCTAAATGTAAATGTAAATCTAACCCCAGAGTGTATCCTTCCACTATCTAACCCCAGAGTGTATCCTTCCACTATCTAACCCCATTGTGTATCCTTCCACTACCTAACCCCATTGTGTATCCTTCCACTGTCTAACCCCAGAGTGTATCCTTCCACTGTCTAACCCCATTGTGTATCCTTCCACTATCTAACCCCATTGTGTATCCTTCCACTATCTAACCCCAGAGTGTATCCTTCCACTATCTAACCCCAGAGTGTATCCTTCCACTATCTAACCCCATTGTGTATCCTTCCACTATCTAACCCCAGAGTGTATCCTTCCACTATCTAACCCCATTGTGTATCCTTCCACACCTCAGAGTTATCTATCATCCGAATGCACCTAAACCTTTTTCTTACATGATGTATTACGACACAAATGAATTGAGTTATTGTCCAGATCGAAAAAAAACAACAATCTTTAAAACCTTTCACAGGCAAGACATCTCTCCTTCTGGTTAGACTTTGGTTTTTTCTCAAGAAGTTGCACATTTCACCTTTAAATGTGCTCTTCAGCCAATTATAATCTCTCTTTCTGTCTATATATGTATATATATATATACACACCACACATATATGCACATCAAATAAATGTACACAGCGTTCAAAGTCTATTTTTTTTAATGAATGATGTGGTTGTGGTTAGGGTTATGCTAAGTATATCAGACATCTTAAAGGTCATTCTGTGTAAGTCCTCACAACCTCGAACATTGGGGGCATTATCAACAGATAGACTTAGAAAATGAAAGTTCTGTAATTATAATCAAGACATTGGTTGTGTGAGCGTAATTTGCGGAGCACACGGATGAAGACCACAAGGCAGACATGTTCTTCAGACTGAATGCCGCCATTGATCCCCGCCTGCTAGGGGTGTCAGCATTAGCGATGTACCGCCTTTTACGTTTAGCTGACATTTGTTTTGGATGCTCGCCCTACTTCCTCCGTTTCCCGATTCTTAAGTTCTGGAAGCCCCTTCTGAGGGATCTTCTAAGAATGGTTGGTGTTGTTCTCAGAACCAGCAGCGGGAAAAGTTCAGGTGGTGAAGGAGACCACGGAGCATAAGATCAGACACCAGGATGGAGTGGGTGGAGGAGCAAGAAGGAGCAGCAGTAAGATCTCCACCTCTAGAGGAGGACAGGAGGTCAGGAAGAAGGGACAAACCGTGAGTCCATCACTATGAAAACTACTGCTGCTACTGGTGTTACTGGTAATAGAACTGCTAGTACTACTGCTGCTACTGGTGTTACTGGTAATATAACTGCTAGTACTACTGCTGCTACTGGTGTTACTGGTAATAGAACCCTGCTAGTACTACTGAAACCACTGCTGTCCATTCAGCAAAGGGAACAGGATTGTACAGTATGAGGTTGTATGATTCTCAACCAGTTTAATTTAGTGACATTTACTTTAAAACTTGACCCTGACAAATTTCTTATGAGAAATATATACAGTGTCCAGTAGGGGACAGTGGAGTAATCAATGAACCAATGACGTGTTGGAGCCTTCGAGGTCTGATATCTGATGTGTGCGAGCTCCGTGATACAGAACATTAGGATTTTGTTTTCTATATTAATTCTTTGGATTCCACAGCGTCCCACCGTGGGCCCGGTCAAACCAGCGCCAGCGGTGAGCAGGAGGCCGGAGCCAGCAGTGAGCAGGAAGCCAGAGCCAGCGGTGAGGTCTCCAGCGGTTAAGACACCGGCCGGACCCTCCAGGACACGCAGGCCCCACAACTCCTCCGACGAGGAGGAGGACCGCGACTCCTCAGACGAAGACGAGGACGCGGAGGACGAAGACGTCGTCGGCCCCCCACCCCCGCCTCCGCCGCCGCCAAAAGCCAAGGCCCATCCCCAGACCCCGTCGCCGACCACCACCCCGAGACCGCCTCCACGGGGGGCGGCGGGGCAGCCCAGGAGGCCGGCCCCGGAGCCCCCAGCCGGGGGCCGTCCCGTGGTGGTCTTCCCCTTCATGGAGTCTCTGCCGTCGGGCTGTCTCCTCTCCGACACGCTGGTGGCGTGCGGCGGGACCGGCCTGACCCGTATGCCGGTGATCTCCGACCGGGGGGTGAAGACCCTCTACCTGGCAGGTAGGAGGACCGGCCGAGCGCTCTTTAACTCACAGGCGAGTTCTGTTCACGGCGTTGTCCAAAGCTTCTTAAGGATGTATACCAAGAGTGTATCCGTAGTTAGCAAAGGGGGGGCCCCAGTGGGAAGTAGGCATGGGGGCGATTCGCGAACGATTCGGTCAGAACGAACGAATCCCGAAGGTGAACGACGAGAACTGATTCCCAAAACAAGAGAAGTGATTCTTTTTTTTTTAACATAAAACAAAAATATGGTCACGTAAATAAAAGATACAAACGAACAGAGCTTCGTCTCCCCTCGACTTTATATTGCCAAATGATGTAACGGACCATATGACTTAACGAACTGAACGAACTGAACGAACAAATCAAACGAACGATTTGTGATAGTGAAGGGAACTGAAAGAACTGATTCCCGGAAAAGAATAGTTTTGCCCATGCTTAGGGGGATTCAAACCCTAACCCTGGCAGTGTTAATGCCTTGCTCTTCCACTTCAGCTAGACAGAGAATCCAAACCCCAACCCTGGCAGTGTTAATGCCTGTGTCCGCCAGTGGAGTAACACAGGTGTATTTGTAAGACCTAAAAGATGTTTAAGTGATTTTATAGTCATTTGAAAGACAGTTAAAATGACATAGTAGATGGTAATATTTAAAAAAGATTTTTACATGAGAACCGCAAATAAACAAACATAAAACTTCTATAGACCGTAACAAAGGCATGAAGTCGAACAAGATTCTCAACCTCAAATTGAAATGTTGTTCTATTGATTGGTAAAAAATTAGAACCTTTACCGTATCCAATCCTTATTGTGTTCCGTTTGTTTTCATGTGTCCAGACAACAAGATCAGTAAGATCCCAGCGGCAGCGTTGGCTGGTCTGCCCAACCTGGAGTGGCTGGACCTGAGCAAGAACAAGCTGGACGACAGCTCCTTCAGCCCCCTGCTGTTCCAGGTCCGTCTGCCCCTCCACCCCTCCAGCACCCCCACAGGGCCATCTGCTGTAGAAGATGAGACATGTAGAACATGACGCTTCCTCAGTGCTTTGTACCCAGAGGCTCTTCCTCATATCGTGCGTGCATCCGTTCTGCCCCTATTGCACCCAAATGTTTCCTATCATGAGTACAGAGTACAGAGTACAGAGTATAGAGTACAGAGTATAGTACAGAGTACAGAGTACGATGGATAGATCAGCCACCCAGACAGGGTAGACCTCTGGGTAGGCTGGTAGGTTCAGCTTTAACCTTCTGTTTTGTCTTCCTTCCTTCACCGAGTCTCCAGTGGGGTTTAGGTGCGTCAGCCAACCACCAGCCAGGCTTGACGGAAAACCGTCCTAACCCGTGGCTACTAAAAACAGAAGCCGCCTGACGGTGTAAACCGCGCTCTGTTATGCTACGTTACCGTGCTAACTCAGCTCTATCCCCATGGCAACGCAGAGTTTATTCACCGATTCTTCAGTGGTTGATCGACGCACCTTTTTTTTAAACTTTTTTTTAAAATGGTTTTTATGGTTTTATGGATATGTCCATAAAACACAGATTTAGTGCGCTCACCCCGTTCGACGCGGGGACAAAGCGTACGCGCCCCGTGTTGAATCAGGACCGCAGCAGAATGTTGCACCCTCGCAATGAATTCCACCAGATGCTTCGCCGGTCGGGTGGAGCTGGTCGCAGTCAACAGTGGAAAACCTCAACTTAAGGGGGGGGAGACAATGGTTTGTGCCTCCCAGCGTCTCCCACCATTAGCTCCTGGACTCCCTGGCTCCTACGGTCTGGCACAGGGGTGACATCATGTTTTCACTCTGTCTGGGGGCAGCCTGTGTGGTTCTGTGGCTCATCGCGCACTGAACACATGGTGCCTTAGTGTGATTGGTGCACTTGGTGCTCAAACGGCCAAGAGAAACAAATTGTGTATTTGTGCACACAAGTCGGATGAGGAATCCACACTAATTCCGACCTTCCGAACAGCATTTAATTTAAACGTGGCAGGAACTTTGCACTTTTCTTACTCCTTTCTCTCAGTCCTAATAACAACATCTGGTAGCAGCTTCCCAAAAAAAGAAGCACATTCTAAATCCCCAACACCTGTTTGAACATGAACCATGCCCCCACTCGCTCTCGACTCTCATCGGGTAATAAACTGCAGTAGTTTAATATTCAGGGTTCTCGTGGCTTCGAAAAAACAACATGCAGCAAATGCAGTTGAGACTCATTAGTGTTGGACCTCAACGTGTCGACAGACAGTTAATACTGTAGAGGGTTCACATGCTAGGCCCCGTCCACATTGGGCAAAAACAATCTTTTCCCCTCCGTTTTCCTTGGCTGCGTTTCAGGAATATCTCCGTATCTCCGTAACGACGGACTCATTGAAAAACGCGAAGATGCGAAAACGCATCTAGCTGTAGAAACGCTGTAGTACATATTCAAGGCCACTGTGTGGCGCTGGTTCTCCACCAATAAAAGAAGAAGACGAGGCGGAGAAAGCAGTTTTTAAACCTTTAAATTTGAGCAGAAAAAACTTTTAATGTACAGTTAGTAATTAAATTTACCAAGGGGCTGTATTTAAAGCTGCAAAAATAATACAAAACAAATCAAACAAAACAAATTTGACGGAACTCTAACGTCGCCCAGCTGGTGGGGGGGGGGGGGGCGATGACGTCATTGTTTGCGTATCTGGCGTCCACACGAATCCGAACACGAAAACACATAGGGCCGTGTTTATCTTGGTTTCAAAAAAGTGTGTTTTCGGGCACCGAAAAACGCCGGATCCGTCTGGACGGTCGGCCCAAACGCACAAGACGTGTGCGTATTCACAAAAAAAAAAAAAAGTTTCCGTGTGGATGGGGCCTAAGTTCTTGGATGGCTTCTGCTGCAGAACCTGAGCCGGCTGAAGCGTCTGATCCTGGACGGGAACAACCTGACCAGGCTGCCCGCCTCCCTCCCGCCCTCGCTGGTGGAGCTCAAGATCAACGACAACAAGCTCAGCGGCCTGACCCCCAGCAGCTTCAAAGGTCGGTCTCACACACACACACACACACACACACACATGCACACACACACACACACACACACACACACACACACACACACACACACACACACACACACACACACACACACACATGCACACACACAAACCCTCCTCCTCCATGTTATCTCTCAACCCCACTCTCACGTCTCCATTGTGAAACACAAGCATGGATTCTCTCCCTTAATTTTCAGTGCAGTGGATTTAAACGTGCATTAAAAAAATGTAATGTGAAAGATGAACATCCCTATGATACAATCCTGCGTTGTTCCTCTTTTTTTTTTACTGGTCCCCAGTTGGAGGAATCCCAGTAGAGAGCTCTTCTAACTCATATCATCCCGTCAGGTTTGTCTAAACTCCTGACGCTAGAACTGGAGGACAACCACCTCCACGACGGAAACGTCTCACCTTTGACCTTCCGACCGCTGAGGAAGCTAGCCTACCTCCGTCTTGACGACAACCGGTTCCGCGGCGTCCCGTCCGGTCTGCCCGTCTCCCTTCAGGTACGAACCCCCGGAACGCCCGGAACGCCCGGAACGCCGAGGAGGTGCTGCAGACCTTCGGTTTTCCTCCGCCCCGTATGACCGGGCGTTCAGTGGCTATTGGTCGGTCTGGTTTCCATTTTAGCTAACCCTAGTTATCAAACAATTATTTAATCAAATCTTTAATGATTTAATGATATCCATTTTTTTTTACAGTTTGTCTTTGGGTGTGAAACTGATTTATGTATTAACGAATCATGTTAACTGTACTGTTAGGTAATGTTAGCCAGGCAGGGCTTTGCTTTACTTTAGAACCGTTTTGACATCTGTGAGATGGGGGGTCCAGAACCTCTAATAATTAATATTCCTATCAGCTAAAGCATTTATGATTTCTTTCTACCTGCTGCTGTCTTTACCGACTGTAAAGCTGTCCAAGTACTCCTAAACAAACATGATATCGTTTCGTACCAGGAAGCGGTTGTGTCTTCACGTTGTTTTCGTATTTCGTCTTCGTCTCACTCACTGCCCGCCAGGAGCTCCACCTCTCAGACAACAAGATAGAGGTGGTGCAAGCCGGGATCCTGAACAAAACGCTCAACCTGAGGGTGCTGGACCTGAGCCACAACCACATCAGGGAGGACCGCATCGCCCCCCACGCCTGGATACACCTGCTGTAAGCCCAGGCCTTGAGTGACGGACCCTCAAGTGCTGTTTCCCCCTTCACTCACTGCGGCCATTTAGAGATGAAAGCCGTCTGAATATACATGGCTTTGATGAAAACATGAAAGCAGCTCTTGTATGTGAAACTTATGTTTATTAGTTTATACTATTAAGTAATAGTAGACCTGATACTGATTAGGATTATCTACTCCTTTATTTAATCTTCATCTATTTTCTAGCTCCTTTAATTGTCCTGTAGACTTCTAACAGCAATCAGTAATTGTCCAAACCTAGTGTTCTGATTGGTCCTCCTGTGTTGTCCATCCAGGCAGTTGGAGTCTCTGGACCTATCCCACAACAGGCTGGTCCACGTCCCCTCCTTCCTGCCCCCGGGCCTCCGTCGGCTCACCCTGCACCACAACCTCATCCAGCTGGTCCCCGCCTACGTGTTCGGCCACCTGGCCCCGGGCCTGGACTCCCTGCAGCTGTCCTACAACCGGCTGCAGGACGGCGGCCTGGACCAGGTGTCCTTCCTGGGGCTGTCCTCCTCGCTGGCAGAGCTGCTGCTGGACCACAACCGGCTGCACTCGGTCCCCAGGGGCCTCCTGCAGCTCAAGAACCTGCAGCACCTCCGCCTCAACAACAACCTCATCAGGTGGGCCTCGCTTTGGGGGGGGGGCTGGGGGATGGCTGGAGGGGCGGGGGGGGGGGTGTTGGGTGATGGCTGGTGAGGGCTGGAGGGGGGGGGGGGGGGTGTTGGGTGATGGCTGGTGAGGGCTGGAGGGGGGGGGGGGGGGTGGTGTTGGGTGATGGCTGGGTGGGGGCTGGGGTGTCACTTTGGCTTGTTTGGTTTTCTTTGGCGGTTTCTTTCTTTCTTTCTTTTTCAGCCTAAATGTTAATTGGACATTTAGAATACAAGCTCGTTAAACCTTGAAATTTCTCAATGTCCAAAAAGGCCTTTGTTGTCCTTGCATTGATTTCTTGTGAATTCTGATACATTTTCATTCATATAAAATGATGAACACCACTATCATATTACATCATAATATTGTTTGAGTGTGGGATGACATACAAGGATTAAACAGCACTAATTCATTTTGATAAAGTGTACCATGCAATATACTTTCTGACCTACAGGGGACAGCAAACTCGATGAAATTCACCTATTCTGTAGAGACACTTCATATTAAATAAATTCAGCTTTTTGTGACTGGTTAACTTGGCACCACCATACTACCATGAAATACTTACTTTCAGACCCAACCAAGTATAAACATTACCAAGACTTAGCACGTACGAGCCAAAATACCTCCCTCCTAGTCTCCAGAACAAAAACTCCCCAGCAAAACATGCCTCTAATAACAACCAACCTTCCATCGTCACAAGAGAAAATAAACACCTGGGCTAAAACAGTGGAACCACCACCACTGTTTAAACATCCGTCCCTTCTTCTTTTAAACATTCAACCATCTCCTTCCCCTCCTCTCCCCCTCGCCTCCTCTCCCCTCCCCTCCCCTCCTCCCCTCCTCCCCTCCTCCCCGTCCGACCACAGCGACATCCCCATCAACGCCCTGTGCGACACGAGAGCACAGGAGGACTCGCCGCTGCTGCGCGTCGACCTGGAGAACAACCTCATCCAGCGCCACCTCATCCCGCCCAGCGCCTTCTCCTGCATCAGCAACCACCAGAGCGTCCGTCTGCGGCCCCAGAGATACGAGGACCAGGAGTAGAGAAGCTGTTGGGGGGTGGGGGGTGGGGGGGGGGGGGGGGGGGGACACAACCGGAGGGGGAGATGGGTTTGAGACCAGTGAGCTCGTCGGGTTCTGTTCCGTCGTGGGTCGCTCACTAACTGGACTCGATCTCTTGAATGAAATTGCATACATTTGGGACATTTATGATTTAGTGATAATAATTGTCGCATTTATTTAGTGCTTTTAAAGGCACGCAAAGCGTTTTACATATCAAACTATATAAGATAAACAGATACGAGATTTAGTAAAGGTTGAGATGTTTGATGTTTGAGACTCTTTAAAGGCATTTAAAGGCATGGAAGGTTTCACAAACGGAAACAGAATTTTCATTATCCAAGTTTCTCCCCCAAAAAAAATTAACTTCTTGTGGGAGACCAAAATAAACAGCAGGAAGAAAGCCATTAGAGAATGGGCTGGCCTTTTGTGTCATATTCTATTAACAGCTGCCATAAATTAATGCTTAAAATAAAGAAATACGTGCATTTTCCATTATGCATCCATGTATTCAGGGCATATAATTATGAATAAAGAGCCTCCATTATTATGATTCTCTTGGAGAAGCTGGTGGTCATGGTCCAACCTAATGTCACACAGATCCTGTGTTATTTAAACCGCTATTTTTTCATCAATCCTTGTATGTTAGAAAGCTGATTTATAATTGTGTTTTCACCTATTTTGGTTTCCATAAAAATAAAAAAGATTTTTGGTTTGAGATTTCGCTGTATCTTCTAGTGTATACATCCACTAATTGGCTGAGAAGCATGCCATTTGCTATTATTAAAAAAAAAAAAAAAATCCAATCAGACCTTGCCAAACTAGACCTTGCCATCTCTCTCTCACGCTCTCGCTCTCTCAAAATTCAAACTTCTCTCTGGCTCAAACCACTTGAAGCTAGGTTTCTGTGGCAATCATTTTTTTCTTTCCTTTTCCTTACTCTATCTCTCCCTCTCTTTTTCTTTGTCTTGATGTTTCTCTTTCAGGACTCTCTCTCTCTCTCTGGTCTCTCTGTCAGGACTCTCTCTCTCTCTCTCTCTCTCTCTCTCTCTCTCTCTCTCTCTCTCTCTCTCTCTCTCTGGTCTCTGTCAGAACTCTGAGGGTTAGTCTATTCTCTAACCCTTCACAGAGTGTTGGTGCAGTGTGTCCACAGTGGATTCAGCTCAGCCAATAGGAGCCGGGGAAACAGCTGCTCAGCCTGTGGAGTTATCCCTCCTAAACTAACTTATGGACTAAAGTTAAGATTTCCTTCATTTTGTCTTCACATTGAGAGGTATGTATATTTCCAATAGCATCATAGCGTCATAGCGTTGTATAATATAACCTTACTGAATGTTGCTAAATTGGATGTTGCTAAAAAATGACCTAATTCGATTAAATAGTTAGTTAAATAGTAATTTTAAAAACTTATCTTGCATGTCAGAATCATTATCTATATATATATATATATATATATATATACATATACTGTATATATATATGTGTATATATACTGTATATATATATATATATATACATACGTACATATATGTATACATATACCGTATATATATAGTATATATACACATATACACGCAGAACTTATTCTAATATGTATTATAAACTCATTCCAGTCGTGTCTTATATTGAAGGGTTGGGGCACACAGCTTCTTGCCGCTTCGAGGTGAAATGTTCATGTGGAAAAAAAAACGAAGCAATGGGAGAGAGACTCTTGCATAGCATCAATGCGATGGGAATAAGAACCAATCAATTGTGAATGAATGAATTAATGAATGGATCATAAGAAACGTTACCCTCTCACAGTACCATGATCCAGGTCTGCAGCAGGCCCAATTCAAAGATTGACCGTATTGTCGACCCAGGAGTGACATTGTGTTTAAAAAGGAGTGAGCCATTTGTTGCTTGAGAATGGAGACTCAATATATATATATATATATATATATATATATATATATATATATATATAATCTATCTATATAAAGCATGGTCTTTGGGTTCTCTGGGGCTGTGGCGTCTCCTGCTGCTGTGGTGCAGGGTGTGGGAGGCTCCCCTTGGGAACCAGGCCTCGACCACATGTGGTGCAGCCTGGAGCCCGTCCAGACAGCCCTCCGGTCCCGCTGAGGAGCCCATTGTGTGGTTCAATATAGAACGTTGGAGAGAGCTGCTCTTGGGGTTTTCGCTTTACTGCAGAGTTCTGTGTTTGATTAAAACTAGATGCAAGAAGATAGAAACGGATCAAAATCGTCCTCATTGGTTGCGCATCCCACCAATCATGTCCTATTTGATGCTATCCGCAAAAAGACATTTTTCAGGACTTTTGTGACCTCCAAAGAGTTGAGAGTAAACGTCCCCGTCTTCCTGCGACCGCATCTCCTCCGAGCTCCGTCATTTCACAGCGGTGGACTTTTGACCACATAATAGAAGGGGGAGGAAGACGAAATGTGAACTAAAACAAGGCTCGGTCATGCAGGATCTATCATTTCACGAGTCTTCATTTGTGTAACTGTATGCAGGTCTTCTCCGATGAGCCAGTGCACTGCCAGTGTTTGTGAGTGGGCCTCTGGGATAACACTTAGCTTTGGTGTGGGGAGTCCTGAAGTTAAAATATAGATCTCAAACCTGTTCCTTAACGACTTGTATGTGTCAGAAAAAAGCGTAAAGTCACTCTGGATAAAAGTGTCTCCTATATAGTAGATTGTATATATTGCAATGCAGGTGCAGAGCTTTGTCATGTTTTAAGAAATTGTCGTTTTTTAACCAATAGTTGGATGAACTTGTTTAGGCTTCCAATAATCCCAATCGATCCTCAGCACCATTGCTCTTTTGTTCTGATTGGCTCAAATTGGTACCGGGTGACCGATTTCAGCCCATCAGAAATGACCAGCAGTCAACTCGGTGTGGCATGGTGCTGTTGCTGTTTTATAAATGTCACGCTCGATGGACATGGAATGTGATTCCTCACTCTCTTCTCCTTCCATGTGATTTCCCTCTCCGGCCACCACCGCCACCAGAGGACACGTCCACGGCCGCGGTGAAGCCATGCATCCCTGCGTGATAGTCCTCCTCCTGGGGAGTTTAGCGGCGCCCTCCCAGGCCTCCTCCCTCTTCGGGCAGCGGGGGCTCTCGCCGCCGGGCAAGACGGTGGACGTCAAGAGCTTGATGTTGTTGATGATGAACGACCAGGAGGACGGCTCGGGCTTCACCGACTTTGAGATGCCAGCGCTCCCCAGCTGCCCGTTTGGATGCCAGTGCCACAGGAGGGTGGTTCAGTGCTCGGACCTCGGTGAGCAGCGCATCCCCCCCCCCCCCCCCCCCCCCCCCGGGAACCTCCAACCTCCCTGAGCCCTGAGTGACGCCATGTTTGCGAGTATAATGAGCTACGCCTTAGTGTTACACGTGTGTTACATGTCCCCCCGTAGGGGATGCAGTTCATTAGGCAGATGTACTGCATGTTGAACGCGTACCATCCACACTGCATGCTTCTTGAGTTGAGTTTTAATACAGAGAAACACAGAAAATGGATGAAAAGATTAAAAAAAAAATCTGTTATAATCAGTGAGGCCCCTCAACATGCCTTGACTTACAGGGCCAGTATATATATTGCATTCAGGGTAACTAACTAAAGTACGGCACATCTTCCCCCCCACAACGTGTGCAACGTGGAGCCGTGGCTCTTTCTGCAGTAAATGACATATACTTACACACAACAACGAAGTGAAAGCAATGCTCACTTTAACCCTGAACCACACAGCGTGGCTTTCTCTGTGATTATCAAATCACAGTGGGGTTTGAGATGTCGCATGCTGACTCATGGTTGCAGAGGAATTTCTTTTATGAGGAGTAATTGCTGATCTATGGAGAAATGTCCCATTTGTGAGAAAAAAACGTTTGAGTGTGAGAGATTAGTAGTGTGTTTACTAGAGGCATCTCTACTTCTTGCACTTAAGCAAGCTGTCTTTGTGGTTTAAACTGTTTGAACTATTGTCTGTTTTTTTTTATTGTGGTTTTCATTTTTCTGTTTTTGTTGAGTGTGATCCGAGCTGAATAAGCATTTGTGTACGCCTGCATATGGACAATAACATTCTGAAACTTTCCCCAACAGGTTTACCTAGCGTGCCGTATGACATTCCCGCTGATACGAGACTGTTGGACCTCCAGGGAAACTTTATCACAGAGATCAGAGAAAATGACTTCAAGGGTCTCAATGATCTTTACGTAAGCCAGCTCCTGTAGCTCAATGGTATTGTATCCTTGGTATAGCACCTCTCTCTATGCTAGCTTGTAACTGATTTCTGAACTTATTGTAAGTCGTTTTGGACAAAAGCGTTGGTTTGGATACGAGCGTCTGCTAAATTGTGGAAAATAAAGTAGGAAGTCAACTTCAAATCCACTAATTTCAGTCAAACAGAAACAGTGTTATGTTCCTCTTTAAGGAAGCAGTACTGCCCAGATCCTGGAGGGATTCTAATGTCAGCCAATCAGATACCGCGACTGCAGTAACCACTGTATGATCACAGGGTGTGCTGTTGCTGAGGTTTGAATCTGGTATCAGTCTCTTTAAGAAGGGAACACTGCCTTGTTTCTGGGTTTGAGATAATTGGCCTGTCCTGTCCTGACTGGTCTGGTTCTGGTTCTGACTGGTCTGGTTCTGGTTCTGATTGGTCTGGTCCTGGTTCTGGTTCTGACTGGTCTGGTCCTAGTTCCGTCCTGACTGGTCTGGACCTGGTTCTGGTTCTGACTGGTCTGGTTCTGGTTCTGACTGGTCTGGTACGGGTTCTGACTGGTCTGGTTCTGGTTCTGACTGGTCTGGTTCTGGTTCTGACTGGTCTGGTCCTGGTTCTGGTTCTGACTGGTCTGGACCTGGTACTGGTTCTGACTGGTCTGGTTCTGGTTCTGACTGGTCTGGACCTGGTACTGGTTCTGACTGGTCTGGTTCTGGTTCTGACTGGTCTGGTCCTGGTTCTGGTCCTGACTGGTCTGGTTCTGGTTCTGGTCCTGACTGGTCTGGTTCTGGTTCTGGTTCTGACTGGTCTGGACCTGGTACTGGTTCTGACTGGTCTGGTTCTGGTTCTGACTGGTCTGGTCCTGGTTCTGACTGGTCTGGTTCTGGTTCTGACTGGTCTGGTTCTGGTTCTGGTTCTGACTGGTCTGGTGCTGGTTCTGACTGGTCTGGTTCTGGTTCTGGTCCTGACTGGTCTGGTTCTGGTTCTGGTTCTGACTGGTCTGGTTCTGGTTCTGACTCGTCTGGTACTGGTTCTGACTGGTCTGGTTCTGGTTCTGACTGGTCTGGTGCTGGTTCTGGTTCTGACTGGTCTGGTTCTGGTTCTGTCCTGACAGGCTCTGGTCCTGGTGAACAACCTCCTCTCCAAGGTTCACCCGCGGGCCTTCCTGCCCATGAGGAACGTGCAGAAGCTCTACCTGTCCCACAACAGGCTGACCACGGTGCCCAGGAACCTGCCCCCCTCATTGGTGGAGCTCCGTATCCACGACAACAACATCAAGAAGATAGAATCGAGAACATTTGCCGGCCTTCACAAAATGAACTGTATTGGTAAACACTTTGTATTGGTAAACACTTTGTATGGGTAAACACTTTGTTTTGGTAAACACTTTGTATTGGTAAACATTTTGCTGTGTATTTCATTTAAGTGAAGGTTGTTTATCTCATTACATAGAAATGGGCCAACATGATGTGGCCCATGTTGGCCCATATTGCCTTAAATCATTCCGCCCGATATTGTGTGTTGCCAGAATATAATTCTGTAAATGGATTATCACTTGGCCTACATTCAAATACAACATTCAGTATTATCATTGATGATGTTATTATTGGAGGACCTTCTCATTTTGCAAAACTTATAAAGATTACATCTTTAATATACAGCCTCAGATAAAACGTAGCATTGTAAGATATTTACCTTACAAATAAGTCCCATTAAAATTGTGTTTAATATGATTGCAGAACTGGGTCGTAATCCCATCAGGAACAGTGGCTTGGAGCCCGGTGCGTTCGACGGCCTCAATCTGAACTTCCTGAGGATTTCAGAGGCTAAACTCACCAGTATCCCAAAAGGTAAAAACAGACTTTGAAACGATAGTGATGATGATATAAGGATGATTTATTAATCAGTTTTCCCAAGTCAGTCTGAGACTTTGACATCTGCGCCCATCCCCAGACCTCCCTGACAGTCTTCGTGAGTTACATCTGGACCACAATCAGATCCATACCATTGGGCAGGAAGACCTCACGCATTATGGCGAATTGTACAGGTAAAAGATCTCTACAAATACTATCCTAGCAAAATACCTTACGAGTTATAGTGACTTGTTGCCTTCCCCTAAAACGTCACAAATTTTGTGACGTAAAATATAAAAAAGATATTGTGACTGGTATTCACTATTCAAATAACAAGACAATAAAATTATAATGGAAAAATATCGTCAGGGCTTTATTACAATTCATCAATCAATTTGTTTACAGAATAAAAGCAGTGAAATCCTTTCATATCTGACTACTAAACCTGAACAGCTTATTTTTTTTCTTTCTGGCCAAACCACCTACTACTTTTGGGTGTTTCTTACTCTTTAAAAAGTATTGGAGCACACAAATCTGTACCACAACATGTGTGTTCTTCGCTCTGACAGGCTGGGCCTCGGCAACAACAAGATCCGTCGTATCGAGCACGGTGGCCTGTACTACGTCCAGAGCCTCAGAGAGCTCCACCTCAACCACAACCTGCTCTCCTCCGTCCCTTCTGGGCTCCCAGAGATGAAGTACTTGCAGGTACCTTGGTGAAGTTACCGTGTACACAAGCCCCAATGTTCGAAGCACGCACTTCTTAAAATTACTTTTTTTAAATGCTATTTTAAATCCTGGAACACTCGGAAACAATGTCATTCTTTATCCTTTCTCCTCTTCTGGGTGACAATGTGTTGTGGTTATCATGTGACATCACAACCCTGGACTGTTCCTCCTCCTTTCAGGTGGTCTACCTGCACTCCAACAACATCAGCAAGGTGGAGGTGGACGCCTTCTGCCCCTCCTCCTTCAGTGTGAAGAAGACCTTCTACAACAGCATCAGTCTCTATGACAACCCAGTGCGCTACTGGGAGGTGCAGCCCGCCACGTTCCGCTGTGTCAGCGACAGACTGGCCGTGCAGCTCGGCAACTACAAGAAGTAGCTGCCTGTCATGTGACAAATGAGGGTCAGAGAGCTAAGGTGGGTTAGCTTCCCGATGGGCGGAGCCAGCGGGGGAGCGAGGCCTGGAGCAGGAGTAAATCATCACGCAGTACAATACCTTATATTATCCTTCACTACATTACTTTACATTACAACATTGCTTTTCATTATCTTACAATATATGTAATTGCTTAACAATACTTTAAGTTACATGGAAATGATTAACAATGTACAGAGCTCGCATTACAATACAACACATCCTGCCAAACAAACAAAACATTTTAACACTTTTTCTTGTGTTCAGCTTATCTGCATATCTTGCTGATGTCAATTCTAGCTTTGTGTATTTTATTCTACATTTATTTTACAATTGATTGTCAACCAGAGACTAAATAAATAAGACTCTATGAAACAAGGACAATTTACTCTACGATTTTGAATGGTCAAAATATTCCTGTAATCAATAAAAATATCAACAGCGTTGACCTAACTCATTAAATTACTAATTAGTGTGGTCCCAAAGAAAGCTGCACTATTTTTATCATGTTTTTTTAATTATTATTTTAGTTCTTCCGCCTCATTTTCAGTAATTATCTCCTACAGTTTTGGATGTCTCAAAACCAAACCAATGGCGACGAATTGTGCATTTATCAGTGCGGGTGCACTATTGGCCTAGTTATGGCAAATACGATAATGCAATTTGGCTCCATTATTCAATCAATCACAAGATCGATCGCAGTACCCAGGGACCTGTTAATTGTCGCGCAGATGAAGGACACTCCCCTTAACTAATGTGGATCGTTTTGTGTGGACTTCATTGTCCATCTAACATCCCCACTGTTGCAGGTGGTCACCGACCTATATTTTTATAATGGAAGTCAATGGCTGGAAAAGCAACCATTCCGACGGTGAACAACTCCGAGTTGTCAAAGTTGGAACCGATATAAACACCGCTCGAATGCAGGTCTCAAAAGAGTAAAGTTCCTATTTGGCGCCAGGGGGGGGCTTTAACTCGCAATCAAACAAACGCGATCACGGAGCCGCTTTGAAGCTGACTTGTGATTGAATAAATTGCTTGCATTAGCATGTTAGCATGCTCAGGGAATATTGTGTACAAAGTGCCTGATTTTGAGTCTGAGTAGAAAACTAGTTTGGTCGCGGAAACAAGTTTGGTAAGAGACCCGCCCTTTAAAGAAGATTAACATAAGAGGAGTTGGCAAAACCAATAACTTGACAGAGTCAACAATGGACCATCAGTTGCAGGTAAGAATCACACTTTACAAGACACCTGTTTGATCATTACCTGCACAAACCGTGTGACAGACCTACATAATGGATTAGATTAGTCTACGTTAAATTAGATTAATTTACATTTGTGTCATTTAGGCGTCTATGGGGGTATAAATTCTAGTTAACAATCAACTTGAACAGAGGACAAAGTAAGAGACATTTACGAAAATGTCAGTGTGTTCATAACAAAATGATATGCCTGTAGAAAAATGATGGACGGTACAGGTTGAGTAAATAATATGAAATGAATGGCATGGAAAGATATGGATCAATGTAAAACCTCTGGGTAAATCGCTTGAAATCTCTTTTATCTCTTCTAAAATCATAGTGTTCTGATCTATCTCAGTTGTAACGATTGGCACGCTCTAAAATTAGACCGTGCAATGAAATTCAATTTCCACTAAATGGTGTTCATAAATCTTTAGGACTACCATTAAAATACAACCATTGAAGAAGAGTGAAACCGCATACTATGACCACGCGAGCTCCGCATTCATGCTGTCAAGCATGGGGTGGAGTTATGCGGTTGAACCTGCTGGGAAACTGGCTAGGTGCGGTGGGCAGGGCGCGGAGCCTTGAGTGGCATCGGTTGCTTTTTATTGTTTACAACCATTAGTTTAACACATTTGTTTTTAATTATGAACACAGATCGAAGAGATCGTGTCCACTGCCCAGTTTGGAGATTTGATAGAATTTGTATATCCCATTGGATATTCACACTGGGGAGTTTATGATGAAGACGGATTTGTCATTCATTTCGCTGTCGCAGGTGAGAATTGCTAACAGTAGGTAACATTATACACCATATAGTTAATATGTAATTAATTACATAGTACAAGTTACTTATCTGGTGTTTTTGAACAATGACTTTCTCCCAATGACTTTCTCTTTTCAGGTGTGAATAGAAAGAGATAACATTGATTTGAGTTTGCTGCCATCTGCTGGTAGAAATCCCTCGGTGATCGTGCAGTGCAACTGCTACTGATGATTGGTCGATTTTTATTCAGTTTTTAGTTGTATCTATATTCCTTACACTTTAGTTATTTGTAACTTCTGTAATATCGACCAGTCGGTTTTTCATGGCTGCATAATTAGACACAAACTTAAAATGCAACTGTTTATAGACCAGTTTGTCACTGGGATCTCTACTCCATTTGAAATGTGACATTATTTTAGCTTAAAACCGAAGCATCTTCACGTATGCTGATACATCAATATGGCCCTTCAACCTTTGCTATCTTTTTTTTTAACCATTTATTGCATGTTTTTATTCTTTCTATTGTTACCTAACTGATAGTTGTGTGTTCATTCATTAGACCAAAGCAAACTGATGACCAAAGTCAGCGGCTATTTGCAAACGGCCTTCCCTGTGTGCGGGGACCTTCTCCTGGGAGAAACAAAGATCCGCAGGGTGTTGCTGGCCCAGGTGACGGTGCCCAAGGGAGCCCGCATCGCCGTCGGCAACGACGTCCACGCCGGCACGCCGTCCTCCGTAGAGAAGATGAGGGAACGCCTCGATGCACTGCTAGACAAGCAGTTTGGCTATCATCTTTTCACCTTCAACTGTGAACACTTTGCCACCTATGTGAGATATGGACATGCTGTGTGTAACCAGGTAGGCGTACTATCTATCGATTTGGTCATGGGATTCATTAAGAAAAGAAAATGTTTCTAAAAAAAACCGAATCAACACATTTTTTATTTTTCAAGATTTCAAGATTTTCAATTTCTAAATTTGTTTATTTGTATATTTTGATCGTTATAATTATTATAGACACCATCTACATGGTATGTAGACTACTTGTATCTGTTCCTGTCCAACGTCTTGTGTTATTCTTCCTACTTGTTTATTTATTTATATTCCTGGACAGCTTCCTGGACGTGCCAAGAACAAAGAGTGTGAGGAAGCAACAGAAAAGTTTGATGACATTGTCATATCTGCTGATATCTCACGAGAACTATTCAAATTCTAACTGTAGAATAACAAGACCAACAGAATAACATCTGCATGTGAATTCAAAGAAAACAATCAACATTCCGAAGGACTACGGACACAATGTTATAAAGATTGAAGCAGTATAATATATAATATTCTAATTAGGGTAAATTGTATAGCTTTCCAGAATAGGACGAAGTTATTCAGATGTAGGCCTACTTTTTTTAATGACTTCATCAAGTAACAGGACAACCAAAATGAATCGTTCACTTTGAACTTGGGCCTAGTTGAAAATCAAAACATGACATTTGTAATAAATTATTTTATGCAAGGCCAATAAACACATCCCAAAATTAAAAATAATGTCATTATTTGTGTTTTTAGCTTTTTCTTGAACAACTTAAAGATCAAAGTCAGCAATAGTGTTTCGTAATAGGCTAAGGGAACCATTAACAGTAGGCTTCAGTCTACGTAGATATTAATCCTATATTACGAATTATAATCCAAGCCAATTTACTGTAACGTTAGTGTGGGGACATTGCCAAACCATGTTTTTTTCTTTTTTTTAAAGAAACCCAAACGAAACCCAAACTCCAGCCATTAGCTGGAGTTTGGGTTTCGATGTGCGGGGGTAACTGTATTCTAAATGACCGTGTATCATGTCCAGTCCCTTGCAGAGAGCTGCCTCTCGCCAGGCTGCAAGTGACCACAGACCAAATGCCACGGCAAGGTGAACAACCAGGATCCAGCGAAATGTTAAAGAAAAACACAATAGTCTGAGACATTTCAATCGGACTTTGATGCCTGCAACGTAAATGTCTTCATTTCAAAGTCGCATTGGTGTTAGATCGACAGAAAATATAACTTGATGTTGCCCTCTGTCGGTCAAACGCCGAACAGCATCCGGATATGGACTGCACCATGACCCTGGAAGTTCTTTCATTTTAGCTGAATAACGAAAATGGGCATGTTACTCCCAACCCCCCGTATCATGAACCCCCGTTAAACAGGACCATTCTTCCAGGACGGGGACAGAGCTCCTCCGATGTGTGACTCCGGGAGCAGCGTTGGAGAGTAGAAGGTAACGGAGAACGGAGCCGCTTCCGCTCCCAGCTGCTCTTAGCTCTCGGCTAACGGAGGCTAACGGAGCCACAACAAACCATCACGCAGCCCGCAGGGATCCGACCGCAGCGTAGCCGCACAATCCTCTGTGAAAGCCAGACTGGGGTGTTTGTAAAGGGACCTTCACGAAATCACATGTTCGGCGACGAGCGTTACTGTAACCCACTACTTTACGTTACTGGTGACCCATTACTTCACGTTACTGGTAACCCATTACCCTACGTTACTGGTAACCCATCTCGGTGGTGGATCTGATGCTACAGCGTTAGCTGCATACTGGGCTGTGTGTGCGCAGCATGGCTCAGTCTGCGCGAGGGTTAGTGCTAATGCACAAGATAACGCTGGGGTTGGTGCTAATGCATAAGATAACGTAATAAGATAACGCTAGGGTTAGTGTTAATGCACAAGATAACGTAATAAGATAACGCCGTATGAGAAGTCGACGATCAGGGTTTCCAATAGAGAACCTGAACCAAATGTCAGATATGCGTGTCATTTGACCTGCTTTTGCTGCTACTGCTATGTTAATGTGTGTTAATCGCTGTGTTTAATACATTCATGGTTAACAGCGATACAAATGCAGGCTAGTCAAGTATTCCCGTGTCGTATTTGTATCACGTTGCTTACTGAAACACGTTTAAGAACAAACATTTGTGTGTAACAATACTATGGCAGCAGCAGTTATGTTCGCCAAATGCATACAATGCATGACAATTTAAACACGATTGTATGAATAAAATAAATCAGCATAGGTCTCTTCTGGTACTACAACAAGTGCAATTCATGTATCCATCTGTTCAGCCTCTTATTATTTTATTTTTGCAGGAGTGGACCACTCCGCCAGCGACCGGGATTCCAGCATCCCTCGCCTCCACCTCTCCCTGCGATGACATCACAGCAGCCTCCCCTCCCCAACGCTAACGTCAGCGCCGCCCACCTCGCCCCGCACAGCTCCAACGCCCCGCACCCCCACCTCCACCACGCCAACCCCCTGGACTCCAGCCACAGCCCCGCCGGCCCCCCGCCCCTCCCCCACCGCCCGCTGACGGACAGACGCACGGGCTTGGGCTCCGACCGACTCGCCTCCCCCGCCCCCTCCTGCTCGCACACTGGCTCCGCCTCTTGGCGGAGGGCGTCGCCCGGCACCTTGGAGCCGTGGCCGGAGGAGGCAGTGGACGGCTCCTACGGCCTGTACTCGCTGCACCGCATGTTCGACATCGTGGGGGCGCAGCTGACGCACCGCGACGTGCGCGTGCTGAGCTTCCTGTTCGTGGACGTCATCGACGAGTACGAGCGCGGCGGCATCCGGAGTGGGCGGGACTTCCTGTTGGCGCTGGAGCGCCAGGGGCGCTGCGACGAGACCAACTTCCGGCACGTGCTGCAGCTGCTGCGGATTATCACGCGCCACGACCTGCTGCCCTACGTCACGCTGCGCAAGAGGCAGGCCGGTGAGTGGCCCCGTACCGTGACCCCTGACCCCATACTGTGACCCCTGACCCTGTACTGTGACCCTTGACCCCGTACTCTGACTCCTGACCCCTTACTGTGACCCCTCACTGTGACCACCACAAGCGGACAACCTCCGCTTTAGTTTGTTTTTGTTTTAGTGGTCAAGTAAATTGTATTCGAATGGCTCCAGTTACAGTCTCAAGGGGCTTTGAGGCCATTCAATGACACCAGCCTAACCCTAACCCCTCTAAAAGGACAGAGAGAGAGAGAGAGATCAGGAGTGCGGTAGATGCTGAATGGGCAGACAGTGGTGGTAAAAGCTGATGCAAACTAGAAATAAGAGTAATTTTAGATTATTGCAAAACATTTTTAGACAACTGTGGAAAACTGTTCTTCTGTTGACATGATCCACGGTTCCTGTTTTCCACTGCTTGGTCTCATTTTGTATCAGGAGACATCCCACCCATCATTGGATTCACGTAAAGACACAATCAGTAGCTGCACTAACTATAGCTAGATGAGTAATGGAGTGATCGTCTGTAGCGCAGACCTGCAACTCTGACCTTCATAGGACGAAGGAGAAGCAGCATCTAGGTGTGCCTGTGAATGGCAAAATGGATTCCAACTATTGCAGATTATATAACAGGGTGTAAGTATTATGGGTCACCCTCATGGTAATATGACTTCAAAGTATTTTATCATGCAAACCGTCAGATTATGTAAACGTCAATTCAGTGTTTATATAAGTCTTTATACCAACAACTATATTTAAACATGATTCTGCTCATTTCATAATGATCAGGTGCTTTCATAATAGGGCAACTTGACGTCTTGTAAATGTTTTTAATATTCTAATTGTCATACTACGAGCACAGGATGCTTTAGTGGTTAAGTCGTAAGATTCTGGGTTTGATCCCAGCGTCTGTAGCCTACCTGTGGGTATCCATGTTGAGAAAGCCCAAATGCTCGGGTCAAAGATCCAGCCTGTTTTCAACATGCTGCCACAGACAACCTTCCAGTGTCACTATTGTTTATAATAGTCGGAAACATCAATCAGGCTTGAACCTGTTACGTGAAGAAAAAAAAGCTGTGAGGATTCATCCCAGACACCTCCACCTAAAGTCTAAATTCTTGATTGATCTCACGTTGTCAGACAACTTCAACTTGTAGACTGATACCAATGCTGCCAACAGCATGGTTGATCGTATCTCTAACTCTGCCCCCTATCTCCCTGATCCCAGGTGAACTTGAAACTATGTCAGGAAAACTGAATGCGTCAAGTAGTGTGCCTTGTCTCAAGGCCAAGACACGGGCACCTTTCATGCTGCTATAATCGGCTGATGTGACACGGCAAAAATCGTAAAATATCAAAATGATATGTAGTCTGATCCCGACCTGCTCCTGGTTGACATGCTGAATCCACGCTCTGGATGAAAGCACCTGCTGAATGACTCGATGGTGGTATGGAACAGTACTGAAGCCAGCCTCGCTACCCCCTCTGTCCCCCCCCCCCCCCTCCCCCCCCCCCCAGTGTGTCCGGACCCTGTGGATAAGTACCTCGAGGAGACCTCTGTGCGTTACGTCTCCCCGCGAGGAGCGGCGCAGGGACTGGACAACATGCCTCGCAGAAGTACAGGTGTGTGTGTGTGTGTGTGTGTGGTTGGCATGATGTGTGCAGGCAATAATGTATTATGCATGGAACAATGCAGGTGTGGTTCCCAAGAGACAGTGTTTTCACTTCTATCCCCAATGCTGTGTCAGTCTAGCAGATGCTAGCTTAGCGGGGTGGGGTTGACTTCCATGGGAGAGTCACAGAGCGTCCCGCTTGCCAAGATCAGTCTAGCCTTCATATTTATTCATCAGACCAATGCATTGTTTCTCTGTTTCTACCTTGGGCATGTCCTTCAAGGAGTCCTGTCATTGGTGTGAATTATAGGGAAGCTGATGTGAACCTTCTGTTTAACATTTGTTATTGTGGGGAGAAGGTCAATCCCCTCTTCTCAAAGTCTCCCACTCAAAGTTCATGTTTTGTGTAACATCAATATTAACGAGTTCTACATTGCCACTTCCCCAATGTAGACCTCGTTAATATTGATGTTGGGAAGACTACAAAGGTAGCCTTCGTAAAATCAATATAGCAACCATTAATATATTGTGGTTCTGGAGGACCATTATTCCATAGTGTATCTCCATCATAAACCTCTACAACAACATTTGCTCATTCGAAAGCCCAGAAACCTCATTCTCGTGTCCCCGGACCTTCCTCAGGAACTCAGCCCGTGATTTGCTGCTCCCCGTCAGGGCGACAGGTGGGCCCGCCCCAGACCAAGCCAGCCCCGCCCACTTCCAGCCGCAAGAGGAAGAGGAGCCACTCTACAGCCGAGTGCAGGGAGAAGCAGACCTGTGGTGAGCAGAGACCTCCCCTACAAAGCACCAGACACTAAGGACCTCTAGCACCGTTTTCTAGGTTGTAACCACAGAGCTATTTCCAGTCATGGGAGGGTTTTAAATGGCACCTGTTAAACGGTTTACGTCATTAGGCCGAGGTCGAGCCGTGCCATGTAGCCCAGAGGTTCGAGCGCATGTGTCCTTAACCGTACGACGTCCCGTTCCAGATATCCGGCTGCGCGTGCGCGCCGAGTACTGCCAGCACGAGTCTGCGCTGCAGGGCAACGTCTTCTCCAACAAGCAGGAGGCCCTGGAGCGGCAGTTCGAGCGCTTCAACCAGGCCAACACCATCCTGAAGTCCCGCGACCTGGGCTCCATCATCTGTGACATCAAGTTCTCGGAGCTCACCTACCTGGACGCCTTCTGGCGGGACTACATCAACGGCTCGCTGCTGGAGGCCCTGAAGGGCGTGTTCATCACGGACTCCCTGAAGCAGGCGGTGGGCCACGAGGCCATCAAGCTGCTGGTGAACGTGGACGAGGAGGACTACCAGGCGGGCCGCCGCAAGCTGCTGCGGAACCTGGTGGCCAGCGGCGGCGGCGGCGGAGGCACTGGGGGCGGGGCCGGGAAGGAGCCGACGCCCTAGACTGGAGGATGCTGGTCGTGGGGCGCAGTAGTTTGGGTTGGGGTGTGGGTGGAGCGGGGGGGGCGGGGGCCGTGGGTTTTGACCTACCCCACCTCTGCGAGAGCCCGCCCCCCGACCTTCCAGGAGGGGGGGGGGGGGGGGGCTCCAGACGGTGGATCTGGATGAACGAGGGCTAGAGAGGAGAGCGAGGGACTCCTTTAGGACAGTGCTGTTGTTTTTCCGCTGAGGTCAAGCGGAGAACGCCACACAGGACGACAATGGCAACAGCGAACAGTGTATCCAGGTTAACATCGTTTTTGTTCTTCTTTTTTTTTAAGTTCTGTTAACGCGGCAACCCGGACAACGGCCCATATAGAAACTTCGGTATTGGAATACAAATGAAGGAAAACAAAGCAACCGTCAGCTCCCGTATTTCTCAGTGAGAACGACGGTCTACCGACGGCCCTCACACTTTACATACGGTGGGCGTCAGTGTCCACAACACAAGTACACGTCTGGAGTAGTAGTACCTTCTTGTAAATACTACTGCCATCTTTTGTGGATCCTCTTTCTTTCCGTTGTTGTATGAAGTGCAGTAAGGTTTGATTAGAGGTTTTACTGTCTGGTCTGGAATGGAGTAGGCACGAGCTTACCCGCTTATTCCGATTTTTCTATTCCTGCCAAACGTGTAGCCTACAAGCCCCAGATTTTGTACCTGGGTTTTTTTTCTCGTCTGTGTAGAACTCATTACCTTTTAGCTGATTTTATGGTTAGCTCATTTTTCGACGTCATCTGACCTACCTACTTGGTATCTCCTCCTCTCCATTTCCCCCCCCCCAACCAATGTGCTCACAAGTGGCCAAAGTGTGTGTGTGTGTGTGTGTGTGTGTGTGTGTGTGTGTGTGTGTGTGCGTGTGCGTGTGCGTGCGCGCTTCACTATCAGTCTGTATTTCATATGCTTGCTTGGGACAACAGATCGATCACCTAAAATTGTAATATAACTTAAGCGAGTGGCTACATTTTATTTTCAACCACACAGAAATGCTACCAACAAACTTCTTCTCTTGATGCATCAGATGTAAGCTTTTGTCTTTTTGAATTTAAATAATTGTGACCGTTTAAATCTTGATTTGGAAATCCCGATATTTGGACGTTAGACGTTTTTTGTAATACCTAAATCCCGGGCCCAGTGGCCACTCATCGACCCAGTCTGACACAAGCGCAGATCTGTCCTTTATACCACATTTTCAAATGTTTAAGCTCGCCTCCGATGCTAATGTACCAAAACAAAGATTTATTTTAATGTTATTTTAGAAAGTGGAGTTTCATTTAATGCAATGACAGTATTAGGGAGGTTTTTTGGTTTGGTATGTGTGCAGAATAAAACCATGTTGATCATCAGTTGTTTGTCTCGGGAGGTTTGACGACACTAGGCGCAACCAAGCACTCTGGATCACTGCTCTTCAAGGACATCAACACTCAACAGTGAAAGAAGGATGGATACAGGCATATGATTAATGCACAGACATGGATTTGATGTGGTATAAAAATGATACATGTCAATATCTACATTGCTTTACTTGCAGATATAACAGACCAAGTGTTCAAATCGGACCATTTCTCCACAGTCTTGTCTTTTACAATGATCAGGTGGAATAAATTCACAATAACATCAGAACACAAAATATTGTACACATATTTGCTGCAGCATTAGCAAGCAAATTATATTCACAATCTGTGATCTGTGAGTGTGTTTCGTGGGTGACGTATTTAGAATTGAATGGATGCTCTGAGTGTTGGCTTACCAGTTGAGGGAGGTTCTGTATCGATCTGCATCTCTTCCGTTCCTGTTCTTCGTTTAATCTTACGGTTCTTTGTTCACTGGGCTTTCTTCAGCTGGCGGCCATCATAGTTACAGCCCAGCTAGAGTTTAGATCCAAGATGGAACTAAGATGGCCACTGGGTGAATATGACCCTTGGCTGCAGGTTGTGACATGTGTCCTCAATGACCATAGCATGTATGGTGCCATCCACCCCCACCGCTTTTGGCCTCTTATGTCTCCTAACCATCTCCTTGTTTTTCATCTAAATGGTCATTATTTCTTACACAAAATGAATCTTATTGTTTTTTGTATGAAATGGCCACTCATTATTATCTAATAAGTGAATTACCAGAAGACGCCTTAAGATTACAAGGCCATTGTTACTGTGAATTGTATAGGCCAAGGTTGATGCTTTTCCCCAGTGGATTCTCCAAGGTTACGAACTTGTATCTATTATATAGGTGGCTTATGTATGTCATTTGTATAGTTTTACACAACTATCTTCTTTACACTTTAAACGCAAGTTGTTCTGAGGTCCACCTAAAGTCCACCCGTTGGGCTGGCAAATCGAAAATGGATTTAAGTGGATTTGGTCTTTGTTTTTAATTGGTCACTGTTCCAATTATTCTTTTCAGATGCCGATTCGGATACCACTCTAAACTGACTGGCCAATAATGAACTGAAGGCATACAAAAAATAAATGTTTCCATTACTTAAAATTCTGTGTAATGTTAATTGCAAGCTCCCTCAACTGTAGAAAAACCCATGGTCGACCTTCAATAAGACGTAGTAAGATGGGCCCACCTCAACCTATGACATTCTCATTGTTTTCCTTTTATTTGTGTCTACCATGAAAGAGATATGTGCTAAAACGTAAATATTTACATGGTTATAGTTGACTGGTACATTTTGTCTGTACAAATCGATTTGTTAAAGATCAATAAAATACTGTATACTCAAACCCTGATGGCAGTGATTGAACAAGATTAACTCTGTTTTAATTTTCTTTTACCTGCGACCAGTCTAAATAGAACTTTGCAACACGCGTAGAAAACCATCAGAAGAAACGCCAGCACACAGAGTAGAAACAGCATCACGTCCACGCTGTGATAGGAATACCAGGCCATCTTATAGGACTCCGTGCGTAGATGTGTCGCTCCTTTGTGCCTCATCACAAACTCTGACCAGAACACGGCCAGGTCCAAGGGCTTCATGGGCTTGTCATGGTGCAGACCGGACATCTTCACCATGTTTCTCCTGTAGTTCTGCTTCTCGTCCAGAAGCTCTCGCAAAGCCTCGGCGAAGGTGTCTGCGTCCAATCGGGTGACGTCCAGCACCTTGGCCACGCCCCTGGCCTCCAGGCGCACCATGTTGTCGAACTGGTCGAAGATGAGCGGCAGGCCCAGCATGGGCACCCCGTGGTAGATGGCCTCGTACACGCCGTTGGTTCCCCCGTGCGTGACGAAGGCCCTGGTCCGGGGGTGGCCCAGCAGGTCATTCTGCGGGAGCCAGTCCACGACCAGGGTGTTGTTGCCCAGCGTGGAGGGCCGCGGCCCCAGGTGCCGCCACACCACCTTCTGCGGGAGGCGGGCGAAGGCGGCGGCCACCACCTCCGACGCCTCCGGGAGGAGGCTGCCGAGCAAGGTGCCCAGGGACATGATGACCACGCCGTGGGGCCCAGAGCTCTGGACAAAGGCCTCCAGCTCGGCGCTCAGGGGGTTGGACGGCTTGCACTGGAAGCCGCCGATGTACACCACGTTGGGCATGGTCGGCCGGGGGAACTCGAACACGAAGTCCACCCGCATGAGCCACAGGTCCGCCCCCTGGATCAGGGAGTAGACGTTGGCGCTCGGGTCGAGGAAGTCGTCGCACAAGCTGCGGTAGTGCGGCCTCACGGTGACGTGGTCGATGTACTGCGAGATGCCGTAGTGCAACGTGTTCTTCAGCTTGTCCACGAAGCTCATCCTGTCCGAGACCAGGGAGCCGAGCGTCGGCACGTAGGACAGAGGGGACGGAGCGATGGCGAAGTGGCCTTCTCCGTTGGTGATCCAGCGCACGTTGAGCACCAGGGGGAGTCCCAGGTACCTCCCCACCACCACCCCGCCGGCGAAGCCCGGGTCGGTCAGCATCATGTCAAAGCGGGAGGCCTTCAAGCGGCCCACCAACTCCCGGTCCTCCAGAACCCGGCGGGCCAGGTGGGCGCTGGCCCGGTGGGCCCCGTCCAGCAGGGAGATGATCTCCTGCTGCAGGGAGATGAAGGAGAACACAGAGCGCTGCGTGGTCCACAGCTCCAGGCTCCTCTTCAGGAAGGAGGCCATGTATTGGGGGTCCTCAAAGTTGCAGGCGGTGCCGATGGGCACCGTGATGGAGGTATAGTGCGGGGCGTCCTCTGAGATGTACCAGCTGGAGGAGGAGCGCACCACGCTGATGGCGTGGCCCCTCTGGTGCAGCTCCTTCAACAGGATGTTCATGTTCAGCCAGTGACTGCCGTCCAGTGGATACACCAGGATATTACCGCCCTGTGTTGGTTGGAGATTCCACAGCGCGGTGGCCAGGAGGAGTGGCAGAACGCCGACAGTAGCGCCCCGCGGTGTCATATTTCGTCTGTTGACGAAACATGTAGATATTTGGACCGATTATCTGCTATTAGTAAGAAGCAATATCGTGCTTAATAGATTCGCTTTAACAAGTGAACTGCATGTCAATGCATTGAATGACGACGGAAACCGACTTCGTAGTCTTAGTTATTCGCAGAATTCGCACATGTTGAATATTTTAATTATTTGTTGTGAATCCGAAAGTTGAAGAAAAATCTACACATGTTAATACTTACAATTAATTATTGAAAGACCTAACCCTCAATCTTGTGATGCATGAATCACAACCCTTGTTATGACCATCAGTCATCACATCTTGCATTTTGGTAAACAATGAAACAATGTTCATTGTAGCGAGCCTGCGTAAGAATAATGGTCTAAGCAGGTCAACCCACTGGTCGGGTAAGTTGATCATGAATCAATGCAAACGGTAACCTGATAAGCCGTCTTTCGTAAGTTCGAGGTTCGACACAATCATTCCGTCTCCGCATTACGGACTTACCTTAGGATCAGCTCTATAAGGTGGGATAGCCCAGTTCAACTCGAGTCGGAGCCTCTCTGCTCCGGTGCGTCGGTAGTGGGACCACTACGTCTGCCTCGGCTGTGGTTAGTTGGGCTATGTTCTCTGGACCCTTTTCTTGGAAATTTAATGGAAAACTCCTGTGAACTTTGGCATAGATCTGACATAACAAAATAATCTACAACACGTGTTCCAATATAATACCTGACCTTGGAAATGCAGTAAACAAAGGGTCCACTTTTCTGGGAATGGGCTATAGGTTATTTCAATAATGGCTATACGGTCGTACTGTCGCCTACTTTATAGAGGCATTCCGGTTTCTTTAATATTTCAAATGGTGGAATGCTTGAATGCAAAAAAAATGAGGAAAAATAATTATTATTTTATTATATTATAATTAAAGATAGAAAAATAGTTTGGGTTTTTTGCTATTCACATAATAAACCACAATATAATTAGCTATTAACCCATTCACACTAGACTTAGGTTTATAGTTCTCAAAGTCCTGGTTGGGTGGAGATTAGTTGATTACTTGTTTCTACACACCGGCTCTACCGTTGAGTGACTTTGTTTGATACATGTAATCACAATGGGATCTCTTTTCTTATTAACACAATATAAGGTAGGCCTATATCTTAAATTCTACTATAGACCACAGGTGCGGGCGCTGCATTGCCCCACATTACCTGGACATGTAGAATGTAGGTCTAGTCTTGTCTCTTATGGAGCATGCTATCATATCATTTATACACTCCCTTCGGCCTGGTGAAAAAAAAAAGATTTAAACTAGGTGCATTCAACCCAAAAATGTAATGTGAGCGGGGAGCCGTCCCACCGAGGTGGAGCCCCTCCTGCTGGGGTGGAGCCCCTCCCACTGCGGTGGAGCCCCTCCCACCCTGGTGGAGCCAGGACCGCCAACAGTCAGGATTCTGTTGAGCGGCCGCTGTGCCCCCCCCCCCCCCCCCCCCATAGTGAGGGGACAGCGCACCATTAGAACCCATCATCCATCCCTACATGCACACCTTCTCCCACTCCTCCATCCACAGCCCCACCCATCCATCCATCCATCCGTCCATCTATCCATCCGTCCATCCATCCATCCATTAATTAAGAAATCTTCATATTTCTGGGTTAATAGACAAGCTCTAATTTGTTCTTAAACCAGCCACTCCGATAGACGGGGGACTGCATCCAACGATGTGTTGGTAGAACGTGGTGCCTCTACTCCGCCTCCCCACGGGGGCCTGATGGTGTGTAGCTCTGTCCTCTGGGTGGGGTCTGCATGTTCCGAGTAACAACCGAAGAAGGCTATATGTGCGTCCACACCTGGCGTGATCCCTCGTTTATGGCTTATACCAGCCCACAGGGCGGTCGCTGGGGAGGTGGAGGTAGCCTCAACCTGATGAGTCATTTAAATTCCACCTCCGTTCCCTCTCCCCGTCCCTCTTGATAACCACCGGTGTCATCCCCAGCTTACATTTGAATGAATGAATAATACACACACTATAAGTGCTCTGCGAAGCGGGACAACTCGTGTGCGCGGCGGGGAGCGCGTGGACGTCACTGTACAGTGAAGTCTAGCCAAGGGAGGTGCTGCAGAGAGGGAGGGAGAGAGGGAGGGAGAGAGAGAGAGGGGGGAGAGAGAGAGGGGGGAGATAGAGAGAGAGGAAGAGAGGATAGGGCAAAATAGGGGAGAGAAAGGAGAGAGAGAGATATGGAGAGAGGAGGGAGAGAGAGATAGGGGAGAGGAGAGATGGAGAGGGGGGAGAGAGAGAGGGGGGAGAGGGGAGAGAGAGAGAGGGGGGAGAGAGGAAGGGGGTAGAGAGAGAGAGGGGGAGAGGGGGGAGAAAGAGAGGAAGAGAGGATGGAAAAATAGGGGAGCGAGAGATATGGAGAGAGAGGAGAGAGGAGGGAGAGAGATTGAGAGGAGAGAGGGGAGAGGAGAGAGAGGGGAGAGAGAGAGAGGGGGGAGAGAGAGAAAGGGGGGGAGAGAGGGGGAAGAGAGAAAGAGAGAGAGGGGAGAGAGAGATATGGAGAGAGGAGGGAGAGCGATCGAGAGGAGAGAGCGAGGGGGAGGGAGAGGGGAGAGAGAAGGGAGAGAGAAGAGAGAGATGAAGAGAGAGAGAGAGAGAGAGAGAGAGAGAGAGAGAGAGAGAGAGAGAGAGAGAGAGAGAGAGAGAGAGAGAGAGAGGATCAGCTCGCAACTCCGTGAGAGATCCGCAAGCGCAGCAGCGGCATCAGTGCTTCGACCCCTCCCCCTCACATCCGTCGCATAGAGCAGATCCATGTTAACGTTGCCATCACCGGACGGGTGCGGTAAGCGCAGCATCTTTTTTTTTTGCTAAGCATGTAGACTCATAATATGAGCCCACCTTTTTTCCAGGGTATGATCTGTTGATAATGTCTGTGCTGCTTTGACGGGGCGAAAACATTGCAATCAATTAAAACAAAATCGGCGAATGTTGTGACAAAAAAAAGAGGAAGAGAGGGTAGATGTAGGCTACAGGAGGATGCCTGCTGCTGCCGGGTCTACAATAACCCTATCATCATCTTATGCAAACACATCCACATCTGTCCGGGCTGTTTCCCTTCCGCATTAGAGGAATCCCAAAGTCAGTGTCGCTAGTCTCTGTTCATTGTGGCCAACAACAGATGGGACCTCGCTCGCTTGTCCGCCTCACAAACACGCAAATACTCACGTTTTTTTGTTTTTTTTTGTGTTGTTGCTATCGGATGTGAGCGGAATTTAAAGGCAAGCCAGGCTGGTTATAATATCCCACGTCTGTCCTTGGACGGGTGAGTATTTAAAGTGACTAGCCTCACGCTCGTTTTCTGTCGCTTTAAAATGCCATGGTGTGTTGCAAGGTTTGTCCTAAATAGCACATAGCCTGCATTTGATTACGATTAATACGATTTGATTATGATTATTGCGATTATCATGATTATTGTAATCATGATAATCGTAATAATTCTTACTATTGCAGCAGCAGCAGCAGTAGCAGCAGCCATGTACAAAACCCGGGCATCATGTTAGAGATGAACCTGTCGTGCTATGATCCGCTGTGCGGACGGGCTGCCTCCTGGCTCGGAGCATTCCTCCATAATGCTCCGTCCACCAGGCCTCTCTGTGGCGGTTATATAAATTCCTTTAAATGACAACTCATAGTGAGGACTCAACCTGCACGCTTCTCCTGCAGTCCTGTGTTGCTTTATGCTCTCGGCCGGGTGATAGGAAGGGGGGCTAGGGGCATGTAGACGATAGGACCAGCCTGTAATGCCTTATCTGGCTTCTCTGGCTGAGGTTGATTTATTTTTTTCACGTTGAGGAGCCGGTGTCTCTGGGAATAACCTTGCAGTAGAATCCGGGCCCCCCCTCGTCAGAACCCCGCGACAACTTGTTCTCTCCCGCCCCGGAGGAGACAACGACCTGTTTGGACCTGGACGGTGTGTAGTCGCGACGTGTGATGCATTCTGATGGGGCTGGTTCTCCCTGATTCGAGTGGGAATCTGTCCCCACGATAACCCCTCGAAAAGCCCACACTTAGTTGAATTTCTGCAATTTAAAAAAAGGACAAATCTTCGATTATATCGAGGCTAGGACAGCCCCCGTGCGCGAGGAGGAAGATCCCCTCATGTCATCGAGCGAGGGATGGCGGTGTGGTGTGGGGTTGTGGAGACCAAGGTTAACCAGCGCTACGTGAAGGTTAGAGTAAGGGCATCCATCCGCTATCCCGCCTCCTCAGCACCGCCTCCCGCTTCGGTGCTGCGCGTCCGTGTTGATTATCGACACGGGACTTTATTGTCTTTGACCATTCATTAAACATGGAAATGCGGTACGGGGCGACGGGTGTACCGGGAGGACAGGGGACTACTGTAGGGTCTCTGGCGAAGCGCCGCTGGCAGCGAGGCGCCGCTGGCAGCACAGCTCTGCGCGTCGCCTGGCGGAAAGGGATTCTCGCTTCCGATTGGCTGGTTTCATTTGGGCATCACGATTCACGGCGTTCAAAACCATTTTATCTTTCTGTCTTCTGTCAGTTTTTGGTGGCCTGCCTATCTATTTATCCTTATATCTGTCCATCTGTCTGTCTATCTTATATGTCTATCTGTCTATCTGTTAATCTGTCTATCCGTCTATCTGTCTGTCTGTCTGTCTGTCTGTCTGTCTGTCTGTCTATCTATCTATCTATCTATCTATCTATCTATCTATCTATCTATCTATCTATCTATCTATCTATCTATCTTTGTCTGTCTTTCTATCTGTCTGTCTGTCTGTCTGTCTGTCGGTTTGTCAGTCTAATTATCTAGCTTATCTATACTGTCTGGCTGTCTGTCAACAATGATTTTATCAGCTGTTCATTTTATGTAAATATGAATAATGAGAACATGGAACAAGATTGAATTCACTTCATTGCAGAGTCAGCAATTACAAAATGTAAAATGTTACGCCGGTAAAATAATATTTTTTTGCTTCACAACCTTCAGCCCAAAGTAAAGACACGCTATCCACGTGCTAGCTAGACAAGTCATGTTTCCAACTTTCGCATTAGAGAGCGATTACTCCTTAAGAGCATTAATGACTTCCTACCGTCTCTCTCTCTCTCTCTGTTCACAGCTTCTAGATGTTTCCATCTTCATTGAAAAGCCTTCCCTCTCCAGTCCTTCACCGTTTCACTGTGCCCCATGGAACGCTTTGATCTCCTCACAGAACCACACAGAAGACACATCACGTCACATTTAATACAAATACACAATTCATTAGACGTAAATGTGTAAGCAAAAGTGTCTTTCACACCTTGATACCTCGTCAGTGACTCGTAGGAAACACAGAGTCCCCCATTGGCCCCAGATGTTCCCCCAGCGCACATCTGCCCCCGTGACGCTGAGTGGCAGGAGGTGAAGATGCTCCCGGAGACGGTCAGACCCGCCCGGCTCGCTGTGTACCCCGAGACCAGCAGGAAGCCCCAGCGCTAGGGAGCATTAGAAGATACATCTGACCCCCCCGTCCCCCACCCCCCGTCCCCCACCCCCACCCCCACAGCGTGACCACCACCACACACACCCAGGCCCCCCGCTCCTCTCCCCCCGCAGTAGGCCCCCCCCCCCTACAGAGGGATAAACAGTCCAACCGCCTCCACACACACACACACACACACACACACACACACCCCCCCCCCCCCCCCCATACGACGACCATGGCCACCGTGACCAGCCCGGTGGACTCCGGCGTGGAGGTGAACCACGCCGGGGACTTCGGGGCCACCCTGGAGGACCTCAGGGACCTGATGGAGCTGCGGGGGCCCGAGGCCCTGCAGAAGATCCAGGAGATGTACACGGACACCGAGAGCCTCTGCCACAGACTCAAGACCTCCCCGACGGACGGTGAGTGGAAAAACAAGGGGCCCTCGGGCTCCTCGGTGGGGCACGGTGGGGGCCCTGGGGCTGCACGGTGGGGGGCCCTCGGTCTGCACTGGGGGGGGGGCTCTCGGGCTGCTCGGTGGGGGCTCTCGGGCTGCTCGGTGGGGGCCCTCGGGCTTCTCGGTGGGAGGGCTCCGCGGTGGGGGCCCTTGGGCTGCTCTGGGGGGGGCCCTCGGGCTGCTCGGTGGGGGGGCCCTCGGGCTGCTCGGAGGGGGCCCTTCACTCCTGTTGGGGGGGGCTGTTGGAGTGGTGGTGGTTTGGGGGAATTCAATTCAAATTGATTCAAACCGTTTAGTTTTGAACGTCGTAGTTTGGCAAATTTTATACAACTTCAATTTCTAATTCAAGGTGATGGTAGTTAGAGCAGTTCAGTTTAACTGGGTTAAAATTCAATTTAGGTTTTGGGTGGTGGTAGTTTTGTAAATTCTATCAAACTGTTGAAATTCTTATTAGGTTTTATTGTTATTGCTAATTGAGCAGGTTGTATTTTAGGAAATTCAGTTAAACTGCTATTAAAATAATTACATTACATTAACAGTAATTCCCATTCCCATTGTTATTAGTAGTGATTGGGGTGTTAGTTTGGGGAATTTAATAAATTTAAACTGCCGTTAAAATTATCCTTGTCTCTCTACTTACCTCATGATGGTTAATCAAAAATAGAAAGAAAATCAAAGATAGATAGATAGATTGATTTGACTTTGTATGCTTTGCACACTATGCAAACAGCACAATGTTAATAAAAAAAAAGAGTTTGATCATGTTGGCAAATTAAGAACACTTTGAAGCACTGTCTTGTCTTTCTGGCCAGATGTGGGAGCTGCAACGATAACTCACTAAGTCATTTCAGGTTCCTAAAGGCATCACTTAATGACCACTTATTTTGATCCAACATGCACTGTAGCTCCCGGCATTACTTAGTATCTAACGACGGTCCTCTTGTGCACATTGTGTTCACATGGGTGTAATCACTCGAAAACTGCATGGTGTGCACATTTCCTTTTTGCCTCAAATCATTTTCTGCAGCAAACTTGCAGGATCACAGCATCCCTGTGGCAGCACTGATGGACAGAGGGACCTGTGGACCCTGGGAGCCTTTTAGATCTACCTGGGTCTACCCGAGTCTACCTGGGTCTAACCTGGACTCACCTGGACTCACCTGGGTCTACCTGGGGCTACCCTGGGTCTCCCCTGGTCCCTAGTGGACCAGCGTACAGACTGTTCCCTACAGGGTGACATCATTCTCCTTACAAGCACATTAGGCTAATGGTGTGTGTGTGTGTGTGTGTGTGTGTGTGTGTATCTGGACCTTTCAGAGGTCTAATCTCCCATGTACGCAGTCTCCCTGTATGTTAGCCGACTGTGATATATAACCCTCTGTCGCCCTATAAAGTAAAAATAGATCCCTGGATAAATTGGCCCCTTTACTATAATCGCCATCAGGGTTCACCTCATACTGGCCCAAACATTCTTCGGTAGAATTAAAACAAATCAAATTAGACTTTATTCTGTACGTTGTTTTACCTAGATAATCACAGCATTAAAATAATCTGCAGCTCGCTCTCGTTTCTTTCTACATAACTTTAGACGATGTGCAAGGCTTACACGTTAGGTTGCTAAGCTACTAAGGCGCCATCAGCGACTGGGTGGGTGTGAGAGAGAGAGAAATAGAGAGAAAGAGAGAGAGAGAGAGAGAGTGTGATGGACAGGCTTGAACGTCCTGTTCTACAAAGCGCTTTCTCTCTTTCTGTTTCTCTGTCTCTGTCTCTGTCTCTCTCTCTCTCTCTCTCTCTCTCTCTCTCTCTCTCTCCCTCCCCCTCTCTCTCCACGGGCAACACGCAGTGGGCTTTTGTAGTGGAAGGTTATGGAGAGAACTGTACTGCATTAGCAGAGAGATGCATGTGCATTGACTTACAGTCAAACAAGCTTGTGTTGTATGTGGTGATTTGCAGGCTAAATTGATGTTGGACTGCTGCAGGAACATAAAACCAATTTAATTGCAGTTGAAGGCTTGAAGCTGTTTTGGTCCAACAATTGCCTTTCTGTCTTAATTGATTTAAATGGCTACATCTTGTCATTTGAGATTAAAGTCTTTTTTACGACGAATGGGAAGACAGGTTATTAATACAAAAGATGCCAACGCACTTCAAAAAACAGCATCAAAATTAATTCAGGCACATCCATGTATAATTAAAGAGACTATAATTACCCAGAGTGCTTAGAGGGTGGCGTTGCATGGGTGCATCAGGGGGTGCAAAATCATCTTCATAAGAAGTCTCTTAAAAGCTGTGCATTCCAGGGCAGTATTCAGTAGATCCAGGGTGTGACGGATGTCCACGGTCCAGGGTAGAGGTTCTGGGTTCAAGCCCCAACGTCAGCCCTCTACCTGCACCCTTGGGCCCTGAGGCCCTGTCGGAACCCTAGCCTTGGGTTTAGAACCCTAACCCTAACCCCCGTGCTGCTGCTCACGAACGGCACACAGAGAATCAGATTAGCAATTTGAAAATAGTCAGGAGCTTGTGTTCGTGTGAATGAAGTTGTTTTAATCAGCGCTGACTTGCACCACGGGAGGGGAGCCTCTCTCTCCACCTGGGAGCTCGCCCGTCCGTCAGGTGGAATATGTGACAAACAGACTCTGGTAGTAGCGGGGGGGGGGGGGAACGCTTGGGGTAACAGCCTGTCCTCTTGCACGTGGGACAGAGTGCGCACACGCACCCCACCGAGAAGGCGCACACACACACACACGTACAAACACACACACACACACACAAACGCACAAATGCACACACACTGACTTCACCATCTGTCTCCCTTCCATGGCCAATCCATCTCACTAGCGAGTCGGGGGCGGGTGGTGGGGGGGGGGGGGGGAGGCTGGTGGGAGGGAGTGGATGGAGACGGGGCGGCTGGTGGGAGGGAGCCGGGTGGTGGGGGTTGGTGGTGGGGGGTCTGGTGGGAGGGAGTCGGTGGGGGGGGGGGCTGGTGGGGGGGCTGGTGGGAGGGGGGGGCTCTCCTCCATCCAGCCCTGTTACACTCAGGCTTCATGCAGAGTGCAGGTGAAGTCATCCAGAATTACGCTAAGGTGTTATCAGCGACACTCTGAGAGATTTGTGAGGACGTTGTAATGGTAATAGTTTGGCCGATTGTTTTGGCCCCGGGTCCTGCTCCTCCCCTGGGGAGCTGCTGTTAACGGCGGCCAGGGCTTTGTGCCTCACTGGGCTTCGATCGCAGGCAGGGTAGGCAGGGTGCTCAGCCAAACTAGTCCGTCTTTCCCCCCAACACACCGCTGGGTGCTCAGCCAAACTAGTCCGTCTTTCCCCCCAACACACCGCTGCCTGCTGCCTGTCGGTGGGCGATATCAGGACGGCGATGGCGTACGTTTCACTCGGGGCCTCGGCGTCTCCCGCCGTGTGCGTCTTAAACGTGTACCGTGTGTCTGTGAGTCTTGCTATGCTACATGCTCGCGTGGGCCACCCCCCCCCCCCCCCCCCCCCCCCCCCCAGCCCCCCAGCCCCCGCAAGGACGCCCCCCCCCCAGCCCAGCTCAGACTATTCCCCGCATCGGACAGTGACCCCACTGGGGGTGGTGTGTGCTTATCGCGTGGACTGCAGTCACATATGACCCGTGACAGCAGTTTGACATCCCTTGCTAACGCTGCTAATTTAGATCTTGCTGTAAGTAAATCTGGGTCTTCAGGGTCTCCACAGGGTGGTGTGTCATTCTCCAGCAGTAGTCTGCACTCATCGTGTGCTAAGATGCTTCGGATCCAGGTTTTAACAATATACCATTTATACCATGAGAACAGCAGTGAGCGCTTTTGTTCCACACTAAGGATGCAAAGGGATCCGTCGGCTCCTAGGAATAGGAAACCCCCCTTTCGTTCCAGTTTGCCTATTCGTTCTTTCCTTCCCCTCCCCAAAAGATCTACGATATAGGGAATATGTGTCCTTCTGTGTTGCATCAGTTGAATGCCATATCTGCAGACAACTTCCACATTATATCATCATTGTTGATATTTGAGCCCGGGCTGAGGTACGAGATTACAGAGAGGAGATTCCACCTGCCCTGTCGAGGAGCCTTAAGGCAGTTCAGTGTACTATTCTAGTGTATATGATGCTGTTATCCTCCCGAGAGGTATTCCTTTGGGATGTTGGAGAGGATAAAAATACAGCGGCCCGAGGTCTTAACTGAATCTCCATCTCCTGGACTGAGAACGTTCCTTCCTCTTTTTAATAAAAAAGGGATCCAAGAAAGGGATCTAAAGATGGAAGATTGAACAAAGCATGGATTTATTTTCTGGGAGTGGACAAAAAAAAAGACGAGATTAAAGAAATTGCCGGGCGATGATTTACCGACTATTGGGAGGAATATGTAAAATACTATGAAGAGGAACTTTTATCCTTTTAAGAGGAACGACAAATATTCGTAACGTCTCCCACCGTGTTGGAAAACTCTCCAAGTGCATTTCTGTGGGCGTGTACAGAAACTGAACCCGAGGTCAGTGTGTACGAACAAGGGGCCACAGCGCTTTCATTTGGGAACTCACTGTCTGATTGTGTTGTCCAGGGTCATAGCTCTACTGCTGACACACACACATCATTTTTCAGAAATATACATGGAAAGGGTGGTCTAGTGGTTGATGGTTTTGAGTCCCAGTGGGAAGGTACCATGGAGGTAAAGGTACGCAAAAAAAACCCGCATAAAAGCGGGACATGCTAAATAATCGACCACTAACGGTAACCAGTTGAGATCATCTACCCCGGCCCAACGTCCTTAAATAATCCTCTGCCGTCATGTAACCATAATGACTCTTGACATGCAGTGTAAACACAGTTTAGCCACCAGCTAGACCGCTAATGACAGCAGCTAATGGCCACCGCAGCCACACAAGAGACACACGTCACAGTTTCAGAGACAGGTTCCCTCGAGCCGTTCCACGGCACTAGGTTAACCTTACACCGATATCCTCCGAAAGGCTTTTGCAGAGACAGTGAATAAGCCAAGCCGGACCCAGCAGAATAAGTAACGCCCACACTGTGCGTGCTTGACGTTTTTTACACTGCAGCGATCCCAGCGGACAAAAAAGTACATCTTATATTATATATTAGTATATGCTACACGTGAGCCTCCTAAGATGGCGCAATTTCATTGGTTCGCTATCTCGGGATATTGGGCAATATACCATGATTGACATCTCAAACTCGGGATATTGTTTTCGGTCGTCCCGTCATGCTAATAAAAACAAATAAACCGCTAATAAAAAATAAAAAAATCCTGGCAAAAAGTGTGAAAAAAGAGTGTTCACGTGTAGTATACACTGAAACAATTATTCCCCTCACCTCTTTGGCGAATAATTGTTAAATAGTCAAATAATAATAGTAATAATATAATAATAGTAACATCCCGACAGGAAGAGCTTCCTCCTCAGAACCCCTTTGACGCGTTCTTCCTCCTCCTCCTCTTCCACCCCCCCCAGGTCTCTCGGACAACGTGGCCGACCTGGAGAAGCGCACTGCGGTGTTCGGCCAGAACTTCATCCCCCCCAAGAAGCCCAAGACCTTCCTGCAGCTGGTGTGGGAGGCGCTGCAGGACGTCACCCTCATCATCCTGGAGATCGCCGCCATCATCTCCCTGGGCCTGTCCTTCTACCAGGCCCCCGGCGAGGAGACTGAGTGTGAGTCTGCTGCACCCTGCTGGCCCTGGCCCCCGGGGGCGTCGCGTGGGGGGCGTCACCCTAGCCTCAGACTTTGGGGTTGTGGCGTATATATATGGGCTGGGAGGTGGGATTGTTGCCTGGAGCTGTAGTGTAGGTTGATGGCTCAGGGGGTTAAGCTGGTTGTCCGCTAACCCAAGGCTCCACTTGGCTCAGTGTGGAGCCGTCCCTGAGACACCTAACCCTGAGACACCTAACCCTGACCTTGAGACACCTAACCCTGACCTTGAGACACCTAACCCTGAGACACCTAACCCTGAGACACCTAACCCTGAGACACCTAACCCTGAGACACCTAACCCTGACCTTGAGACACCTAACCCTGACCTTGAGACACCTAACCCTGAGACACCTAACCCTGAGACACCTAACCCTAACCCTGAGACACCTAACCCTGAGACACCTAACCCTGAGACACCTAACCCTGACCCTGAGACACCTCACCCTAACCCTGAGACACCTAACCCTGAGACACCTAACCCTGACCCTGAGACACCTAACCCTGAGACACCTAACCCTGAGACACCTAACCCTGAGACACCTAACCCTGAGACACCTAACCCTGACCCTGAGACACCTAACCCTGAGACACCTAACCCTGACCTTGAGACACCTAACCCTGACCTTGAGACACCTAACCCTGAGACACCTAACCCTGAGACACCTAACCCTGAGACACCTAACCCTGACCTTGAGACACCTCACCCTAACCCTGAGACACCTAACCCTGAGACACCTAACCCTGAGACACCTAACCCTGAGACACCTAACCCTGACCCTGAGACACCTAACCCTGACCCTGAGACACCTCACCCTGAGACACCTCACCCTGACCCTGAGACACCTCACCCTGAGACACCTAACCCTAACCCTGAGACACCTAACCCTGAGACACCTAACCCTGAGACACCTAACCCTGAGACACCTCACCCTACCGGCTCCCGACCAGCTGGCTGTCCCACTCCTCCAACTCCTCCCACTCCTTCAGACATCAGGGGTCAGGGGTCAGAGCTCAGGGGTTAGAGGTCAGGGGTTAGACCGAGGAGAGCATTATTGAAACATGGTGGGGAAACAGTGTTTGAGGGGATGGAGCAAGGGTGTCCCCTTGCTCGTCTGGACATCTGGTTTTCTATCTAATCAAATGTGATTAAAATATAATGAAATATAATCCAAATTTAGCAGACATGCTGGACCCTAACTGCGTTCCCACCAAACAGGAATTTGGTCGTCTGGTCTCGTTGTCGCCTGAGTTTTGTCGCGCGACCAGTCACAAATCCGTCGCTGTAGTGACTTTTCTAGCGACAAAAGTCGCCTGATACGCGTCTCCACGTTGACTTTGCATGGAGTCGCGTCGCCCCGTCGCTTTTGGCGTGAACGCAACATCAAACGGTTTACGTTCACTCTATTACGAGCATGTTCATTCCTAACCTTTTGATTATCTCTTTCTCTCTCTCTACCGCTCTCCCTCTCCCCCTCCCCTCTCTCTCTCTCTCCCCCCCCCCTCTCTCCCCCCCCCCCTTCCCCCACAGCGTGCGGCAACATGGCGGCAGGGGGGGAGGACGAGGGTGAGGCGGAGGCGGGCTGGATCGAGGGCGCGGCCATCCTGCTGTCAGTCGTCTGCGTTGTCCTGGTGACGGCCTTCAACGACTGGTCCAAGGAGAAGCAGTTCCGCGGGCTGCAGAGCCGCATCGAGCTGGAGCAGCGCTTCGCCGTGGTCCGCAACGGAACCGTCATCCAGATCCCCGTGGCCGACATCGTGGTGGGGGACGTGGCCCAGGTCAAGTACGGTCAGTACGCACCCAGACCCCCCCCCGGGTACCAGACCCCCCCACCCAGACCCCCTGGGTACCCACCAGACCCGGGCTCAGCGAGGTCTGGTCCCAACGGGTCCAGCAGGGTCTGGTGTGACCGCGAATGGCTCCAGATGTCTCAAATGTTTCAGCTCTTTGAGGGACCTGGTGTGTGTGCGTAAAGGTTGTCTCTAGGTTGTGTGTCGGTTGTGTATAGGTTGATGATAAACAATAGTAGTGTAGTGATTAATTCGCATTTGTTGATTGGTGATCCCTGGAGGAAGTGGAGTCCAAGGTACATTGGGAATCTTCCACTTATTGCATCGCACCAGCACTGCTTATTAAGTTCTGAAATACTGCAGGTTTGAAGGTCAGACGACCGTCCATATTGTTAAACTATCTGAATATCGATCTCTTCCACTTTCCTCTGCAATTATTTGGTCTAATAACTTCCGGATGAGGTCCAATGAGCGGGCCACTGGCCGTTCCCTCTGGGACCCAAAGACCAAACTACTTACTGCAGCTCATTCACTGAAAGTTAATGTGCAGATAACTTGAAGTCACATCCATGTGTATAAAATTACTTTAAATCGCATGCTGCAGTGCCACGTCAAAATGCAAAAAAATGTAATCTCAAAGACAAGACCGAGTACCTAAAGATTCATAATCCTAATTGTTCTTCACGTTCGGGGATTAGTATCCTTACCGAACCTTTCATTCATATTTCAACATCATAATTCCTCTTCCTTATTTTCTTCCTTTTCCTCCTCCTCACAATTCTCATCATCATCATCATCATCATCATCCTCCTCCATGTCCTCCTCCTCCTCTGCTCAGGTGACCTCCTGCCCGCCGATGGGATTCTGATCCAGGGCAACGACATGAAGCTGGATGAGAGCTCCCTGACCGGCGAGTCCGACCACGTCCGCAAGTCCGCCGACAAGGACCCCATGTTGTTGTCCGGTAAGCCCCCCCGCCCCCCCCCCCCCCCCCATCCTCCTCCTCTCCGTAACACAGTTTGGAGTCACAAACATGGCGACCACTTTGGACCAGAACACATAAAACTAGATTTTATTTGTATCTGTAGTTTGAGATTTCTTTCTTTTTTTATTATCCGCCTTTCAGCGTTTCAGTCCACGAGTGTGTCTCACTTATGTCGGTTGTTTTGGTCAGGTGGTAAGAGTTATGTCGTACATGATTACAGCTTATCGCAATGCACAATACTTATTTTTCGTATTAATTCATAAAGTTTCGATAAAAAAACGGTGGCCA
>NC_140285.1:1686363-1711363 GCF_964030765.1 Micromesistius poutassou | reverse complement strand
GACGGCGGATCCGAAATGTTATTTCATACGGAACAAATTGAACGGAAAGAGGAAGAGCGAGGGAGAGACGGAGAGGGGGAGAGAGATCAAGAGGGAAACAGAGATGGTGAAGAGAGATAGGAAGATCAAGAGAGAAGGGGGGGGGGGGGAGAGAGAGAGAGAGAGAGAGAGATCAAGTGAGAGGGAGAGTTCAAGTGAGAGAGAGGGAGAGGGAGTGAGATAGACCGAGAGGGGAAGAGAGACGAGAGTCAGAGAGACAGACAGAGAGACAGAAAGGGTGAGGAGAGAGAGAGCTGTTTAATAATTCTATCTATCCCATGAAAGCTCCACCGACTGCAGAGTGATCAATATTTGAACGGAACAAAGTGGGGCGCAAGATGGTGCCGTGGAGTGGGGGGGTGGGGGGGCGGGTTCTGAGGGTTCGCCCTATTTAAAGAGACTTCCTAAGTGTATGGACCCATATGAACAAAATGTATAAAATGTCATCAAAATCAAGGGAAATATGGCGGTATAGGAGACACTTGAAATTCGGGAAATCTTTATATACAGTACATAATATATAAAGCATTGAATTTCATACGTATACTCCGCTTTACATTGCCGTATATTAAAAGTGTGCATGTGACCTTTAGTCACACTGGACCGAGCAGAAAGATGAGGACTGGTGCTGGTGAGGAGACCCATTGTAGCGACTCCCAGCACGAAAACACCAACACATTATTACTAGGGGGGGGGGTGCGAGAAATATAAACAACTTTACAATATCAGCGAGGTGAGACGTAGTTTCATAATTCAAAAACTTTGAATGTTGTTATGTTCCTACTCCCTCACCCCCCCCCCCCCCCGCCCCCTGGGAACATAATAATGTTTTATTAGTCGTGTTTGTCTGCGGCCACGTTACTAGTGAGGCATACTGATCCTCTGAATTCCAGGAATACAGGAAAACACTCAGGACCAGATCTATGTGCAGGATATAGCTGAGTGTGTTTGTGAGTGTGCAGGTGTGTGTGTGTGCCTGCTTGCGTGCCCGTGAGTGTGTGCATGTGTATGCGTGCACGCGCAAGTGTGTGTGTGCGTGCCTGCGTAGTACATCTATGTGAGTCTGTGTGAGTGTGCGCGAGTGTGCGTGCATTCCCCCCAGTGTGTGTTTTCCTGCGTGTGTGTGTGTGTGTTCAAAAGCCTGCGGTGTGTCAGCAAAGAAGTAAAATAAAACACACCTTAGCGGCACAACAGTGCGTCCACGTCCTCCGACACACACTCCTTCAGAGACGCTCATTCTCCATATCGTCTGCCAGTTCCGTTCCGCTCGCTGCTTTTGCTTTTCTTTGCGTTCGGGGCTTTTTGCTTACATTTACTTTTCTACGATTATTTCATATCTATTTTGTTTCACCCCCACCCATCTCAAACCCCCCCCCTCCCCCCTCCCCCCCCCCCCCCCCCCCCGCCCCACTCAGAGTCTAACTCCCCCATTCGGCCCCCTGACGTGGAGGCCGAGCCGTGCCACGCCACAAATGGTAGGTGTGCTTAATGTAACCCCTCCCACCCCCCCGTGCCCCCCGCCCCCCGCCCCCCCCCCCCCCCCCCCCCCCCGTCCGCCCACTCCTCCACCCCGCGTTTGGCACCCCCTCTTCACCCACTGCTCCGTCCCACCCCCACCCCCACCCCCAGGGTAGACCGCCATAGAGGTCCTTTGTAGATCCACCTACACTCTGTGTGTGTGTGTCTGTGTGTTTGTGTGTGTGTGTGTGTGTGTGTGTGTGTGTGTATGTGTGTGTCTGTGAGAGTGAGTGAGTGAGTGAGTGAGTGAGTGAGTGGGTGGGTGTGTGTGTGTGTGTGTGTGTCTGTGAGAGTGAGTGAGTGAGTGGGTGGGTGAGTGAGTGAGTGGGTGTGTGTGTGTGTGTATGTGTGTATGTGTGTGTGTGTGTGTGTGTGTGTGTATGTGTGTGTGTGTGTGGGCGTGCCGTGGTGTTGCAGTATATCATAATCCCATTTTCGTTATATGTTTGGTAAAACAAATACTAATAATACTTAGCTAACTAGTAGTAGTAGAATAAATATCTAGGATATTTCACGCAACATCGTTGTGTATTGTCATTCAATAGCATGAGGTTGACAGGAACTCCTCCAGATAAATGTACATGGTTCATTACAGGGAAACCAGACAGCATACTGGAGACCAATCAGACCAAAGGTGAGCTCAGTCTGGACCTTAGTGTTCTCCTCTGTACACACACACACACACACACACACACACACACACACACACACACACACACACACACAATGATACGCACACTTTCTTACTCACAGACAAATGATGTACACATTAACAAGCAAGTACACAATCACACACAAATAGACACACGTGTGTGTACACACACACACACACACACACACACACACACACACACACACACACTCACACGCACATTCTCACTCACAGCCAAAACTCAACAACTTTGCTGTAGCGTGGCGTGGGGCCATCGATCGCACACTTGTTACACCACTTCATCTTCTTCATCTTCTCCTCCTCCTTCTCCTCCTCCTCCTTCCTCCTTCTTCTTCTACTACTTCTTCTTCTTCCGGCCCCAAGCCAAGAAACAGGATGAGGCGGTTGCCATGGAGATGCAGCCGCTGAAGAGCGCCGAAGGAGGGGAGGTGGAGGAGAAGGAGAAGAAGAAGAGCAGCGTGCCCAAGAAGGAGAAGTCCGTGCTGCAAGGCAAACTGACTAAAATGGCGGTGGAAATCGGGAAGGCAGGTGAGGTGGATTTTAATTTAACGCTCCCCGCTTTCATCTCCCCCTCACTCCGTCGCCCCCCCCCCCCCCCCTTCCCCCTTCCAGGTGGACCACTTCAAAGCAGAGGTTTGTAGGTAGGGTACGTCCCTGCGGATCTGTGGGCTCGGGAGGAGGGTGGGTGGTGGGGGTGGTGGGGTGGTGGGGGTGGGTGGTGGATGAAGCAATAACAAGGAGAGATTGTCTCTGTGATCATTTTTCTATAAATAAGGATATGGGAGAGATGATACAGGAAGCGATTAAAAAGTCCAGCCTTGGCGGTTTTTCTCTCCCGTCTTTCGCGCGGTCGTCCGGAAGGCCGCGCCGAACTAGAATACCGAACGTTGACCTTGACGCGGGTGCTCAATGCGCCTTTTTCCCGTGTTTGGTGTTTGTTTTAATTAGTATTGTCTTGTTCATTATTTTATGGAATATTTAATGTTTTCATATTTCTTGCATGTTTTATATTTAAATATTTCCATTTTCTGCATATATTTAAAAATGAATTTGTATTTTTGTTTTTTGTTTTAAATGTATTTCTATACTTGATATTTACATGTGTTATATATATATATATATATATATATATATATATATATATATATATATATATGTATTAGCTATAATTATATCTTCACTTGCTTTAACTTTACTTTAGCATTCACCAGTTGAACTTTGGTTGTCGTGTCTCGACCGTTTGACGAACACAAAACCGCCCCTGCTCCCCTGCAGGCCTGTTCATGTCTGCCACCACCGTCATCATCCTGGTGGTCCTGTTCGTCATCGAGACGTTCGTGATCCAGGGCCGCGTGTGGATGGCCGAGTGCACGCCCGTTTACGTTCAGTACTTCGTCAAGTTCTTCATCATCGGCGTGACCGTGCTGGTGGTCGCCGTTCCCGAAGGGCTGCCTCTGGCCGTCACCATCTCCCTGGCTTACTCCGTCAAGGTGACCTCACCACAGCTAGTTAGCACCGTGTAGTCAGCTAACCACAGCTAGTTAACACCGTGTAGTCAGCTAACCACAGCTAGTTAACATCATATAGTCAGCTAACCACAGCTAGTTAACACCATGTAGTCAGCTAACCACAGCTAGTTAACACCATGTAGTCAGCTAACCACAGCTAGTTAACATCATATAGTCAGCTAACCACAGCTAGTTAACACCATGTAGTCAGCTAACCACAGCTAGTTAGCACCGTGTAGTCAGCTAACCACAGCTAGTTAACACCATGTGGTCAGCTAACCACAGCTAGTTAACACCGTGTAGTCAGCTAACCACAGCTAGCACCATGTAGTCAGCTAACCACAGCTAGTTAACACCATGTAGTCAGCTAACCACAGCTAGTTAACACCGTATAGTCAGCTAACCACAGCTAGTTAACACCGTGTAGTCAGCTAACCACAGCTAGTTAACACCATATAGTCAGCTAACCACAGCTAGTTAACACCATATAGTCAGCTAACCACAGCTAGTTAACACCGTATAGTCAGCTAACCACAGCTAGTTAACACCATGTAGTCAGCTAACCACAGCTAGTTAACACCATGTAGTCAGCTAACCACAGCTAGTTAACACCATGTAGTCAGCTAACCACAGCTAGTTAACACTGTACAGTCAGCTAACCACAGCTAGTTAACACTGTATAGTCAGCTAACCACAGCTAGTTAACACCATGTGGTCAGCTAACCACAGCTAGTTAACACTGTATAGTCAGCTAACCACAGCTAGTTAACACCATGTAGTCAGCCAACCACAGCTAGTTAACACCATGTAATCAGCTAACCACAGCTAGTTAACACCATACCTCTGGTCACTCCATCAATGTGCGCTACCTAACCCTGAGCTAACCAGCCATTGGTTAACGCCGCATGAAGCTAAAGCTAAAGCTAACCACTGCTTAACGTCGCACACAGAGCTACCGTCATGAGCTAGTTAACCGTACCTCGACATTATATCATTCCTCTCCAGAAAATGATGAAGGACAACAACCTGGTGCGCCACCTGGACGCCTGCGAGACCATGGGCAACGCCACGGCCATCTGCTCCGACAAGACGGGCACGCTCACCACCAACCGCATGACGGCCGTGCAGCTGTACGTCTGCGACCACCACTTCCCCACCATCCCCGAGCCCGAGCAGGTCCACGCCAAGGCGCTGGAGCTGATGGTGGCCTCCATCGCCGTCAACAGCGCCTACACCTCCAAGATCATGGTTAGGGTGGAGCCGTCTAGGTCTAGGTGGGGGAGGGGGGGGGCATACCTCCGCATGGGGTGGGGTGGGGTGGGGTGGGGGGGGGGGGGTGTTGGGGTCCAGGCGTGATGGTGGGCGTCATGGTGATATGATCTCCACACTGACATTATGGGGGGCGGCATCAGCTTTAAGGAGGTAGAGCGGGTTGGCTGGTAACCGCAAGGTTGCTGGTTCGATCCCCGGCTCCTCCTCCTAGCTACTAGAGTGTCGAGGTGTCCCTGAGCGAGATGCCCTCGCCCTGACTGCTGACGCCGCAGTGTGTGAATGTGTGCATGAATGGGTGCGTGAATGGGTGAATGTCAGTCAACACTGTAAAAGCGCTTTGGATAAAAGCGCTTCAATATAAACGAGGCCCATTTGCCGTTGACATTGTACCAACCTGCGTCTCTCTCGTCCACCACCTCCAGCCCCCGGACCAGGAGGGGGGTCTGCCCAAGCAGGTGGGCAACAAGACGGAGTGCGCCCTGCTGGGCCTGGTGCTGAGCCTGAAGCGGGACTACGTCCCGATCCGGGAGCAGATCCCAGAGGAGAAGTTCTACAAGGTGTTCACCTTCAACTCGGTGCGCAAGTCCATGAGCACCGTGGTGCAGCTGCCCGACCGCTCCTTCCGGCTGTACAGCAAGGGCGCCTCGGAGATCCTGCTCAAGAAGTCAGTGGTTCACAAAGGCTTTGTTGTTGTTTTGGACGTGTTGTGTGTTACGCCCCCCGCATGATTTGGGAATGGGATTGATGGAATTTGAGTGGATTGGAAAAATGTGTGTTGAGCGTTTACGGGATTTGTTGTCCACGAGTTTTTATGGTCGTCAAAGTTGGCTCCTATGTCGGGACGTTGAAGTTTATAACGTCACAAAGTTTATAACGATGCCCCCATCTTGTGAGGCGGGACCCGCAGGAGGGGATAAGGAGAGATGGAGAGGAGAGCGGAGCTTTGGTCGTATTTGAGTGGAATCAACCTTTAAAAACGACCAGGAGCTTGGACGACCTAGAAATGCGTCCTGAAACTCCTCCATTGCAGGAACATACTGTTGACCAACAGAGGCTTATGTATTTGTTCACCATCAATGATAATGATGAGATTGATACTTTAAATAAACAGAAATAAGAGATGAATCGCAACAACAATCAACCAGAAAAAGAATATCGCGCAGGTTAAAACATTAACGTTTTCTTCTGGGGTTTTGGCAGGAGAAAATGCTAACTGCAAGGCCCCCCTGTGTGTGTGTGTGTCTGTGTGCGTGTGCGCGTGTGCGTGTGTGCGTGCCTCCCAGGTGCTCCACCATCATGGACGCCGCCGGGGAGCTGAGGAACTTCAAGCGCGCCGACCGGGACAAGATGGTGAAGAAGGTGATCGAGCCCATGGCGTGCGAGGGCCTGCGCACCATCTGCGTGGCGTACCGCGACCTCCCCGCCACGCCCGAGCCCGACTGGGAGGACGAGGCCGACATCCTGACCAACCTGTCGTGCATCGGCGTCGTCGGCATCGAGGACCCCGTCCGGCCGGAGGTCCGTCGCTGTGTTCATGTGTTCATGTGTTCATGTGTTCATGTGTTCATGGGACCATGGGACCATGTGTTTATGGGACCATGTGTTCATGCTCTCATGTGTTCATGGTCTCATGTGTTTATGGCCTCATGTGTTCATGTTCTCATGTGTTCATGTTCTCATGTGTTCATGGTCCTATGGTGTTCATGGCACCGTGTGTTCATGGTCTCGTGTTCATGGTCTCATGTGTTCATGTGTTCATGGGACCATGTGTTCATGCTCTCATGTGTTCATGGTCTCATGTGTTCATGTGTTCATGGGACCATGTGTTCATGGTCTCATGTGTTCATGGGACCATGTGTTCATGGTCTCATGTGTTCATGGTCTCATGTGTTCATGGGACCATGTGTTCATGGTCTCATGTGTTCATGGTCTCATGTGTTCATGGGACCATGTGTTCATGGTCTCATGTGTTCATGGGACCATGAACACATGGTCTCATGTGTTCATGGGACATGAATGCAGAGAGTGAATGTATGCAGAGAGTTTTTCTGGCTATTCTTTGGTTATATTCTTTTTACTGTCTGTACTTTCTGATGTGACACCCTCATTTGCCATCTGGGATTATTCAACTATATATTATCTATATATCTTATGGGTTTATTTTCTGTTAAATTTAAGCCATATCTAAGTATTGTCACTATTGTTGCAAGAAGTGAAATTGCAAGTGATATAGAAAAATATGCATTTTTCTGGCTCTTTTGTAGCTTCTGTTTTTGAATTGGTATTGAATTGACATCATCATCATACTGTTGTTATTGGAAACTATGGAAAGATGGGATATTTTCCAGTAAGCATTGAAGTATTCTTCAAGCAGTATTCTAGTATTCTCCATGTTCCATCTTTTGAGCAATCTTTGAGAATAAATGTTGCCTTATAGTTTTATTATTATTTTTTTTTCCATTAACATAGCGAAAGTGTATACTTTCACTCCAAAGTCCAATTAAAACCTTTTCTGTATGGCTGAAGGCAATAGCACAAAGCTAGACAAATTAACCTAGATGCATAATACTCTCCTAAATGCAACTCTGTGTAATCTCTTGGTAGTGCCACAGAAGTTAAAAGTAAAAAAAAACGTTTGACTTTCAAATGTAGATGCAGCTGTATTTCTACTGCTGTTATTTTGTAAATAGAAATACGTTCTGTATGTATCTTTTTGTAGTGTTCATTCTTGTTTAAACGTTGTTGTTCTCTCTATCACTGTCCTGTACAGTGATACTGCTCTGAATTCCCGTCCGGGTTCATAAAGTTAATCTCGTCTGATCCGATCTTATCTTAGAAGCACCAAACACAGAATATCCAAAGTATATCTAAAACATCTCCCCTTCCTCCTCTTCCTCCTCCTCCAGGTCCCGGACGCCATCAAGAAGTGCCAGCGCGCCGGGATCACCGTGCGCATGGTCACCGGCGACAACATCAACACGGCGCGCGCCATCGCCGGCAAGTGCGGCATCATCCTGCCCGGCGACGACTTCCTGTGCATGGAGGGCAAGGACTTCAACCGGCGAATCAGGAACGAGAAGGGAGAGGTGGGTGGAGTCACCGCTGGCCCGCCTCTTGGCCGACCGACGACGACCGACGTAAGAGAGTCACGGTTTGAAGGTCGCTAACACACTCGTGTTCTCCCCGGGGATCCCGACAGATCGAGCAGGAGCGCATCGACAAGATCTGGCCCAAGCTGCGGGTCCTGGCCCGCTCCTCTCCCTCGGACAAATACATCCTGGTCAAAGGTAGTCCGGATCTGGTGTTATAATAACTATTACAGTACAATGGTAATACAATAGTAATATTGCACTACTTAATACCTGGCAAAATGGAAGTCTTATGGTTTGTGTGAAAGGTCTTTCATCACAAACTTTAGTTTAATTTGATTTAAATCCTAAAGATCGTACTAACGTATAGACTCTACTCTCAGCGCCGCTCTCAGCCTCTCCTGTAAGCTCTACCTCCGCCGCTGACCTCCGGGCGTGTCAGGGTCAGGGTCAGGGTCAGGGTTAGGGCTAACCCCGACCCCGACACCTGACCCTGACCCCGTGTGTGTGTGTGTGTGTGTGTGTCCCCTGCAGGCATCATCGAGAGCACGGCGCTGGAGCAGCGGCAGGTCGTGGCCGTGACGGGGGACGGCACCAACGACGGCCCCGCCCTGAAGAAGGCCGACGTGGGCTTCGCCATGGTGAGAGCAGACTAACTCTAAGCTGGTCAGAACACCGCGGGGGGGTTCATAGGAGTTCAGACTATTAATAGACGAGGCGAGTGACAGGAGATGCTTTTATTCCTCGTTTGGTGGATTTATGGCACAAAGCTCATTTTGACCTGATTTTAAGCGGTTTCTTTTAACTGCCAGCCGACAATTAGGACACAATTCGACCGCTGTTTATTTGTTCTGTCTGCTCAGCTTTGCCCTTTCACTGCACGTTATAACTGGTGTAATGAGCACGGGACGAATGAACTATTGAGCAGAAGCTCTAATCCAAATCCTCCTCAGTGAATCCTGATGGGGGTTTTTTTTTTGCTCCATTCCTACACTGAGCCTCCCCTGCCCCAGAACCACCACAAGGGTTCAAAGCCTTAGAACACTTGTCCACCTGCTCAGGGCATCGCTGGCACCGACGTGGCCAAGGAGGCCTCCGACATCATCCTGACGGACGACAACTTCTCCAGCATCGTGAAGGCGGTGATGTGGGGCCGCAACGTCTACGACAGCATCTCCAAGTTCCTGCAGTTCCAGCTCACCGTCAACATCGTGGCCGTCATCGTGGCCTTCTGCGGCGCCTGCATCACCCAGGTGAGCCGCGAGCCCACGTCGGACACATGACCATAAGTACCCTACCGTAAGTAGTCCGGAGACTTATCAACCCCAGTGTAGTCGGTTGCTAAGCGACGTCACCGTCTTTGGCGGACTATTTCTCTGCTGATCAACACTACAAATGGTAATTGTAGAAAGACACACAGTGTGAAGTCGTTTTTTCGTTTTGGCAAGTAAACCGTGTAATAAGCGGGATAATGTATAGAACGTCGTCGGTCATTATCGGGAAATAAGCCCCGACAGGGCGAACAGGACACCGGCATGAAGCGGAGGTGTCTTGCTTCGCCCTGAAGAAGCAAGTATTTCCCGATAATGACCGGCGTTCGATACATTATCCCTTACTTATTACACATCTCTTCTCAGTGCTGTGGAACGCTCCGTTCACTTGCATGGGCCTTCCCGACTTCCGGTGGCGAATTATTTTTCAATAATGACCGTTGCTAAGCATATAATGACCGCTGTCAAGGAAAGTGGATTTTTTTCGACGTCTATCGTATCACTCCGTAAGTAGTCCGGTAACTTATCAACCCCAGTGTAGTCGGTTGCTAAGCGACGTCACCGTCTTTGGCGGACTATTTCTCAACACTACGAATGCTGGTAACAAATGAATTGTAAAAAGAAACACAGTGTGAAGTATTTTTTTGGTTTTGGCAAGTAGCCGCGTAACAAGCGGGATAATGTATAGAACGTCACCGGTCATTATCGGGAAATAAGCCCCTTCAGGGCGAAGCAAGACACCTTAAGTCGGGGCTTATTCCCTGATAATGACCGGCGTTCTATACATTATCCCTTACATATCACCTACCAGACCCTTAAGGAGCAGGGAGGGGGGGGCACCTTGCTCCAGGGTGCCTACAGGTAGTCTACGGGAGCGGGGCGTCACACTCGTGCCGCACTACCCTACCTCCAACGAGACCCCTAAACGTCTCTATCTACCCCCCCCGCGCCCGCCGGCCCTCTCTCCTCCAGGACTCCCCCCTGAAGGCCGTGCAGATGCTGTGGGTCAACCTCATCATGGACACCTTCGCCTCGCTGGCCCTGGCCACGGAGCCGCCCACCGAGTCGCTGCTGCTGAGGAAGCCCTACGGACGCAACAACCCCCTGATCTCCAGGACCATGCTGAAGAACATCCTGGGCCACAGCGCCTACCAGCTGGTCATCATCTTCACCCTGCTGTTCGCAGGTGGGTGTGGGGGTGGGGGGTGGTGGGTGGTGGATGGTGGTGGTGGATGGTGGTGGGTGGTGGTGGATGGTGGTGGATGGTGGTGGATGGTGGTGGATGGTGGTGGGTGGTGGTGGATGGTGGGTGGTTGTGGGTGGTGGTGGATGGTGTTGGGTGGTGGTGGGTGGTGGTGGATGGTTGTGGGTTGTGTTGGGTGGTGTTGGGTGGTGGTGGATGGTGGTGGGTAGTGGTGGATGGTGGTGGATGGTTGTGGGTTGTGTTGGGTGGTGTTGGGTGGTGGTGGATGGTTGTGGGTAGTGGTGGGTGGTGGTATGGTGGTTTGTGGAGGATGCTGAGAGGGTGGATGAAGGATGGGGAGATGTAAGGTAACTGTTTAGACACTTTGAAGTGACCTACAGATCCATTAAGGAGCAGGTAGGGGTCAGTCCTCTTGCTCAGGGATTGGTGGACTGGTCGGGGTTCGAGCGCAGAACCTTTTGAGGACAAGAATTACATGATTTTCACTTCTTTTATTTCATTGTGTCATTCAACCGTGGTCGAATTCGCATTTAAACACAGACACACCGTACGAAAATGTTGTTATTTTTTTTTAAGCGCCAAAACTTAACGATATCAGCCAAAGTACATCGGGAGCGTAAATCGTACATCAGCGCATTCCACGGGACATAATGAATGCTACAGCCAGGAAGAAGGGTCTCCTTCACGACGGACGTTAACCTGAGCTTCCTTGCACGCACCTTCCCCTCAGGCGAGAAGATCTTCAACATCGACAGCGGCCGCAACGCCCCCCTGCACTCCCCGCCGTCCGAACACTACACCGTCATCTTCAACACCTTCGTGCTCATGCAGCTCTTCAACGAGATCAACGCCCGCAAGATCCACGGCGAGAGGAACGTGTTTGACGGGATCTTCGCCAACCCCATCTTCTGCTCCATCGTCCTGGGCACCTTCGTGGTGCAGGTGAGGTCACCCCGAGGTGGAACCCACGAAGGAAGCTGTACCACGCTCGTGTGTGCGCGTGTGTGTGTGTGTGTGGGTGTGTGTGGGTGTGTGTGTGTGTGTGTGTGTGTGGGAACTCTGATGGCCAAGACACTAGCCTTGCCTTCGCTTCGTTTAACGAGATTAGTGTGCAGTCCTAATTGGTTTTTTCCCCCTTTGGACATAACCTTAAACAGGACATTTGGTTTTGTATTTTAATTGGGCTTATACTAGCATATATTTTTTAAGAAAGTGTGGAAAGCCACTGTATTCTTGTATTACGTATTATTTGTGTACTTGGCTCGGTGGCCTAGCTCCACCAGACGAGTTAACGCTTCACGGCCGTCGTTGGGGTCCGGCGGGCGGAGGTAAAGCTTGGTGTTTGTGTTCAGATCGTGATCGTGCAGTTCGGAGGGAAGCCGTTCAGCTGCGCGCCGCTCAACCTGGAGCAGTGGTTCTGGTGTCTCTTCATCGGCCTGGGAGAGCTCCTGTGGGGACAGGTAGGACGCCCCCTCCCTCCAAGAGACCCCCCCCCACCCCACCCCCCGAGTCTGTCCCCAGAGCACCGGCCCCTTTAAATAGCCTCTCTTGTGATTGGCTTCTCCTGATTCATTAGTTATTTCCTTTCCTGTTAACAACAACAAGACATACAATGGGACGCCCCAGTGGCGCACTGGGCTAAAGCGTGTACCACATAGGCACAGTCCTGAACGCAGAGACCCAAGATCGAATTCTGCTTGGGTCATTTACTGCATCTCTATAATAAAGCTGACAAAATGCAAAAATAAATCTTTAAAAACAAGACATACAATGTTTATAATAACCATAATAATTGATAAACAGTTGGGGGCGCACTCACTCAGTCACTCACTCACTCACTCACCTCGCCCCTATTTTTGAAAAAGCTCTCGGCGATCGTCAAACTCCCGACTGACTGTAGGAAACCTTTCCCGTTTCTGCCCGGCGACAGCTGGTCACCTCCGTGCCCACCAGCCACTTCAAATGCCTGAAGGAGGCGGGACCCGGCACGGGCGCCGACGACAACATGGACGAGGACATGGCGGACGACGAGGACGAGATCGACCACGCCGAGCGGGAGCTCCGGCGGGGACAGATCCTCTGGTTCAGAGGCCTCAACCGCATCCAGACGCAGGTTGGAGCGCCCCCCCGCCCGCGTAGCGTAGGCCGTCCTACGTCCCTACATCGTGTTACGTCCCTACATCGTGTTACGTCACGTTGTGTTACGTCACGTTGTGTTACGTCCCTACATCGTGTTACGTCACGTTGTGTTACGTCACGTTGTGTTACGGCACGTCGTGTTACGTCACGTCGTGTTACGTCACGTCGTGTTGCGTCACGTCGCGTTACGTCACGTCGCGTTACGTCACGTCGCGTTACGTCACGTCGTGTTACGTCACGTTACGGCACATCGTGTTACGTCACGTCGCGTTACGTCACGTCGTGTTACGTCACGTCGCGTTACGTCACGTCGTGTTACGTCACGTCGTGTTACGTCACGTCACGTTACGGCACATCGTGTTACGTCACGTTGCGTTACGTCACGTCGTGTTACGTCACGTTACGTCACGTCGTGTTACGGCACGTCGTGTTACGTCACGTCGCGTTACGTCACGTCGTGTTACGTCACGTCGCGTTACGTCACATCGTGTTACGTCACATCGTGTTACGTCATTGTGGAAACCCAACGAAGATGGTTTTAGGGTTTAGATTTTTGGGTCAACCGAAATCCGGGGGGGGGGCGGGGGGGATTCGACCCAGATCGCTGTCGTTGTGCGTTCGCCGTCTCGTTCGGTATCTGAACAGTAGTGTGTGACGTGTGCATTCATTGACATTGTCTTTGTCACGTCTGTTTTTCTGAGCACTGTAATGACTTTTAATTTCCTAACACAGGGGCCATCGACACAACACCTCTGAATCATGTCACACGTTCACTATCATCGTCGTTATTTCATCATTGTCTCCCCTGTCATGTTACGGCGTGTTCAAGGTGACGTTCAGAGGGATGAGCTTCTGAAATATCAAGCGTCGAGGCATAGGAGTGTTCCTCAACACTAGCTTCACACGATGGAAGTCGAGGGATATGAAACGTGAATTATAAAGAATTCCGTGTTTTCCTCGGGCTTCGACCGCGCGGGAAGGCCAACAATGATTACGTAAAGGGTTGGTTTGAACATATGGACGCTTTTCCATATGTGTCAGGAAACGGCTCAAAGCACCAGATGTCCTGAATTTATAGACGTTGTGCTAAGAGACAGTATAACCTATATTAAGCCTGGTGAAGACACTGACTGTCCTGGTTAGAACACAAAGGACCCGTTTGTAGCCGAAGACCAATAATGAGACTTTAGAGCAAAAAAAAAAATTGTATTGAATAGTTTATTTAATATTTTTCAATGTCATCTTGGCATAACATCCAGTAGCCAGGCTTTAGTTGATGCTATTGTCCAGTCTGATATTTGTATTAATATCATACATTTTTATTTGGACAGGCTCTTATTGTTTATTTTTTCCCACTGCATGGCCCCGTTTTCAAAACCCCATTTGATAGCATTAGGTTTAACATTCAACTCTGACTCTGAGTTTCATATTCCTACTTTGGATTCATTAACAAGGTGACTTTACACCCACTTTACATCTCCACCAAGGTAAAAGACACCTGCCCTCCAGATTCTGACACACACACACACACACACACACACACACACACACACACACACACACACACACACACACACACACACACACACACACACACACACACACACACACACACACACACACATTTCTTTGCATTTTAAGTTGAACTTGCCACCACCCACCCATCCACTATCCCACCCTCTGAATCACCTAACAAACGTTTTTATGTGAATGTCTTTCTTTTTGAGGGTACGTAGATCATCTAAGCTCATGTTTGGTTGAACACCAACCGCCGACCGGCAGCGACACGCTGTGGAGACTCTGTGTTTGTGTGACACGTGTCCCTGTGTTCTGTGTGGCGCGCATTTCTCCCTCTCTCCACCAGATGGAGGTAGTGAGCACCTTCAAGCGGAGCGGCTCCTTCCAAGGGGCCATGCGTCGCCGTTCCTCCGTGCTCAGCCAGCTCCATGACGTAACCAATATTTCCACCCCCACTCACGTAGTTCTGACAAACGCCACCGCCACCGCGGCCACCGGGAGTGAGTTTCTGACGTCCCCCTCCTCATTCGTAACCGGTTACACTTGCACGCCACGCATGCATGAGTGTGTTGCGGTGTGTTTGTGTGTGTGTGTGTGTGTGTGTGTGTGTGTGTGTGATACAGGACTGTGTGGAGCCACGCTGTTCTTCGCTGAGATCCTCCTCGCCGCGCACTTTATCTCTCTCTGTGTCGTTTGGTTCTGTCTGTCTGTGTGCTTTGCTGGGTTTGGTTGATTTCTTGATTCTGTGCCTTAAACCTCCTCACTGCTTCCCACCCTGGACTGGCTTTGTTTGCCGCTGCGTGCCGCTCAGCTCCAGTGACGCAGCGCTTCATGTTGTGGTGGATCACCACAGGGTCACATGGACCTCACCCTTTTTTGTGCACATGATCCCCATTCATGCACTGAATTAAGTCATTCATTCAATCAAAGTCAAGTCATTCATTTATTTCATGATTAAGATATTCATTGGTAGCCTGGAAATCCAGACACACATCCAGAAAGCTGTAGGGGTCTGGCATCGAGTAATGAAAACGGCCCAACTCGAGGGGCGGCACCAAGCATGCATTTGAAAATATCACTGCACGCAATTGGATAACACTACGACCAATCAGAAGAATACAAGGGGTGATGTATCCAGACCAGCGGGGCTAACCAATAGATACGACTCTTGCCGTATCCTGTCGGTAAAACAGCAACACTTTTGGCCCACCTATATCAGATACACTGATGTGATTGGTTAATGTTCTGGGCCAGGGGAATCGGGGAGTGAGTATATTGCTTGTTCCCAGAGTGACTCGCTGAGCAAATTCAAATTGTGCTCTCGCGAGAACTCTGGATTTCCAGGGTAATTCATTAAGCTATTATTCATTATATTTGTATTCTCTTCTAAAATGGGTGGGTTGATGGATTTGAAGTTTTGACATAAGTCAAACTCAAATAACTCTATTTACTATTAAGTCTCAAAGTAAGCATTCGAGTATAGGCCCGCTAGATATCGATTTACCCTCCTTATACTCATTTAACACATTTTATTTTATTGAATTGGATTTACAGGTTTACTACTCAGTCATTTGAGTTTCCACCACAACTGTCTTAATTTCCTCATCTCTGCTCACTAACACTTTCTTCTTCTTCTCGATCTGCCGCTCACTTGCTTTTCTCTGTGTTTTCATGGGCTAGCGATGTGTGTTTTTTGTGAATGGTGATGTTCTCGCATATGCCTTTGCCGTAGCTTAGCTTATCTTGGTTTACTGCTACTTTTGATCGGTTGAAGTACATTTGGTGAAACAGTACAGTTATATTTCAACAGAACCAACAAGCATTGAGACCATTTGACAGAATATAGGAAGTGCAGCAGTTGATGAAGAGGACTGTGGAACATAGCGCTGGTTTGTGTGTTTGCTTTGGATTGGTTATCTCGAGGTTTAGCTGTGATGACAGCTTGTCTATGATTGGTTGGTTTAGAGGTGGGCGTGTACGGTAATACGTCTAGTGATGTAAAGATCAAGTTTTTAAACCCAAATACAAATTGACGATTCAGTGTGAGTGTAGTTTAACTGGTTTAGATTAGATGGAATGGCGGGAACAAAACCTTGAAATAACATTCATTCTGTCCTCACAGTCATGTTATGTTACGTTAGTCATGTTAGTCTGCTGTCTTACAGGCATGACACTGTTAAATGTGAAGCGGGCTCTTAAGAGATGGAGCAGCCATTACACGTTTTTCCACTTAGCTTCGCTATCACAAAAACCGCAACCAGAATCACATATTATTTCAAAATAATACATTATATAATACATTTAACTAAATAACAACACGTGGCGGGCACTATACTCAATGTTCACTGTTTGGGGATGGTGGATGGGGATACATCCCCATTTTGGTAAATACCTACTATTCCTTTAATTATGTGAGAAAGTGATTGAGGCTCCATCCTCCATGTGGTCTGCTGAGGTCTGTTTGACTAATAACCGTTTAATCCATTTAAAAAACAAGACATTGATTCATTTTCTCAGCCAGCTAAATTCCACTCATCGACCGTACTGTACCGTACCGTAGCCGTACCGTACCGTACCAGATGCCTGCTGTAAAAAACAAACAAAAGACCAACATTGTGTTTTCTTTTTTGCTCATCTTGTGCCGGCTGCGACATTTTGCCTGTGAATTACAACACAAGAGCTTCCTGTAAGGGAGGAGTAATTTCCCCCTGCAGTGAGGAGTCGCCGCCCTCCACAGCCTACACAGTCCACCCTGGTCCTCCCTCTGGAGGCCTGGTCCTCCCTCTGGAGGGCCTGGTGCATGCCCCAGCCTTGCTGCGTGTCTCTCTGTTACAGCATGGTGGCGGCTCCCCTGGCTGCCGGTGCATGTTCACTGTTGTCGTGGTGGTCTTGTTGTTGTTGTTGTTGTTGTCCTGTTGTTGTTGACTTGTGACTCTGTCTCTGAGTTCTGTTCTGTGTCCGCTCTCTCTGTATGTTCCAGCTGTTCTTGTCACCACTCAGATATCTGGTCAGTGTGTCCTACAGTCTGTTCCATTGTCTCTAATGTTGTCCTCTCTCAGACTCCTTCACAGCCATTCTAGTATAGTATGGTGTAGTGTAGTTTATGAGTATTAATGGTATAGTATAGTATGGTGTAGTGTAGTTTATGAGTATTAATGGTATAGTATAGTATGGTGTGGTGTAGTTTATGAGTATTAATGGTATAGTATAGTATGGTGTAGTGTAGTTTACGAGTATTAATGGTATAGTATTCTATACTAAAGTAAGCGTATTCATTTCAAAATCGTTTGAAATGTTGAGGAAATAGAGCTAAGACATTTTATTTCTTTTTATTACATTTAAGTTCTTAATATGAATGCTTTTTGACTGTTTAAAGAAGCTCTACATGCTAGACTGCTTTGGGGATTTTGCTGCCATCTACGGGTTCAATGTTGTCAAACACAGTAAAAAGAAAATAGCTCTATATCAAAATGTGGTAATTATTACTAATTGTTACCCTTTTTTTCTACAATAAGGAAAGTAAAAAATAACGTCTATCTTCAGGCTATAACTAAGCTTTAATTTAGGACACGCTATTCCAAGAGCAGCCTAGCCTGTTTTTAAACATAAGATGGTTTTAATCCCTTTGTCCACACGCTCATTAATTCCCTCCTTGTGTCTCACCATCACACCCAAACCAACAGATGCGAGTGGTGAAGGCGTTCCGCAGCTCGCAGTATAATGACATCAAGAAGCCCGAATCCAGAAACTCGATCCACGAATTCATGCAACCCCCCGAATTTCTCCTCAACGAATCGGTGCGCAGCATTCACTCGATCGACGAGACGGACGAGGACTCGGCCAGCTCTTCCAGTAAAAACCACGTCGGCTCCTCCCCCGATCCCGCGCTCACCCCGACCACCCCTCGGCCCCAGCCTCCCCCCCGCCCCCGCCGCAACTCTCGCCCCAACACCCGCCAGCAGAGCCTCCCCGCCAGCCTCAACTGCAACAACAACTGCAACGCCGAGACGGCCGCCGCCCACCACCACATCGCCAACGCCGCCTCCCCCCGTCCGCCCAGCGCGGAGACCTGGTTGTAACTCCGGCGTTGAACCAGGTTTAAAAACGACGTTCCTCGACGTCCCCCCCCACCCCCCCCCACCCCCTCCCCCGCTCCCAGTTTGCGGTGGGACGTGAACTAGACAATGGTGGGAGAAAAATGCGGGGGAGGGGGGGAGGAGGGGAGAGCATTACTCTGAGTGTTACTCTGAAGGACTTTAGTATGACGGATAATCAATGGATCTGCTTTAATGTTGCCCCCCCCCCCCGACCCCCCCCCCCCCCCTTCCATCCATACTGTCTGCTTCAGAACACCTTCATACCCTGCCAAAAAAAAGGATGCGTAATTGGATAACATTAAGTCCTGTCCTAACCGCTATGTTGACACTTTAAACTATATATCTAAGCATGCAATAGACGAGTGTTGGATGTGAGTGAAGAATGAACTGAAACTAATAAGGTTGACGCGGAGACTGAAAGACTTACCCGGGAATCTTCATGAGATTCCATTATTCTGCTTTTTAAAAAGTATAACTGTTCCAATTATTAACATTATTACTACTGCGATGAATATGTTTAATACCATAATTATTATAATCCAGCTAACAATGCTTCATGTGTGTATGTGTGTGCGTGTATGTACGTATGTATGAATATATATGTCTGTCTATTCACTTAAGAGCTGTATTTGTCTATATATACATATATATATTTATTTATTTATTTGATTTTATATACTCCTTCTGGTCATGTCCCTGTTTCCCATTTATGTGTCTACGTGTATTGTGTCTGAAAAAGAAAAAAAAAAAAAGGAATACTTACATAATCAAGATGAAGTTATTAACACGTATGGCAACTCCGAGGTGAAATATTAGCAAAATAGTACATATATTATACACAACGACGAGCAATGAAAAAGCCTTTGCTGATAATTTGAATTTTCATGTAGATATACCCTAGAATACAGAAATTCGTTTGGACACTAAGTGGTGGAAATAACCGAAGTGAGTATTCAGATCATTAAAAATGTGTGTAAAGATTAAAGAATTTATTTAAATAATTTTTATAATCTTTTGCGTATTCTCTTTAAAAAAATATGTGATGCCAAAAATGATGAGCATTTCCAATGTATTACCAGGTAAATAAGCCATTAAAGACTTGCTGTTTGTGATTGGCTTAAATTAGTGACGTCACTCAATTTGAGCCGATCACAAACAACAATTGCATTGACGTTTCTCCAGAACTGGCACTGTGTGTGTTTTGGCCGTAACCTTAAGTTTAATTTTAATTTTATTTCAATTTTTTTGCAATCGGATCCTTTAATCGTTGCAACCCACTCAGAAATCATTGAACAATTATCTATGAATTTTACAACAGTTGAAAGCAGATTCATTGAAACAGGCTGCCTTTGTTATTATTAAGACCGATATGATAAGTATAATATAATAACCTGAATCCGATGCATTTAACAACCAGAGACGGGAGATCTGATCAATCTAACAACCGTAACCCAATCATTTAAGATCGGGGGAAACTGATGAAATTGGCAAGTTTTAAAATAATAATGACCATAAATTTAGCATTTCAGATGGAAATGAGGGAATCGAACTCAGAACCTTTTAAGCGTTAATGATATGCTCTACCTATCGAGCTACATCAATAATAATAGCTTTTCTAGAAAACAATTAAAACTGTGCAAGCTTTTTTTTTGCAACATTTTTATTCCATTATTGGTATATCTTTTTTTTTAAAGGGGCTCTTTTACTGCCATCATAGAATTGCAATAAACTCATTTGTACATTTGTGATTATTGAGACCAAGCTGATTATAGATGTCACTATACCCCATGGATCCGATGCATTGATGAATCCCATGAATTTAAAAAAACAATGAAGAATATTAAACAGATGAAATGAATGACATGGAAAAGTCAAAGTTTGTGATTATTTAATCTGATTCCATACATTCCTTAACTGTAAGAAAATTCTTAACTCATTCAAACTAGTTCATAATATATATTTTGAAGGCCTATATATTATTTATACTATTTTAAGATTTTGAGACATTTCAAATTATCTATATAATCTATATATATTTAATTATATATATATATATATATATATATATATATATATATATATATATAAATGAGATCAGTGCGTCAGTGAGCTGTGCTCTACCAAACTAGCTCGACAGACAAATATCCTTTAATGCATAAAATGAAGGTGTCAACTACCAACTACCTGCGTGTGTGTGTGTGTGTGTGTGTGTGTGTGTGTGTGTGTGTGTGTGTGTGTGTGTGTGCGTGTGCGTGCGTGCGTGCGTGCGTGTGTGTGTGTGTGTGTGTGATTAGTCAGGTGAAGCTGAAATGAGCTATTCGTGATTATAAGGCTCATTTCAGCTTCATGAGCCCTTCAATAATATGAATGAGCTGAAAAATATGAAACAGTTGAACCTACTTAGTGTTAGTGTTAGTGTTAGCAATTAGATTAGTATTAGGGTTAGGGGTCCTTATTGGCGGGGCTGAGGGTTTGTTTCTCAGTTCTAGAGTTTGGGTTAGGCTTTCTATCAGTTGGGTTTAGGGTTAGGGTTTCTGTTCTTGGGCTGGGGTTAGGGTTTTCTATTAGGGTACGTTTTAGGGTTTGGTTATTGGTCCTACTGGGGTTAGGGTTTCTTACTCAGGGTTTGGTATTGGGGTTAGGGTTTAGGGTTTGGTTTAAGGGTTAGGGTTTCCTACTAGGGTCAGGTTTTAGGGTTCCGTTTTTGGTTCTAGGGTATGATACTAGGGTTAGGTTTTAGGGTTCCGTTTTTGGTTCTAGGGTATGATACTAGGGTTAGGTTTTAGGGTTCCGTTTTTGGTTCTAGGGTATGATACTAGGGTTAGGTTTTAGGGTTCCGTTTTTGGTTCTAGGGTATGATACTAGGGTCAGGTTTTAGGGTTCCGTTTTTGGTTCTAGGGTATGATACTAGGGTTAGGTTTTAGGGTTCCGTTTTTGGTTCTAGGGTATGATACTAGGGTTAGGTTTTAGGGTTCCGTTTTTGGTTCTAGGGTATGATACTAGGGTCAGGTTTTAGGGTTCCGTTTTTGGTTCTAGAGTATGATACTAGGGTCAGGTTTTAGGGTTCCGTTTTTGGTTCTAGTGTATGATACTAGGGTTAGATTTTAGGGTTCCGTTTTTGGTTCTAGGGTATGATACTAGGGTTTTCCGGGCCACGGTTCCCAAACTGTAACCCAAAACCAAACCCTAGAACCGAAACCATACCTTAAAACCTGGCCCATTGGAAACCCTAACCATAGAACAAAAACCAAATGCAAGAATCAGGAAACACACTGAATAATACAATTAGACTAAATAACGACAAATCTAACTGGTATAATGCTAAATGTTGTTTGACATGATATTTAGTTCTTTGTGCATATATAGAGAATGTTACTGAAAGTAGTAGATGATGAATATCCGAACCTCTCCACAAGATGGCAGTAGGGTCAAACATTTTCGCAACCACGAGAAACCGAGGCGTTAGGTGGCGCTAGAGCTGTACCCCTTATCAGTTCAGACTACGGTTTGGTAGAATTGCTGCCGGACAGTTATCGAGTAATAAAGAAATTTATTACGCTGTATTTAAAAATGGCGTTTAGGAGTGCCCTTTAATACATTGTTGACAACGTTATTTTTAGTTATAGGCTATGGTTTTAAACTTAAAATGTGGATCCATAAAGATAAATCAAATGTTTGTTTTGTGTATAATTCAATTCAAGTCTCTCCCATCTCTTTTCTAGAGATCCAACATTTCTGCCTACCACATGAAATGAAATGTGACAGATATTATTAAAGTTATGGAAAGCTTTTAATAATTCGATTTAAACATTTTCATTACTTAAATGTCAACGCAAACATAAAATAAGCCCATTTACGCAATATACTTTGCAGTTGAATCAATATTTTCGTAAAAATTATTTTTTAAAAATGGAAGGAAGGAAGGAAAATTATACAAAAATAAATATTGTCACTCATTTGCTGAATGGCCATTACATTTTTTGTTTATCACCTAATTCATTTTATTTTTAAGTGTATTAAGGTATAGTTTATTATTCAGAAACAACCCCAATGCCAATGTCAGTGTTTTATTGAAGTGGGTAACCTGACGTTAAACCAACGTCTGTTCAGACATCAAGATCCTCTAACTCAACCATTATAACACGACTTTGACAGTGAGCCAAGCCTGAGCTCTGACATGAATGGTAAATGTTTAGCTCCCCATCTCCCCATTCGAAAATGAGCCCAATACACAAATATCATTTGACACCTGCTTGTTAAATATCTTTAAAACTTGACCTGTAAAAAGTGAGCTAGCTCTAAGATGCATCACCAATTGTTCCCCCGAATTACAATTTCTAAATAATATCGAAAAGAAAACCATTATGCTGTTGCTTCAGCACGTCTTCACGAGAGAAGCAGGCCTGATTCGAGCGAGGCCTGTAAGCCCACCTCCTGCTCACCCTCTCGTCAATTGAAAAGTGCGGAAAGAAACACTGAAACAAAGGGAAACAACTGTGAAAGGTTCCTGGTTGAATGAGGAGAACCCGAAGAAGGTAGACGCAGCTTTGCCTCTCCGCTCAACGACAATTGTGTCACTGCGGGCCCACGTTCTCCCTCCGACTGCCTGAGACCCTCAGCCACCAGGAGAACCCCCCTCAGCCACCAGGAGAACCCCCCTCAGCCACCAGGAGAACCCCCTCAGCCACCAGGAGAACCCCCCACCAGGAGAACCCCCCTCAGCCACCAGGAGAACCCCCTCAGCCACCAGGAGAACCCCCCTCAGCCACCAGGAGAACCCCCTCAGCCACCAGGAGAACCCCCTCAGCCACCAGGAGAACCCCCCCCTCAGCCACCAGGAGAACCCCCCACCAGGAGAACCCCCCTCAGCCACCAGGAGAACCCCCTCAGCCACCAGGAGAACCCCCTCAGCCACCAGGAGAACCCCCTCAGCCACCAGGAGAACCCCCCTCAGCCACCAGGAGAACCCCCTCAGCCACCAGGAGAACCCCCTCAGCCACCAGGAGAACCCCCTCAGCCACCAGGAGAACCCCCTCAGCCACCAGGAGAACCCCCCCCTCAGCCACCAGGAGAACCCCCTCAGCCACCAGGAGAACCCCCTCAGCCACCAGGAGAACCCCCTCAGCCACCAGGAGAACCCCCCTCAGCCACCAGGAGAACCCCCTCAGCCACCAGGAGAACCCCCCACCAGGAGAACCCCCCTCAGCCACCAGGAGAACCCCCCACCAGGAGAACCCCCCTCAGCCACCAGGAGAACCCCCCTCAGCCACCAGGAGAACCCCCCACCAGGAGAACCCCCCACCAGGAGAACCCCCCTCAGCCACCAGGAGAACCCACCATCAGGAGGACCCCCCCCCCCCCCCTCAGGGAGGACCTCCTCAGCCGCTATCGTCTCCTGACAGGAACAGAGCTCCGCCCCACCGCTGCTCCGGCTCGTGTTCTCGGGGAACACTAATGTGGCAGCTTCACGTGCGAGCGAGTCGACACAAGAGACGTGGGGAGAAAGTGAAAATGTGATAATGTGTGAAAAGTTTTATAAACTTTCTTCTCGCGCACAATTGTGAATCTTGGCAATGAATATGGAGCAATCTCTGCGTAGCCATAACTCAGATAAACGTCTGCCACATGTGGAGGGGATAATATGCAGAGGGGAAAGGAAACTGAAAGGTTGAACTCAGGGGGAATTCCTTAATGGTCATAAATCAGACCCAGTAGAGAGCCGTACATGCAATGCATTAAGGCCGTGGTGGACTGTGGTGGGGCGTGGTGTGGTATATCAAGGTGTGGCGTGGTGTGGTATATCAAGGTGTGGCGTGGTGTGGTGTGGTGTATCAAGGTGTGGTGTGGTGTATCAAGGTGTGGTGTGGTATATCAAGGTGTGGTGTGGTGTATCAAGGTGTGGTGTGGTGTATCAAGGTGTGGTGTGGTATATCAAGGTGTGGTGTGGTATATCAAGGTGTGGTGTGGTATATCAAGGTGTGGTGTGGTGTATCAAGGTGTGGTGTGGTGTGGTATATCAAGATGTGGCGTGGTGTATCAAGATGTGGCGTGGTGTATCAAGGTGTGGTGTGGTGTATCAAGATGTGGCGTGGTGTATCAAGGTGTGGCATGGTGTATTACAGTATGGTAAACAATACGCACACTGAGCCTATGCTACGCACAAAAAATACACAGTTGCAACTTTGAAATTCACAAGTCGAAAAACTCGAGTGGATAACAAATGTACAACCCGTGTTGTGTGTGAGCACTCTCACTGGGGACGGGGGAATGTTTCAAAGAGGGGAGATGAAGGTGGAGGAAGCCTGCAGCCAACATGCCATCTCCAATAACCTACACAGGACCATGGAGGCCGCCATGTCAATCGATCCCCTCCCTCACATCATCATCACATTCTGGGTGTTTCCATGCCGTCCGTCTCTCTCTCTCTCTCTCTCTCTCTCTCTCTCTCTCTCTCAAGCCCTGTTTCTCTATTTTCCACCCAAGGTTACCAGGTAACTAACAGATCTTATTGTTTGTCTGATTGGCTGAGCGGGCGGGGGGCGGGGGGGGGGGGGGGGGTCTGTGGTTGTGAGTGGATTTGCTAATGAGCACATTTGGGTTTGTTTATGTGTTTCGCAGCATGCCCTCGTGTGCATGTGTGTGAGGTGTGTGTGTGTGTGTGTGTGTGTGTGT
>NC_140285.1:1662095-1686163 GCF_964030765.1 Micromesistius poutassou | reverse complement strand
AGCCTGGAGTGTCAAGCAATGCTAATTGTGCTTGATGTGGAGGCCGTGGGCTGGGGTTTACCAGTCTTCATGACTCATCCATTGTCCCGGCTTACCTCCAGCCGGCCACCGCTCGGGTCTTTGATGTGACTGAGAGCGTCGGACCGTATCTCCCCTCCGATCGCCAGTACGTGTTTACTACATGACGGGTGATTCATGTCCCTGCTCTCCGCGCTATAGGGGATGTTTCCTCGCTCTGATAAGGCGTCCAGGGTGCAGTATGACTAGGTCCTGGTGTGAGCCCTGAGGGGGGGGGGGGTGGGGGCGTTCACATCAGACAGACAGTGTCAGTGATTCAGCCTGATTCAACACGTTGAAACCACCGCAAAACTAGTTTGTGTCTGGATGAACTACGTTTACTGGCGGAGTACGTTGTTTATTGGCGTCAATATCAACGACTGCATCTTTAGTTTAGTTCAAGTTGAATCTAATCTAAATTTGATCTGAAGGGAATATGTGTCAAATGGCGTCAGTCTTGCAGCTCTTTGTGAAGTGCGTTCATTTTGAAGAAAAAAGTTTTTCAGTCTGAGATTTGTATGCTCATCCATACCTGAGGAACTAACAGCAGACATGAAAACACATTCAAAGCATGCATCTTCAACGTCCTCATTGGAAGTCAATATTTTCATTGAAATTAGACATATTTGCATTAAAGGATAACTTCAGGATTTTTCTACCTGGACCTATTTTCCCATCTTATTCGGTCGAAGTGTCTATAATGTGGACAATACTTTTTGAAATTGGTCTTGAATTTAGCTCAAGTTTTTCTGCAATGCCTGGCTGGCTGCGATGTTACGGGCAATAGCTCCCCGTCAATGTACACTATCTATCTAGTTCTCACTCACCTTTCCACCGTTTTCTTTCTGCAACAATTCAGCTACTCGTGAGACTTCTCCTTGGGCCACACTTGTTTAGACGCAATAACACACAGACCTGATCAAGCCAAAGGCAAAACAAATAGGTTGTATTTGTCTGTTGGGATCATTTCTGCATGTTACCACTTAATAATAACAGTCTGAGCCTTTCAGGGGCCTTTCAGTGTTTTACATGTAACAGTAAACATTTAATTATCCAAGTACTCGTTGAGAAATAACTATTACTTTTGAGGTTTCACTTTCTACGTGCATCGATTTTATAGACATTAGGATTATGCGTAACAACGTATAATGAGGCAAACCAATACAAAACTTTTGAAATTCTTTTGAAAAGCTATTTACTGTTCAAATGCCTTCATCTGAGTGAATTCTAAATGTATTGAATCTTGTTTGCTCCACTTCTGTCGTTTCAACGTGGGGTCAAATGAGGCAACAACCGAGGTCACTACCATGGCGACCAAGACGCAATAACCCAACCGCTACGTTTGCTTTTTTAATGGGGAAATTCCTCGCATACTCGGATACCAGGAATTCCTTCTTCAATATTAGCTTTTTATTAGCGCCGTGTTTTCCCCCGGCGTGGCCGCCCGCCAGTGTGACACGGGCCCACGCGGTCAGACTGTGAGACGGAACCACGGGACTACAGGGGACTCTGTGTCCCTTTGTGTCTCCTGAGGGCCCCATGCACACACATCCACAGGGGCCCCCAGACCAGACATATCTAGACCCAGAGAGAGGGCCCGAGAGACCAGCCGGTCTGAGGGCCAGAGAGACCAGCCGGTCTGAGGGCCCAAGACCAGCCAGTCTGAGACAGGAGAGACCAGCAAGTCTGAGACAGGAGAGACCAGCCGGTCTGAGGCAGGAGAGACCAGCCGGTCTGAGGCAGGAGAGACCAGCCGGTCTGAGCCAGGAGAGACCAGCAAGTCTGAGACAGGAGAGACCAGCCGGTCTGAGGCAGGAGAGACCAGCCGGTCTGAGCCAGGAGAGACCAGCCGGTCTGAGACAGGAGAGACCAGCCGGTCTGAGGCAGGAGAGACCAGCCGGTCTGAGACATGAGAGACCAGCCGGTCTGAGACAGGAGAGACCAGCCGGTCTGAGACATGAGAGACCAGCCGGTCTGAGACAGGAGAGACCAGCAAGTCTGAGACAGGAGAGACCAGCTGGTCTGAGACAGGAGAGACCAGCCGGTCTGAGGCAGGAGAGACCAGCCCAGTCTGAGGCAGTCAGCACTCTGCCAAACAGACACAATAATAAAAAGGGCCGACAGCACAGCCAACCCCAAACAAGGCTCCCAGCAGAGGTCGGCGCTAGATGGGAGAGATATGGTATTTGCATCGCAATGGGCCGACTTCAAACAGAGGTACATAAAAGCACACATTTCCATAATCGTTTTTTTTTTTTTCTACCTTGATACCATCGCCAAAATCAACTGTTTTTCTTTCTTTCTCACCTTCAGTGCGATCTGTTTTCATGCACGGTACGTAGTCAGATGAACCCTTTGGGTATTCACAGGACGGGGAGGTGTGGGGTCTCTTAACAACTCGTCGCAAGACTTAAAATAAGGAACATCTACAGAAATCCTCTTTTAAAGTAATGCACAACAAACATTGTACTGTTGCACTGCAGTTGTGCTCGGAGTGCACAAATCAAGGCACCGCACCCCTCCTCCACCACCACCACCACCACCACCTCCTCCTCCTCCTCCTCCTCCTCCTCCTGCTAGCCCCCAGCTAGCCTCCAGGTGGGCTGTGCTAATGAGGCCTAGATTCAGCCTCTCCGTGGGCCTCCTCTTCCCAGGGACCACGGGAGGGGAGGTGGGGCCCAGAGGGGACCTGATGGCTGGGTACACAGGGTCAGAACCAGGCGGGGGGGCCGGAGACGGGACAAGGCAGAGAAAACACACATGAAGGGGAGCTTCTGAAAATCACACTTCTCCGAACGTAATTAATGAGTGTGTGTTGGTGATTGTTGAGTGTGGGAAGATTCGCGTTTCCAAGGGGGGGCAACTGGCGGAAATTATGTCCCCACTTGTTGTTATTTCCGAAACGAGGAATGGCCGTTTGGGGTCTATGGTGTGCACAGCTTGCCTTAGCTTGCTAGCCAAACCTGCGCTACTTTCCCCCTTCTCCTGCCCTTTAATGTGTGAGGAAAGAAGCTAACGGTGTTAGCACACATGAAAGAGACGGCAGTGACTAATGGGCCATTTGTCCCGTTCTGCTGCCGGCCTTCTTGCTTTTGTTTGCGGGCCCTTTGACGCTCTTGATACACTGTTTTCAGACACACAAATCGTCTCCTCTGCCATGTTTGGCCCAAAATAAGACTTGAGTAAAATGGTTTCTGAGGTTCTTTGAACTGTGTTTATCTCTCCCACCGGGGGAGGGCTGAGAACGAACGGCTTGTTGGTGGTTTGAAGTCTGAGCGTATCATCCAAAGACTTTATTCAGTCCATTCGTTCACTTTTAACCTCTTGTAAACTCTGCCACGTTTACTTGCTCAGCACCGACCGAGTGGATTGTTCAACATTTGGAGGGGTACATTTTGTCCCATTCAAATAATTTGTGTGTCCACACAAATGCGGTAAAAAAAAAAAAAGAGCGGAGCACTTTGCACGTTCTGCTCAAACCCCCGTAAGGTGTACCGCTATGGGAATGACAAATGGTGAAAGAAGATTACTACTTTACTGTTCCAACACGGGAAATCGGACATCACAGCAGAAAGTAGGCCTACAGGACAGTAAGGTCAATAAAAAAAAGACATCCAAAGGAAGTACGTAAAAGAACAAAACATAAACACAATCTGATAGACTTGTGACTCACGAGCGGAGAGAGCCTAGCCGGGTGTTAGCTGCTGAGAGAGCCGCCCGCTAGCCCACTTCTTTCTGCACGCTAGTAGAGGGAAGTCTGGTCTGCAGGGACGCCACAGTGCACGTGCGGGCCCCCCCCCGCTGGGCTGGTCAGTCAAAGCGGAGTACCCAGGCCTCGTGGAAGGGCCCTGCGTCATAAAGGGCCCTTTGTCCCCCAGAAGAGGGGTCACCTCTCCCTTCCCTTGGCTGATATCGCTCGCATTCTCTACCTTTCTTATGATTTTTTTTTGTTTAGCTTAGTCGGCCCCCAAACAAAAAGTGCAAAAGGCTCAAATTATTCACAGGGAAATGCATAAAGGATTAATTTGCATTGATTTTGCCTCCCGACAAAAGGAGTCATTTTTGGGGGGGCTCCGGAGGAGCTAGGAACCAAGAAAGAGAGATTGAGATTGAGAGCGAGGCATTTCTTCATCCAGCTAAATGGGACAAAAAGATCAATGGTACCTTTTAAAATGGCTCTCAAAGAGGAAAAACCCTCAAAATTGGGCTTTTGTCTAATATTAGTTTCTGCGATTTTCCACTTAGTTCCACGATCAGACTGCCGTGACATCTTGCACTGGATGTGATGGGCTCAGTTCATCATCACCAATTGAGAAAACGTCTACCATTTGAATAATTTGACTTGTGAAGAGTTAGTGGAAAGGGTCTTTATACCACGTTTTAAGGGTCTTAATGCAGTGAAGAATGTGCTCTTTTTCTTCCTCTGTGTTCGACTGCTTGACTTACCGAACAGCATTCGCCACAGCTTGTGAGAACTTCTGTCCTCCATTTGTGTTTTTTGGTCTTGGCTGAAATGCATTCGACACAAACACAAATCAAGTGAAAAAGGCGAGAGAAAACAAACATTTCCTCCATTATCTGTCCTCTACTTTACAAAATTACTCTCCCACAACCTTTACAGCATTAATCCTGTTCACTCGTTAACCCTTTACATTGAAGAGGTGCAAGAGCTTTAACCAACGTCCTTATTCTTGTAAACCAGTACCACCCACTATTATGATGAGTTTGTAAAAAAAGAGCTTTCAGAAAGTGAAGCTCATTCAAAATGTAAAGCATCTAGTCAGAATAAACATTGGGTCATAAAGTGTATGCAACTATAAATATAAATTCATTGGGTTTCAAGAAATATAAGAGAAGAGACCAAAAAACCTTTTTCTACGTTGAAGAATTTGAATCGTGGCAATTTCCTAAACAGCACTTTTTTTGAGGCTATCGAAATGCTAATGTATTTACCGCCTTGTCTCCAAGTTTGATCCCTTGCCCAAACCCCTAATGACTCTAAAATGTTTGCCTCAACTGCCCCTTTGCATGTTAACAGAAATCCAACCCAACAACAGTGCTCTCACTGTGCCAAGTGCCAATGGCACTTGACAGAATCAGCTTTTGGTATCTAATCATTTGGGTGATTCAACTCTTTTGAAGCCCCTTTTTTTTTTGTTGCACATTTGGTCTCTTAGATCAACTAGGTGTTTGCACTATGCCCTCGCCACTCTAACATGGTGTCTGAGTATCGGAATGTGAAAAACCTCAGTCACTACTACATCATAAATGACAGTTCACAAAGTGGAGACAAACAAATCTCCCTTTGTTCAAGGGTTCCCACTCCCCCTCACCAGCGCTCTTTTCCACGCTTGTGTTTCTCTTACAATAGCCATATTCCGGCTTTACCAACTCCCTCCATGTTTGGTCCCGTGTGTCTTAAAGCCCACCCTCTGTTCCAACCCCAGGATGGAAGGGGATGGGGAGGGAATGGGAGATGCTGGGGGTGGGGGGGGGCGGGCGGCGGCTTGTATCATAAAGCCCAGACATACTCCATCACAGCGGCGACGGCCAAATCTGTCATAACACATCCCGGCTGCAGTGGCGGCGGCGGCGGCGGCGGCGGCGGCGATATGAATGAGGCGCTCCGGTGTGCCCGCGACGCACACCGCCACGGAGCTCAAAGCAGCCGCTGATTGGCCGTAATGTAATCATGGAGGACAGCCCCACGGACGCAAGGGTTTGAAGTGACTCCCCGGCCTCCTTTCAGCCGGCGGGCGGCCGTGTCTTTTCCCTAGGGAGGCCTCTGAAGTCACATGAAAAGAGGCTCTCTGGCTCATTGTGTCCATTGTCTCTGTAAGCCTGTTATTAGTAAGGGAATCAAGTTACGGCACACTGGCCAACACAACTTCAGAGAGATGCTTCTTCTTACAGGTGGGAGTCTTAACGGGGCGTCACATCTTATTAGAGTTGATAAGGGCCTATTAATGGGTGGGACTTACTAAAGTTCCACTTGTGTTCGTGTGAAGGTAAAGACTGTAATCATGTTTTCTGAACTCGCGTAGGCCTTTTGGTTGTTTTTCCAAACTTTGTTTCTGCAGCATTTTCTGTGACATTTTGTGAATCCTATTTTGTAGATGCTAATATTTAATCTGATTTTTGTCAGCATCCCTTGTTGGTCGCTTGGGATAAAAGCGTCCGCCAAAGAGGAGATGTAAATGTAATGAACTTCTAAGGGACTTTTACCCTAATGTTTCTGTTTGTACATCAAATGATTTGCTTAAATCAAAAGTTGAGCAAGTGGTTACTGGGACCTGTAGCAGTGACATAATGGTTTGGTTTAATTTGTCAATTGGACAATGATGTGCTTTTTTGGTAATGCTTTCAGTTGTAATTCATGACCATGCATAATAGACCATTTTAATAACTGATATAGTTATATTGGTCTCGCATGCATTTTTTTTAAATAATATTTTAATATTTTACTTTACTTTTTATTTCAAAGCAAAAGCGCATCCAATTCATTTAAATCAGATGACAGTTGGGAATCATGCAATAAATCCTTTCTTTTTAAGAACCACATGGATGTTTTGCTATTTGTTCTATATCCCCCCTTTCTTGCTTAGTCAAACTAAAACAACAAGCTTATTTCATTTCACTTATTTCCTTTAAGCACTAGTTAACAAGCAGCACTGAAAGCAGTGCTCTCGTCCCCCTGCCCCAGATAACAGCGCAGATTGCATTAGACTTGTAGTTTATACAAGAACCAAACAACATTTATTTAAGAATCAAATTAAAGGTTCCAGCAATTTCCACAATTTGATTTAGAGCTTTGTGTTTTCTTAATCTGTGGCGTTCAGCCTTCTTTGCACGGACACCAGTGAAATGTCCGAATGCGTCACTGCGCGACTTTAAAGCAGCCTGCCCATGTATTGCGGCCTAGTGACCCATTCTAAATAACCTATATCACTGGGGAACTGTGGTGTATAAAGAAGTCCATTGGACTCTGTGCTGAAAGGTTTTTTTTTTGGGGGGGTGGGTGGGTGGGTGGGTGGGTGGGGGAGTGTGTGTGTGTGTGTGGGGGGGGGGGGGGGGGGGGGGTAGCGGTGGATGAAAAGTGCAAAGAGGAGGATAAAGGAAGCATAGGAGATGTCAGGGCGCCTTTGGAAGGAAAACAAACTGCAGAGAGCAATGTGAGTTGACTTAATCTGATTAGACTAACCTCATCAACAGCCCACTTAAAAGAGAGAAGAATGCCTTGAATTGGGCCAAGAAGCGAGAGAAAAGGGGCTCTGGCTCTGTTGAGAAAACCAAAGGGGACTGGTGAATACACACATTGTACTGGACATGCTGGCCCACAGATGGCAAAATGACAACAAACTGCTTGAAAAGTGAGGCAAATATAATTGATCTTGAGGGAGTTTTTTTCCCCTGCAGGTATGAGAACAAGCGAGGGTGTAATGAGATTAGGGCAGAATAAAAATGCAAAGTCCATGAGAAATACCAAGTTCTCTCACGTTTGTGGGGCAACCGTGAACCTTTGAAGTGCTATGAAAGAGGGCAGCCAGCGCTGTAAAGCCCTGAGAAATATTTCCAAATGTCTATTAATTTATTCAAATTCTGACCTCTGATACGACACCCCTCCATGCCGGTAATGCATCGAACCCGAGGAGAGGGATTGAGCAGGGGAAATGTTTTAATACCAGCCACAAAGATGTGTGTTAAAAGAAGCTTAATGCATCTGGCCCCTGCTTCGTCAGAGAAATTCCCTCACAACAATACATCCCAACCTGGCACGAAAACAATCTGTCAGACCTTTTTTGCAGATGAAGTCTGAAGATATGTTCTCGCATGCATTTTTGCTTCGTTTTTTTCGTGATAAGTTGAATATTGTTCAACTTCCCAGTAACTCCCATATTGCGGTATTCTGCATAATCACTTTCCTTTTAAAGGTTTAAAGGTGAATGCAGCCACCACAGGTGTCCATAAGCACCTCTTTATGTATTTTAGAGAAGAACAACTCCTAGAATACAGCAGAAACTGGTTAAATCCCTCTGAGCTGCTGGCGTCGACCCTTCTACACACCTACACAGCAAACCAAACTGAGCAGTGAGCCATCCCTCCACGGAGGGACCTTGATATCTGATAACTGAATCACGGCGTAACTTTACAGAACAATTCAGGGGGTGAAAGTACATGTTTCCTCGTCACTTTACACGTTTTGCAGACTGAGATCACCGGCATGCTTTCTCTACGTCTATACGCCACCCTCTCATCCCCCCCCCCCCCCCCCCAAGATGTCTGAGAGGGGATCCACAAGAAAAACACCTCAAGTTTCCGTTGTGTCTGCTCTCCACCGTCCGGAGGTCAGCGGTGGATTCAGGACTGTTTTGTGCGTGCGGTCGGAGACTGTGTGTGGTGGAGGGGCTTGGGTCCAGCGACTCCCAGTTAATGCTGATATAATTGACCCTCCTCTGACTGCGCGTGGATTTGCAGAAGAGCGCAGCTCATTACCCCGACATCAATGGAGCGGCGCTCAGAGACAGGCGGACCTCTGAGCTCTCTCTCTCTCGCTCTCTGAATCTGCAAACACAGCTTTAGTCCCTCCTAAGAGCGTTCTCTCTCTCTCTCCTCGTCTCCGTCTCTCAGAGTCTATCCCAGAGCTCCCCCCCCACCCCCCCCCCACCCCCCCCTCCACTTTGATTCATAAACCTGAGTCATAAAGCCGCCCCTTGTTATTGTCTGGGGGTTGAATCTCGAGCAGCCTCTGTCCTTTGAGGCCACCGCCGCCGCCGCCGCCGCCACCGCCATTGCCGCCGCCATCGCCGCCGCTGGAACGATGGAGTCGCTTCAATAAAGTAGCATTCAGTCAGAAGAGGAATTCCTGCCCCCTGAGCCGGATAAACCCGGAACTTTGAGATGCAGGAATGAGGAGGAGGAGGAAGTGGCGGGATGGCCTTCGGGGCGCTTTGATGTCCTGGAGAGGAGGGGCTCTACGGCGGCGGGTCACATGTGACAGGTGTCACTCAACCTTACAGAGGTACTGAAGTCCATTCCTCGATCCTAAAGCTGTGTGTGTGTGTGTGTGTGTGTGTGTGTGTGTGTGTGTGTGTCAGGGGGGGGCAGAGGGGTGTGTTTATGTGTGTGTGTGTGTCTGTGTGTGTGTGTGTGTGTGTGTGTGTGTATGTGCGTGTGTGTGTGTGTGTGTGTGTATGTATGTGTGAGTGTATTTGTCTGCATGTGTGGGTGCATCCATGTGTCTCCATGTATGTGTGTGTGTGTGTGTGTGTCTCTCTCTATGTGTGTGTGTGTGTGTGTGTGTGTGTGTGTGTGTATGTATGTGTGAGTGTATTTGTCTGCATGTGTGGGTGCATCCATATGTCTCCATGTATGTGTGTGTGTGTGTGTGTGTGTGTCTCTCTATGTGTGTGTGTGTGTGTGTGTGTGTGTGTGTGTGTGTGTGTGTGTGTGTGTGTGTGTGTGTGTGTGTGTATGTATGTGTGAGTGTATTTGTCTGCATGTGTGGGCGCATCCATGTGTCTCCATGTATGTGTGTGTGTGTGTGTGTGTGTCTCTCTCTCTATGTATGTATGTGTGTGTGTGTATGTGTGTCTATGTGTCTATGTGTGTGTGTGTGTGTGTGTGCGCGTGTGTAGTCTCCATGTGTGTGTAACCGTAGCAGTATAACCTGTTCTGTAGCATTAGGTCTGGATCATTTGGGCCGATCCGAGAGCAAATAAAGTCAGTGTGGGGCCGGGCACACACAGCTGGCCCTTGAGACTCTGGGATCCTGGGTAAATAAGGGTCGGGGCCCCGGGAGAGGAGAGGAGAGGGGGGGTACCAGGGGGGCCCGGGACAATGGCCCCTACTCCACTAGAGACCGGACCGGAGCGCGGCTTAACAAACTTTTATTACACGGGGGCCGAATCAATGGAGCGCGGCCCCCAGCGGCTCAGGGCCGTCCGCGCTGGTTGTAAGATTACGATCAGACCCATGCAGTCGGACCGGGGCCCTAAGCCGCCGCCGCTCTCGTGTGGAAGTCCACTTTTAGCGGGAGCTTTGCGTCAGGTTTTGTTACACAGAGAGTTTGGGGCGTTTGCTGTTGTGTTGCTGTTGTGTTGCTGTTGTGTTGCTGCAACTGTAATGAAACACACTCCGGAGTTTTTGATGTGTTTGTTTGTTTGTTTGTTTTTTTTTGTTTTTTTTATCATGCAAGGCAAATGATTGTTGCTATCTTATTGCGTTTGTTTTGTTTTTGTTTGTTTCATTTTGTATTTGTGTGATTTGACGGAGGATAGGGAGAAAAGTTAAGATAAAATATTTTTTTTCATTTATATATTCTGATTATAGTTGATTCATTGTTATTCTTCTTTCTTGGGATTTCCGCTAGAGATGAAGTATTCACGTCGACCGTAACATCATTAGACATGGATGAACAAATAGATACACTGGCAAAAAAATAAATGGATGCAAACAATTCAGATTTGTAGTTTGTAAAATCGAAATGGTTCTATATTATCATATATTATAGCTTAACGGAGACTTTCTGATATATTTCATTATGCCTAACGTGATGCTTGTATTTATACCAACCTCTGCCACCCGGTGGTCATTAAAATGTTATGTTTTGTAAAATAACTTGTGTGTAGGCCTACCAGTAGATATACATTTCCGTCGCTCAATTGCATTGCTTCTTCGATTTTGTCATGAATTAAATAAATGTATATGCCTAAATGACCACAAGAAATAGTAACGATTATTTATTTATTTATTTGATCGTACTTTTTTTTTTTATTAACAATACTGGTGTTGCAGTAAGTGGGTCTAGATTGTGCTTAAATAACAAACATGATTCCATAAAGTTAGAAAGCTATGTAAATAGCTACAAACGGAACTATTTTTTAATGATATGGACACACTGGATATGGATACGTTTCTGTTGCGTTAAATTAGATAGTTTCTAAAATGCGTCAGTAGATGGCGCCCGTCTCATTCAAACCGAGAACCCCTCACTATACACACAACACGCAGTTCGGGGCGCCCACACGAAGGAGCGCCTTCAAAACGAATCATGTTATTTTAAAAGTTTCACAGGGTGTTTTTTTTACTTCAAAACAACGCTACACCTATTCGCAGTGTGTGAGAACGCAAACATTTGAGGTAAAACTGGAATGTTCATTGAAAATTAGTTGATCACTTATACAAAAACACGCTTGATCACCTTCTGTCCGAGTTGGAGTTGATGTGATTAGCAGTCCAACTGCACAGATAACTCCTTTACATCATAAATGTGCAAAATGGAGGATCTGGTCTTTCTAAATCACTAGTCTAAACCTCGCCTTCAGATTTATTGTGCTTCTTAATCCTACGCTATTTTTCTACATTGAACAGATTTTCAATAACCCATTTTGCTTATCAAACCATAATTGGTTTTGAGTCAGCGCGGAGCATGAGAACAGCCCTCTGGTTTAAGGCTGTAATCTGGAGGTTTGGGCACGTGCTCCGCGCGGCCCGGATGAACGGAGCAGGCGCACACAGCGCGCCCGGCACGCGGACACAAGTCCCCTAGGCTTCTCGCCCCGCCCCCCTCCACGCTGCCGTGCCGGGATGATTGACATGTGGATGTCCGCGCAGCCAATGGGAACAGACTCGGTGCTATTTGCATAAAGTGGCCGCATGCCATTGGCTCCCTGCGTGCAGTTCCAAACCGCCTCGCGTGCCATTACAGATGTGCGCTCTGTGGAGCCGCAACAGGTTATCTGGATAAAAATAAGTGAGAGAATGTGTTGCTTTTTTATATATTCATGTGAAACAAGACTTCTGCCATCTTTTCCAAGTAGTCCTACCGAGTACGAATTAATTGTGCCCAACTCAATGGCGATCAAATGGTTTTAATATGTTTAGTATAATATTATAGTGCGCATAAAATAAATGCAGACCTCCTGTGTGTGTGTGTGAATTGTGTTTTAAGGCGGACATCGCGGTATGGAATCCGTGCATCCTAACCAGCTGGATTCACACACTGATAGAAACGTCCGTTTTAACCAACCTAAAGATAGAGCTGACCTAATCGTTTCTCTTTAAAAAAAAAAAAAAAAAAACTTCAAATAACTTGGAAGAACGCCCGAGACTTTCACAAAAAAAAGTAAGCACGCCAAAGACTAAAAGAGAGCGAGAGAGAGAGAGAGAGAGAGAGAGAGAGAGAGAGAGAGAGAGAGAGAGAGAGAGAGAGAGAGAGAGAGAGAGAGAGAGAGAGAGAGAGCGAGCGCGCATTCCGTCACTCCCGTATCGCTCCGCCGCCGGCCGGCAGCGCTCGCTCGCCGCTTTGTTGTTTGTCCCTCCAGGGCTGATTGACTAGCGCGTGACTGACAGCCCGCGGGGGTGTTGTCCAATCAGCGGGCTTCCCCGCGCCCAATGGGTGAGTCCGCGCGCCCATTGGCTGAGACGAGTGTGGGAAAGAATGCAGAGAGGGTTTCACACGAACTGGGAGCAGGCGGCCGGCCTATAAGTACCGCGGCGTGTGTCGGCAGCTGAGCAGACTCAGGAACGGCAGCAGCTTCGGAGCGCGCTCTCGGAACGCGGCGGACAGTGATAACAAGTGACACGCGCTCTCTCCGCTCGCTCCTTCGTCACCATCTCCCGGGTTATTTTTATTATTTTTTTTTACCGTTCACGCGCACCTTGAGATTGATCTGAACATTGACGCGCGGTGACACTTGGTGATAATATTGTACGATTTTTTTGGTCGTCGCTTTGGTCGAGAAGGATTTACAAAAAAAATTTCCCCTGGTGATTCGAGAAGGCTTGTTGGTCCATGATGCCTGCCGACACCATGGAGAAGCAGACGGTGTCCCCCATGGCGGGCTCCCCCGCCACCGGGGCGCACACCCCGGACAAACCCAAGAACGCCAGCGAGCACCGAAAGGTAAAGACCTGAGATCTGGACCAGGGGGGGTCGCCATCATAGGCCTACTGAGTTATCAGCTGGATCACAAGCGTCCACCTGGGATTTGGGGCAAATGACAACGTGAATTAAAGATAACGCCAGTGGTCAGAGGATTGTTTAAAAAAAAGAATACAGATGAGTTTGAATTAACGTCTTATTTTTTATTCTTTCCAGTCATCCAAACCGATCATGGAGAAGCGACGCAGAGCGCGGATCAACGAGAGCCTCGGTCAGCTCAAGACGCTCATTCTAGACGCACTGAAGAAAGATGTAAGTCCGACAACCGTCAAACCTGTCCGGTTCCCACCGGCTCAAGCCACTTGCCTCACGGTGTTGAACTCAAGTCCTGGTATTAACGGTTGTTTTCCCCCCTCGGTTGTTTTCCCACAGAGCTCCAGACATTCCAAGCTGGAGAAGGCCGACATTCTGGAGATGACGGTGAAGCACTTGAGGAACCTGCAGCGCGTCCAGATGAGCGGTAGGTTTGATGTTTAAATCAAAAACAAAAACCACTTCGCACCGGTCTAAACGAAGTAGGCCTACTCGGAACTATATCAGGGCCACGAGATAAACGAGTCGTATCACACAACTGATCATCTCTCGTCGTTCTCTCCTCAGCAGCCCTGTCGACCGACGCCACCGTCCTCAGCAAGTACCGCGCGGGGTTCAACGAGTGCATGAGCGAGGTCACCCGCTTCCTGTCCACCTCCGAGGGGGTCAACACCGACGTGAGGTCGCGGCTCCTCAACCACCTGTCCGGCTGCATGGGCCAGATGATCGGCCTGAACTACCCCCAGCAGCAGCAGCAGCATCCCCCCCAAAGCCAGGCGGCGCACCTCGGGCAGCCCCTCCACGTGCAGCTCCCCTCCACGCTGCCCAACGGCGGGTCCGCGGGCTGCACGCTCTCCCCCCGCGAGGCGCTCTCCCCCAAGGTGTTCGGCGGCTTCCAGTTGGTGCCCGCGAACGACGGACAGTTCGCCTTTTTGATACCCAACCCGGCCTTCGCGTCCGCCACGGCGCCGGTCATCCCCCTGTACGCGAACACACCGGGGGTGCCCATGGCGATCACCACGAGCCCCGTGCACGGGAGCCCGGCCCCGAGTGGCGCGCCCTCTCCGGTGCACGGGATGACGTCTTTCGCCAACGTCCCGCGCGCGGTCAGCCCGGTCGGGCTCAGCACCGGCTCGGAGAGTAACGAGCCCGTGTGGCGGCCGTGGTAGTTCGAGTCCCGGCCGTACCCCCCCCCCCAGACCCCCCCTCCCCCAAAGGACAAGAAGAGACACTTGAAACTGGGTTTCGTTAGTTGGTATCGTTTCGTTTTATGGAACACCGCGGCCTCTGTTGAACATGGCATAACTGTTTTTTATTTTTATTGTCTGCGTCCAACATTTGGACGTCAGTGATAAATAGGATTGTACATGCAATGGAAGGTTAGACATGTTTGTATGAAGTACTTTTTATGAAAAGATTTTTAGTTTTGTACAAAGTTGTTATAATACCAAAGCTGTGTTTTATTCATTGTTGTTTCATGACGGAAAAAAACGTTTGGGAAATTGCCCATTTTTACAAATAAATCAGATCTCTGAATTTACATTTTAACGCCGGGACTGTGTTTGATGACTTCAGCCAGCGTAGGCCTCCCGAGGCTTATCAAACAGTTTACAAAAGCTCATAACGATATGTGCGTCAAGCGTGCGTATACACGGCCCAGGCCGTTTGAAGCTCACGGTTTACGTTACACATTGCACACAATGACGTCATGCACCTGCACCCACCGGAATCGATCCCGGCTCGTGCTCGCCACTCAACGAGCCTGCGCACTAGGCCTCCCACTGACACAACTAGGCTACAGTCATACTTCTTTTAGTTGACGTTAAACTCACTTCGCCTGGCGCCATTTCTGCCACAGGTGCCTTCGGTTTAGCGTGTAGGCGGAGTGGTGAACGTGTAGGCCTATATCCTCTATTGATATTAAGGTAATTAAAGTTATAAAGGTCCTGATCCTGTATGCAGCGGGAGCTCTGAGGGTCCTGAACCCATTCATGGGCCTGGGAATGCGCACAGGGGTTATGTCACTAACAGATTGCCCCAGTGAAAGGGGGAATATGGAAGGGTCCCCACTTCCCTTTGTGGATCAATTGTCCGAATTCAACCCAGAATAGCTCTCTATAAATAGCGGGAAACGAGACGTCTCTCAGAGTTCAGCACGTACCGGGACCGCGTGTCAACAGAGGATGGATCAGAGACCCGCACGTGAGTTGGAACGAACTGGAATGAGATTTAAGATTCAATTAACCATTATTTTGAACACCGGATCTCCAACTCTAAACACACACGCACGCACGCGCGCGCGCGCACACGCGCGCGCACACACACACACACACACACACACACACACACACACACACACACACACACACACACACACACACACACTCTCTCTCTCTCTCTCTCTCTCTCTCTCTCTCTCTCTCTCTCTCTCTCTAATGTTCAGCGCTGCATCCCCCACCCCCAAAGTTCCTGTAGGCCTACTTAAAAACATATGCATAATATATGCATATATTTTCTATATATATTTATATTTTATATATTTTAGATGCATAATATATGCATATATTTTGGGGAAAAAAATGTCCCCGAAACAGCGGAAACTCCATTAGTTCCTGATGAAAGTTCCTGGTTCCTGGTTCCTGGGGAAAGTTGCCGCGGTGGAAACGAGGCTTCTGCTTCTGCGAGGTTGCTGCCGGGCCGGGGGACGGGGTGGGCTGGTCGTGTGTCAGACCCTCGCTGCCTGCTGCCTTCTGCCCGCCTCCCGCTGCACGGTGCACCCCTCCGATGATAGGACTTAGCCTCCACCGACCCGAGGTCTTCTATGGACTCTGCTGCTTCTGCTCCAGGCCAGCATTGTGGCTTTCAACACTTCAAAATGTAGCCTATTCTATAACCTGAACGATATTTCCTTGACTACTGACCTAACGACATTTGAAACCAGAATCTCGTCGTTTTAAACAGATATATAGGGCAAAGTGTAGCTGAGCCGGAGAAATGTGAAGACGATAAAAAACAACAACAAGCGTTTTTTTATTTTTTTATGTTCCTCTTTTAACCACTTCTCTGAACCCGGCGGTTAAGAAGCCGAGACGCGTTCTGGATTCACCCGGCGCCCCCTCGGTGCCCCCCGGATGACACCGCTGCACTGTTGCTCTGAAACCACCCGCTGCAAGCAGTGTGTGAGAGCTGCGTTGTGCAGCGTGGCATTCTGAAACACTGGCTGGTAGTGTGTGGGTTTATACTGCCTCTTGTCTCACTTCATAGTTCAGAGATGCCTTTGTAGCGTCGAGGTCGTGAGAACCGAGCGAACTAGTCGGCCTGCGGTCGGGCGGAGCGCCAGACAGTAAATCCCCGCTGGCAGACCCGGGTCGTGCTGTCGGCCGCCGGGCGGCCATTCTCCGGAGGTGAGGAGGAGGCACACACACGCACACACACGCGGGCGCGCGTGGGCCTCCGAGAAGCGAGCCAGTGGTGGCACGAGGAAGGGTTCGCCAGCAACACACTCCCGCCCGCCATCAACACATCGCCTCAGGGGACGCAGCGTCCGCGGCGTTTAAAGTCTATTTTTATAACGAGCGTCGAGATGCACACTTTAATAGTTTTGAGTTTCACCGAGGACAAATGCGGAGACACGGGAGCCGGTATAGGCACTTGGGGGGTTTACAGAAATTGATTGATGCAAGGGTAAACACTGTGATATAAAGTCAAGATGTTTGACTCTCCGGACTATTTAAAGTTAGAGGCCGGAGAGTGAAACAGGCGGGAATGTGTTGATCCTCAATAGAATTCCTATGGAGTGTTGACGGTCCCTTGGGGAGAAGCGCAATGATGTCCCTCGGGAGGGCCCGCTATTGAAGCGGGGTCGGGGTTCACCATTTGAACCGGCGCATTATCATTCTCATTAGCGACTGAATGAAACCCCGCGCAAAAAAAGTTGCGCCAAAACTTTTATCATCGCACTTTTCCCTCCGAATCCACACTTTAGGGTCGCCCCCGCATTGTAAAAGAGGTGAGCCCCCTCCGCTATTAGGGTACGCCTACCGTGCAGCTGTTGGAGATGGGGTTGTAGATAGCGCCAAAACTATTGTGTTTCCGCAGGCTGGCTCCTTTTTTTTTATTCGGACATTGGAAGTTGACTTGATCGATTAAATAAAGTTTGCTGTATGAGACAGAGGTTCGCCTGTAGACACTTAGTTAGTTTTTTTTAACTGAATAATGACCAATCGATATCTGGGTTGTTCATTAGGGTTATTTTGAAGCATAAGTAAAATGTATCCAAACAAACGAACAAGTTATTTAAATCCACAACTCCTGGGATCGATTCTTGAATTATTGAACTGATTAGTGAACTGATAGTTGAATTATTGATACTATATTATTGAACTGATAGAATTATTGAATTATAGAACTGATAGTTCACTTATATGTCCGTGTAGGTTTGTATATATATATAGGCCTATATATATATCATAGTCTTATGACATTTAATATGGGACCTATACAAATTATCCTTACTGTGTGATGAATGTTGAATTAATAAATGGATGATATAATTCAGTTCTGTGAGTCATGAGTCATCTTTTTCCACATACAAGAAAAAATAAAACAAATCAAATTGCATAATTAAAATAATTGTGATATGCAAAATAAAAAAAAGAATGAATGCATCTACTTAAAGTAGAAGTAATTGTTAAACAAATATGTATAATAGTTTTAAAACCTAATGACCTTCAATTAGAACATGCAGTATCTATGTCTCGATCGTGTGGCAATGTTGACTCATATAGAAGTCCTGGCTCCGTTTGGGTCACAACCTCCACAACCAATCGGAGACCAGAGTCAGAAGTCGCAGTGCAGCGTCTGAGTGGGTTGAACCGTGGCCAAATAAAGTCCCCTTCAAAGTAAAAGTCACCCGCTGACGTCCCGCTATGTCAACGTTCACATATCTAAGTCCCGCCTTAATTCAACATGTGCGACGGTCTCACGTACGGCTCTCCCAACGCTCTGACCTGCCAGTCAAGACCGGGACCTCAGCTCCCCACAAAACCTTTAACGCGCCCCCCATAAACCCGGGATTAGGCGGCACAGGTTCCAGAATCTAGAAATCTGTTGGCCCTCGGTGGCGGTTCAGCAGCCCGTTAACAGCCACTCCAAACCAAAGTTAAATCCATCCTCCTGTCTCCCCCGACACCCACCCCCACCCTCACCCCCACCCCCACCCTCACCCTCACCCCCACCCCCACCCTCACCCTCAACCCCACCCTCATCCTCAACCCCACCCTCACCAACCCACCCTCACCCTCTTCCCCACCCCCACCCTCTCACCCCCACCCTCACCCTCACCCCCACCCACCCCCTCACCCTCACCCTCACCCAGGAGGGGAAGGAGGGGGAGGAGGAGAAGGTGGAGCAGCAGCAGGAGGAGGAGGAGGAGGAGGAGGAGAAGGACGCAAGCTGGACACGCAAGGACATGCACGTCCTGCCTTGTCGGCACCACGTCTTTCTAGAAGGCCCCCCCGGTTCAGCTTGTCAGCAGCTCCTGGGGTTACAAGGCGCTGGGGGGGGGGGTGAGGGGAACGGGGGGTGTCATGGTTCAAAGCCTTGTGCAACTGCTGCAGATTCCAGGGGGGAAGTGAAAGGGGTCCTCAGGGCGAGGGGTCCGGCCAAGTTTCCCCCCCCCCCCCCCCGACAGACAGACACACACACACACAGACAGACAGACACCCCCGTCGCCAACTCCTAGGTGGTCCCGGAGGAGCACTCCTCCGCCACCCGCCGTACTCACAGCTGTTGGGCTATTTTTAACCCGGGGGGGTCAAAGGTCTGCTGCAGCTCGCCGCTTATGATGGTGATGGTGTTACGATGAGGTCGTAGGGTTAGGGTTAGGGTTAGGGGATGGTGTTAAGGTGAGGTTGTAGGGTTAGGGTTAGGGTTAGGGTTAGGGGATGGTGTTAAGGTGAGGTTGTAGGGTTAGGGTTAGGGTTAGGGTTAGGGTTAGGGGATGGTGTTAAGGTGAGGTCGTAGGGTTAGGGTTAGGGGATGGTGTTAAGGTGAGGTCGTAGGGTTAGGGTTAGGGTTAGGGGATGGTGTTAAGGTGAGGTCGTAGGGTTAGGGTTAGGGTTAGGGTTAGGGGATGGTGTTAAGGTGAGGTCGTAGGGTTAGGGTTAGGGTTAGGGGATGGTGTTAAGGTGAGGTCGTAGGGTTAGGGTTAGGGTTAGGGTTAGGGGATGGTGTTAAGGTGAGGTCGTAGGGTTAGGGTTAGGTGATGGTGTTTAGGTGAGGTTGTAGGGTTAGGGTTAGGTGATGGTGTTTAGGTGAGGTCGTAGGGTTAGGTGATGGTTAGGGTTAGGGTTATGCGATGGTTAGGGTTAGGGTTAGGTGATGGTGTTAAGGTGAGGGTTAGGGTGTGGGGTAGTGAGGTACACTGGATTATAGTGAGGTACATTGTGTGGATTATAGTGAGGTACACCTGTGTGGATTATAGTGAGGTACACCTGTGTGGATTATAGTGAGGTACACTGTGGATTATAGTGAGGTACACTGTGTGGATTATAGTGAGGTACACTGGATTATAGTGAGGTACACTGTGTGGATTATAGTGAGGTACACTGTGGATTATAGTGAGGTACACTGTGGATTATAGTGAGGTACACTGTGTGGATTATAGTGAGGTACACTGTGTGGATTATAGTGAGGTACACTGTGTGGATTATAGTGAGGTACACTGTGTGGATTATAGTGAGGTACATCTGTGTGGATTATAGTGAGGCACACTATAATCCACACACTCCTGTGTCTGCTCTGTTCTCCTCTGCTGAGTTTAAATATTATATAATATATCAAGTAATATCAGCTGAGAAACTAGTAGTATTCGTTTTAGTAGTAGTACTAGTAGTAGGCCTAGTCTATGTATCTGATATAGTATAAGTGTTTGTTATAGTAGTAGTAGTGATTTATACTATATGGTTTATAAGGTCAGGAAATGGAATTGTTTTTTTCTGAGAAATCTTTTCTGTGCAGTCAGTTGGAGTTCAAATCTGTTAATGAAACTAGGTCTCAGGATGGATGAGACCACCAGATATTTACCGCTGCTTCGGAAGTGTGTGTGTGTGTGTGTGTGTGTGTGTGTGTGTGTGTGTGTGTGTGTGTGTGTGTGTGTGTGTGTGTGTGTGTGTGTGTGTGTGTGTGTGTGTGTGTGTGTGTGTGTGTGTGTGTGCGCGCGTGCGTGCGTGTGTGTGTGTCTTACCACATGCCCAGACGTTTCACAAATTCTCATATGAACAACTTCAGCATCTGACTCACTCACCCTCCAAATGTTTCTACTGTGAGTTTGGGCATCTGTGTTTGAGGCAGTGAGGTTTCGGGCCCTATCTTGCACCCAGTGCAAATTAATTTCTACACCGACGCATGTAGGCTATCGTTGCTAGTTATTGCTAGTTACTTATTTGGGAAAGATACAGCGGTAAGTTGTACTTTTAAATCAATGCATTTGCAAACACCGTACAGCCAACACATATTTTCTTGACACAGACATCGTGTACAAGCCCATTACTTTAGGATTGATGAGTATTTGATCGTGAGAAAACATAGTTTAACCGCGAGTGAGCGTTTAAAATAATGAATCAATGAATGCGTCTGATGCATGGTGCATCTGTTTAAACACACGCAAACTAAACACGTAACGCATAATACAGTCCATGGCAATGTAGGCCTATATAAACGGGGGGACACATGCATATTATGAACACAAGTCGATAACGATAATGTATACAATACTGCCTATACAATACTGGTAACAAAAGATGTTTGTTAATGTATTGCCGCATATCATTAAATAGACCCACAGACCATGTCCGCATATCATATATGTGTTAATTTGTCATTGCCGCAATTTACATGGCGACTCAGTGTTTCTGAAGTTGTAGAAGAAAACGCTATTCCATGTGTGAATTAGGCCTATTTTTTATGCATCTGTCTCAGCGGAGACTGTAAACGCGCTGTCAAAATATCAACTCGTCATGCGCTGGCTCTTAAAGGTGATGGGAGATGGAACTCTCATTGGTTTATTGCACGTTACACCCAAAACACACATACGGGTTTCAGACCAACCCATTTTAGATTTGCGTCGGGCGCAAGACTCATTTATCCGCCGTTAAAATAGCAACAGCGCCAGAGATCTGCCCACAAAGGTACTTGCGCTAAGCGTTTCAAACTTGCGTTTCAGGCCGTTAAAATAGGGCCCTTCGTGTGTGTGTGTGTGTGTGTGTGTGTGTGTGTGTGTGTGTGTGTGTGCACGCACACTGATAACCGAGTGTGCACGTCTTTGTGTTTGTGTTCTGTGTGTGTGTGTGTGTGTGTGTGTGATAGCGTTGGCACCTGTGTTTGTTGTGTGTGTGTGTGTGTGTGTGTGTGTGTGTGTGTGTTGACAAATTTGAACAGGCGGCTATAACTTGGACAATAAAATATGAATATCCGTCATTAAAAATAAATTGATTGCTGGCATTAATGAAACCGATCCTCGGTGCGGTGTGTGTGGGAGCGGTTGTCTGGTCTGATGTTGGCTCATGTCGACGTATTCAAATAGATTGTGTAAATACACGTCACTTCTCCCCGCGGGCGATCCCAGCGGCGGGATGGGGCTGATCTGCGGGGGGGATAAGACGTCTCAGCCCGCTGCCTGTGTGCAGACCTGTGGCCGTGACGCGAGCCCAGCTAAGCTAGGTGGTGACAGCGGTGCTGTTGTCAGGGCATTAGCGCTTTAGCACGCCCCGGCACGCCACACATCCTTTATGCTGCCTGCAACAGGATGTCCTGGTTTCTGTTGCCATCTCACACAGACACAGTCTGACTGTTGGCTCTGTCTGTCTGTCTGTCTGTCTGACTGCTTGGCATCAGGGTCACCTTTAACATCCCTGATCTACGGTTGCACTATATTTGTATAGTCCCATATTGTTGACTAATATGTGCCCTGAGAGGTCACATGGGGGCAACTTAGAGGGGAATGACTGGAGAGCCCCCCCACCCCCCCAAACCACGCATCCTTCCCTGTGTGCTCTCATACGCCCACTCACAGACCATGCTGCTTCTCTTTCAGTATTGCTCAGTTTAGTGGGCCTCTACCGTCACCCCTTCTAGAGCCGTCTCTCGGCAGAAGCCTGCCTTGTTCTGATTTGTATAGAAATGTGGATGGTTGAAACTTGGCCTTAAAACCGACATTTTTAGATTTACCTTTTTTTTCTCCACATTCCTCTCTGTCTGCACTTTATCCCCAAATACCAATTATTTTTTATATTAAACTAATGAATTAGTTTGAATGCAGTTTGTGTTAATTTGTGTTCTTTTTTGTGACACACGTGTGTATCTTTCCAAACGACTTCATTGTTTTATTTTGTTCAACCACTTTAGAAAGTTGTTGTTCAACAGGGTGCTTTATAAATTCAAAGTTGACTTACTTATTAACTACTATTAACTATTCCCCTGCATATAGTTTACAATCCTGTGCCTCTTTTGTGTATGTGTGTTTGTGTGTGTGTGTGTGTGTGTGTGTGTAGGTGTATCCATAAGTCTGTGTGTGTGTGTGTGTACACCTGCATGTATACAAAGCAACAAAAAAGTAACAGAAACCCTAAAACTGTGTGTGTTTGTGTCTGTGTGTGTGTTTGTCTATGTGTGTATGTACACGTGCGCGCGCGTGCACGTGAGAATCACCACACGGCATGCGGTCGAGTCGCAAGTAATGGGATGAGCTCTTGTGCCCCTCCCCCCTCCCCCTTGTCCCCCTCTCCCTCCCCCTCCCCCTTGTCTCCCTCTTCCTCCCCCTCCCCTTTCATGCCCTGGGAAGGTAAACACTCACCGTGGAGCTGCTGCCGAGCTGCCGCTGCCCGCTGGATGCAGCCTGCTACACTTGTGGTTTTACTGCCCTGGGTTCCCATGCAGGAGGAGGGAGAGGGGGAGACGAGGGAGAGGGAGGAGGGAGAGGGAGGGGAGGAGGGAGAGGGAGAGGGAGAGGGAGGAGGGAGAGGGAGGGGAGGGAGAGGGAGAGGAGGGAGGAGGGAGTGGGAGGGGAGGGAGAGGGAGAGGAGGGAGGAGGGAGTGGGAGGGGAGGGGAGGGGGGGGAAAAGGGAGGAGGGAGAGGAGGGAGGAGGGAGGGGAGGGGGGGGGGTAAAGGGAGGCGAGGGAGCAGCAGACCACTGCCAATGAGTGGACGGGCTCAATCCAAACAAACGCAGCGTCAGAATGGGCACAGAGGAGCAGGGAGCGCAGCTGAGTACACACAGGCGCACGCACCACACACACACACACACACACACACACACACACACACACACACACACACCACACACACGCACACACACACACACACACACACACACACACCACACACACACACACACACACACACACCACACAATCTTTCAGACAAGATACAATTGTGTTTGGTTTAGCCAATTCTTGTTTTTCTTGCTCAAGTAGCTTCTGTCTTTCTTTCTTTTCTTATCAATACCTTTTTTTATTTTTTATTTTTTTACAGTATATAGTAGTAGTATATTATATTATAGTAGTATATTATAGTAGTATATTATAGTATATTATATTACAGTAATGTAGTAATATATTATTACAGTAATGTAGTAATATATTACAGTAATGTTTTGTAAAAATAATATATATATATTCATACAGTAACTTATTTACAGTAAGATTATTGATCAAACATCAACCAACATTAGTTGGTGCAGTAATTAACGTACTTAGGATTAACCCTAATCCTAAATTAACATGAACACCATTAGCAAACATGTACACCATTAGTAAAAAATATTAGATCATTAGTTAACTTAATTTATGTACACTTATTTTAAGGTCATACATATAATGTGAGAAATCAGTTTGGTCTGTTTTGGAGTGTCCAAATGCTATTCTTCAGAATAATGTTCAAGTAAACCAGTTATCTTTATTCTATATCTCCATATTGTTAATCATGCATTTCCCACCCACTGACAGACAGCTCTCATGAATGACTATAGAACTATGA
>NC_140285.1:1627543-1661895 GCF_964030765.1 Micromesistius poutassou | reverse complement strand
ATACCAACTCACTCTCTCGTCCTCCCTCACTCCGTCCACACACACACACACACTCACACACACACTCACACACGCGCACACACACACTACCAACCTCTGACCTGCGGTATAGATACACCAGTGTATAACCCTATCTCTACATCTCGACCGACGTAAACAAACAAATGGGCCTCACCCTTTAACTCCCCCCCCACCACACCCTCTCATCGTCCCCCCCCCCCCCCCCCTGCGTTCTCACTGACCCCCTCTGAGCCTGACGGTGTCAGCTCTGCAGCTCGCCGCTTTGTCTCCTGCGTGTCATCTCGTCCGCATCAAAGTCAATCAGAGCGCCGGAGAGAGAGGGAGGGAGGGGGGGGGCAGGGACCAGTCCCCCCTCCGCCGGCGCACAATGACACTCATTTGAATTCCCCGTATATTGCCAATCACCCGTTCTGAATGGTGTTCCCTGATCCCTGATGAAGTGTTGCCTTTGTCAGAGGGAATTCTAGGGTGGGGTGCTGGGGGGGGGTGGGTGGGGGGGGGGGGGGCGGGGATACATTTGACTCTTTTTGTCTTTGACTTCAAAGTTATATCTGGACTTGGACGTGTCGGAATGATGGACTCCTGGGTGGTGGTGGTGGTGGAGAGGGTGACGGGGTTGGAGATTGGGGGGTGTAGAAGGTGGTGGACTTGGTGGTGGCGGACATCGTTGTAGGACGTCGTTCGGGTGGCGATTTTGAGGTGGAGATGATAGTGGAGACGGCTGTGGAGATGGCGGTGGAGGTGGTGGTGGAAGATGAGCTGGAGGTTGCGGTGTCAGGGTGGTGGTAAGGGTGGAGGTTTGGGTGATGGAGGTTGGGGCGGTGATGGTGGTGTTAGGGGTGTAGTGGAGATGGTGGTGGAGGTCAGGGTGGTAGGGGTGGACGTTGGGGAGGTTGGGGTGGTGGTTGGGGTGGTGGTTGGGGTGGAGGTTGGGGTGGTGGTATGTTGAGGGGGGGTAGGTCATCAGGTCCAACATTAGGAGCTGTTTACCAACGCTCCAGAGCCAATCATGGAGGTTAAAACTATGGCGTCGCGGCGGGGGGGCACCACAGAATGTGTTGAAGGGCCCAGGGTCCCCCCGGTCTGAAGTCATGTAAGGGGCCAAACATTGTTCCCTTTCTGGGTCCCGTTAAAAGGAGGCCCCCGTGTTTTCATGATCCTTTAATTCATGCCCATGGCCCATAATGTATCACCACATACAGGGTCATATTGGATGCTATGCAAATCTGTGCCACCTTTTTATTCCATTGTGTGAATATTCATGGTAATAGCGCAGCTTTTGTTTGTTATTTTCATGCCAGAGCTACTTAGCATGGGGTCAGGAATGGTACATTTTCCACTGCTATATTTTGCACATAAATTAGACCGTGCCAAACAAAAATGTTCATTCATTATGAAGAAGCTCTATACCATATCATAATCGTTTTTTAATCTTTCTAAAGGTCAGAAAAGCAGCAATATAGACAGAATTCCATTAGAATCTGATTAATATAAATATATTGTATATAGATTATACACTTTGTTTTAAATAGGGCTATGTGATTATAAGCTGGGGTCCTCTGATTAAAGAAGATGTTGCATTTTCAGATATGTAACTTTAAAAAGCATGTTCATATCCTAATACAATACTCACCTCAACCAATACAGTGCAGCTCACAAACATTTTCAATAACATTTAATGTCTGTCACGTCTGTTACTGTCGTTATTTCAATAGTAATGTGCATTGTACAACAATATAATTTAAATTGTCTGTTATAATTTATTAAACTATATACTTATTTTTATGTTTTTAAAATAGGTCTTTCATAGCAGTTATTTTTATATAATTGATTCAGTAAAAGTTCAGTTTTGTGAAATGTAACCAGAAACCGAGCACGAACAGACGGTGATTGCTGTAGTCTGAGCGTGACTTTGCTGCGATCTACTGGCTGAAGATGGAACTACACTCTTTTTATTCGATCGCTACACGTTTCATTCATAAACAACAACTACGATGTAATCATTGTCAGACCGCATCTCTTGTAGTCTTTCTCTTTGAATTGTATATGCCTACTATTCTACCGGTGTAGATAGCTTGATTTAATTAGTCTATTGTTATTACAGCCTATTTCTAATTTAACATTTAGGATTTGGAAACATTTATTGTGGCACTTTATGTTTCAGAAAAACCGTTTGATGATTATTAGTACACACACATACTCAATCAACCGAAAAACCGTCTTCATGAAGAATGAATGCAAACAAGGTAAACAGACTAACAAAAATAGGGGCTGTGCAGCAGGCCGTGTCGTCCCCACGTTGTTGAATGTTATTTTGACATCTAACCACAGGGGGGCGCTCGGTGATTCCACTACACACCGCTCTCCATAATGCCGTCAGTGTCAACTGTTGAACCGACTTGGGGAACCGACTGCGTGCAGCAGCGTGTGTCGTGTGTCACATAACCTGAGTTACCAGTTTTGATTAGACGTGAATACATCGTGTGTCGACATGTGGACAATCTTGAAGGGTTCTAACTGTAAAAACATGTGCTAGCCTAAATAACTTTGACAGTTGAGCGATGATGTTGCACCTGCAAAACAGAAGGGTTAAAGAGGAAGGAATTGTGTGACAGACAGTGTTGACAACAAGTTAACGCAACGAGTCCTAATCCTAACCTGAAACTGAGTTCAAGCCTCAGCATGTGCATACTTTTACTCAGTATCTTTTATTCTATCAAACGTAAAACCTGCTAATGCTAATTCATAATCTGTCTCACTCAGCATGAAGAGCTGTCAAACAAGGATGTTTGTCTTTCTCTATCCAGATGCCAGACGTTCCAGACACAAACCAGCTGCCAGCGCACCTTCCTGCTCCCCTGGCACCACCTCCGCTCTCGGTGTCATCTCTATTACGGGAATATCAGACAGTTGGTCATGTTGATCAGTGACGGTTACAGTGAGTGTCTGCCTTGTGAAACAATTCACAGATACCACTGCACTGAGAACTAATAGCCTGCCTACATCTACACTTGGTTATCAAGTACACGCCTGTTGTATCCAAAGTGACTCACAAGTCAGGTTGAGAACATTTAAAGTGTAAACTAAACCAGTGGTTCTCAAAGTGGGACGTGGGAATAGTGGGAATAAAACGACGTACCGAATACACACGTTTGTGTCGCGGTTATGAGGGGGTCCTTGAAAACATTTCTGCCCTATGAGGGGTCCCCGGCCCCATATAGTTTGAGAACCCCTGATCTAAACACACACACACACACACACACACACACACACACACACACTTAAACTACTAGACAGGGTGCAGAGTTGCTATGAGCCTTACTCATGAGGCGGCCATAATGGTTCCATCGTGGTTGTAAACACTAGCTGGGTGGGGAAACTGAATGCTGAATGATGCATCCAGCTTCACACACATCACATCACATCACCCAGCTAGCTTTTAGCACCAAGCCGTGTGGCGCTGGAAGCCGACTTGAGTCCTGGGAGGGAGTGCGGAGCCGGCTGCGTTAGGGCGCGCCCTCAAGGCCATCATGTGGAACAGGGCACGGGTCACCGGCTTTGTGAAACGAACAACAAACCAGTCTCTGGGCACCGCGGCTGCGCCACACCTAGCAGCGGGTTTCCAAGGACACGCATCACCGGCCAGAGAAACGGAAATTGCGACACATCAGACGTACAGATTTTCTTTTTGTTCTCTGGGGAGGAGAAGAAAAGGAGATGATAATATCGCCGGGCAGAACGGGCTGGGGGTACCCAGTCTAATTTTCCATAACATTTTACAATCAATTAATTATTCAATTGATCTCTCAATGAAATGTCTGTTGTACTATTTTCTTTAGAAATATATCTGTTCAGCGACAGTGAGTTCGATTTCTGTTCAAGTAAGAACTGCACATGAACAGGAATTTATAGACTTCCTCTGATCTGTCTGCCTCTTTTGACAGCTTCACATCTAAAGTCAAGTCACTATGGCGACGAGGGCGAGGGAAGGAGTAGAGGGGGGGGGGGGGGGGGGGTGCTGTCTCATAATCCTTCACTTCAGTACGTCGGAGACTTTGTATTATGGAAAGAAGTACAATGCCACCAGAAAAGGACAGTGACATGTATTTATGTAGACGACAGACAGGTATGGGGTACAGTAGGTCTCCTTTCACACTCTTTAAAGATTTCTTTTTTGCATTTTTCAGCTTTTTTTTTTATTATTATAGAGAGGAAAGTGTGGAAGACAGAGGGGAAGACATGCAGTAAATGACCCAGGCCGGATTCGATCCTGGGTCTCTGCGATTAGGACTGGAGAGGGAGAGAGGTTCTTGAGAGGTTCTGGAGAGGGGGAGAGGTTCTGTAGAGGGGGAGAGGTTCTTGAGAGGTTCTGGAGAGGGGGAGAGGTTCTGTAGAGGGTGAGAGGTTCTTGAGACGGGCCACTGTGAGGTCACTCCTGATCTGGGTCTGACATGAGAGGACTTCAGGAATATCTGAGGGCAGAGGGTCAGTGAACTGTTCTGAATTACAAACATAACTCATAATTCTATTTTGTCTTTTATTTGTGGCTGTTGGGACAACATATCAGGTTTGAAGATGATGTGAGATTTAAATTTTACGTTTTTTGCTAGAAAATGGTCTTAGATGCTTTTTTATTTAGTTTGAGGTTTTTTTATATTGTTACTTCACCATATTGGACCCCATTGAACCATTCTTCCTTCCTTCCTTCCATATATTATTATATGGAAGACCAAAAAGAGACAGGTTCCCTCCCGGTTCAACCGTGGGAAAGCTCTGGACGTTGCAACATGTCTACATCATTGCTACCTGCTCTAGTAGAGGAGAACACACAAAGTTACAAATCCCTGGGTCAAAAGAAACCACAAGCAACAGCAGTTCATTAAATTGCTGTGCATATATCATAATCATGCTTACAATGAACATGCTTGGTTATTAATCTAATGCCATTGCATTTCATGTGAAAACTGAAAAGGTGGTGTTAATTATTGTTTGCTATGGATTGCTGCCATCACACCTTGGCTTGGACATGTTAAGATAATTGATGAGTCGTACAAGTCTAACGTAGGGGAATCCCTTTGATAACCCTGCCGTGTCAAGCATCACACAATAAAATAAATATATTTAATTAGAGCAGCACGCATTCAACTTCAGAAACAACGGTAGCAATCTAATCAACACGCTCATCTCTGATTCCTCCCACAGATATAAAACCAGAGTAACCAGTCCATTGTCTCCCGAGGCGGGGGGGGGGGGGGGGGGGGGGGTAGTTTTGGGTTGCGGGCGGACGGGATTGTTGACGGGGGGGGGGGGGGAATTGCTTTGCGCGTTAACAGGGGGACCGAGAGCCTGCGAGTGCGAGAGCATAAATCGCGCTTTCAACGAAGCATGCAGTGAACTGTCAATCAACTAGGGTGGCACCTGGGGTGGCCAATCAGGTTCCAGGGGTGTAACCAGTGCCACCCCTGGCCCCCCCTCTGGCTCCGCCACTGCAGAGGAGGTAGATCAGAGATCAGCGGGATGCGGCAAACAACGACATGTGGAAATGACCGGTGGAGGCACACCCCCCCCCCCACCCCCCTACATGGAGTAGTTTAGATGCAGGGGAGTGAGTTGCTCAATGTCATGAAGGTTGAAAAATGGCGCCTGGCTCCCTCACCCCTTCTCCCCGATGAGCAGCTTGGGGATGACGTCACGGGGCCTCGTCAGAGACGTGCCCGCAGGCGTCCGGGTCACAGTACCAGGTACCAGGTGGCCGCCTGCACACATTGCTCAGCGTCTGGGGCTGTCCTCGTCCCCCTAGGAAGGGGGACATCCCGCTGACACTGCGCCGGGTCCGGGGAGACCAGGGAACGTGGAGGGGACATCTCTGTTATAGAATCAGCTAGGACTATTGCGTACATAACGCATAACAACTAGACGTCCCCAGCAGATGGCTTCACTCTGACCACAGACAGGAAATTGAGTCCCATGTTTTGCTTGTACTATGACACTCGATTCCAAGCCTTCAATAATAGTGTTTCCCTTTATGAAAGGTCAGGGTGAACTGCACTGAGCTGTTGAACTGAGCCACCAGTACATCCTCATATCAACTAATGTGCCGACGGTAAAAAATAGATAAATTAACACTGGAGGATTGTTGGAACGGTTACCGCTGCACAAAGCCCCACTATGCACAGGGAAGGTCATTGGATACAATAAGAAGCTATCATACTTTAGTTAACAAAAGATTAAAAGGTCTTCCTATGCAACCTGCAGTACCTTGGCCAGGTTGGTCTACCTTTAGTCTACTGTTCATGGGAGGGTTTTTAATAGTTGGAGAGACTGGGACACTCACAGCATGTAGGTGACCACCCCCCAGGGTCCACATGTCCGTAGGGAACCCAGACAAAGTCAAAGTTGACGACCTCTGGAGCCAGGAACTCCGGCGTTCCAAAGTTCACCCAAAGGGCGAGGGGGAGGAGGGGGAGAAGAAGAGCCGACGAGGGAAGTGGAGGAGGAAGAAAGAGTTAAAAGAAAGAAAGAGGTTTGAATTTGAAACAGAGAGAGACGGGGGATGAGAAAAAGGAGCTTATTTTAGAGGTCAATATTATATATTTCAATATTAATTTCAGATTAATTGTATGGGCTGTGATTTTATATTTTATCACCACACACACTCAATTATAAAAATCCTACTGATGTTTCAATGGCTAAAGTATGATATTAAGCCTAATTGCGTTAGATTGAATTAGTGTAGGACAAACGACTCGCAAAACAAAATGTCTTGTGCATGTCGCACATGGTATGTCTCTTATGAAATGTTTGCTGACGTCTAAAGAAGAGAAAACACTCCTCAGAGCCATCTTCAATGATGACACACAAACAATAATAAATGTCTCTGATTTAACTGTGTGCTGTGCTGTTTATGGCAACTAAAAGCACTAAATACATTACATGGGGGATCTGGGACCATAAAATAATTACTTTCCCTGCATTGAAACCCATGCATATTTTACGATCTCAAAGGTCCCATGGAGGTCTACCGGAAGGGGCGGGACTTTGCCACTCTGTAGAGTGGGTGCGTCACAGAGGAACTGCTACAGCAGTTCCTCTTTGGTGCGTGTGAGTACGTGCAAGGTTCCCTATTGGTGTGGTGATCCTATATCGACTCCTGATGGTCATACGTCGCTGTGTGTGTCGTTGGCATGGATATGCTGTTAGTGCCGTCTGACTGTCTGTCTGTCTGGGTGTGTGTGTGTGTGTGTGTGTGTGTGTGTGCGTGCACCTGTGTGTGTGTGTGTGTGTGTGTGTGTGTGTGTGTGTGTGTGTGTGTGTGCGTGCACATGTGTGTGTGTGTGTGTGTGTGTGTGTGTGTGTGTGTGCGTGCACCTGTGTGTGTGTGTGTGTGTGTGTGTGTGTGCGTGCACCTGTGTGTGTGTGTGTGTGTGTGTGTGTGTGTGTGTGTGTGTGTGTGTGAGAGAGAGAGTATGTTTTAATGTTGTTATTTATATGTAATACATTGAGCATATGTGGTATTTATTCATGTTGTCTTTGTTAATAAAAGCTTTGTGAAAGATTTCACAAAATGTGTGGCAAATGTTGGACTCTCTTTAGCTTATCCTAGACATCAAGCACACACATCAATCAAGTGCCGGTCTTTGATGGGGTATCAATATTGTACATCTGTCCCTGCGTAGACACTACACACGTGTGACCCCCACGTCACCCCAGAGCAGCTCTCGTTGAACCCACGAAATGAAGCGTGGGAAAGTCGGCACATGAAACGACGCGCCTCCGACCTCCCAATCTACCTGTGGGAGGGTTCGGCACACGCGTGTGAGCAGCACCTAGGCACGGGCGCTCTCTCGTTTGGCAGCATATTTTTTAAACCGGGAACCGAGAATCGACGACGGTCATGGACGCGGGCGAAACCACCGGTGATCAAGGTGCAGGACTTATGGATGTTGGCACCATGTTGACGAAGGCCGAGCAGGACAGCTGCTCCGGGACTCCTGCAGAGTGGAAGACGGGGCCAGACGAGGCCCAGGACCCTCACCACGACAAGCCCCCCTATTCCTACGTCGCTCTCATCGCGATGGCAATCAAGGAGAGCAGCGAGAAGAGGCAGACCCTGAGCGGGATATACGAATACATCATCCACAAGTTCCCTTACTACGAGAAGAATAAAAAGGGCTGGCAGAACAGCATCCGACACAACCTGAGTCTGAACGAGTGCTTCGTGAAGATCCCCAGAGACAACCGCGGGGACGGGAAAGGCAACTTCTGGATCGTGGATCCCGCATTTGAAGACATGTTCGAGCGCGGCAACTTCCGCCGGAGGAAGCGGGTCCGGAGACCCTTCAGGGCGCCGGGCCTCGTGGACTACGCCGAGCCCCTGTACGTGCACTCGCTGCAGGAGCAGCACGTCTACATGCAGCCGGCCCAGTACGTCGGGTCGTGGGCGCTGTGTCACCCGGGCTCTGTGCCACCGACCCCCGGGGGCTACGGGTCGACGTCGCTCATCAACGGACACGCTCGCTGTATCTCGCCGGACGGATACACTACAGCCGGCCCGATGGGGGGCTACTACACCCCGGGTCACTTTCACCCTCCTCTCGGGGCCCATCGCCACCCGCCCGTGCTGCTCCCCCGCGGCGGGTGTCCGTACGGGGGCCTGAGCCCGGACGGAGGCGGCGTGTCCGCGGCGAGTTACTCACAGTTCTACGTGAGACCGTCAGAAATGCAACTGCCTGCTTTTGAATAGTGCTGGGTTTTTAGAGTTGTTAGAGTTTTTAGATAATATCTACGTTTACGTTTGTTCAGCTACACTGATAACTGCGTCTGCATCTAATGGTCTGATTGTATTTTCAGTAATAATAAAAAAAAAAAAAAACATTATACTAAATACAGTAGTCAAATGTCAAAGGGACCAAATATGCATCGACACTAAACATTGCATCCAATATCTTATTTTTTTTATTTTGTATTCTCTAAGTTCCTTCGTTGAGTGTTTTTCGCATGATATTGTTAATGTTATGTTACTGCATGTGGCTGTTGGCAGCCACCACTGTTTATTTATTCCGTCTCCTTGGTGTTCTCTGATTCATCGAATGTATTACAACCCACAGCCTCTCCCCCGTGTGCTAGTTTACCACTATCAGGCACTCTATCAGGCACTTTGACTAATTTTACTGTGATGTAGGCTCAATGAGTGTTACTATTGTTGTTCGTCATGAAAGTTATATTACAATAAAGTTATATTTTTACATTAAAACACTCACTGTTTTTTTAGACCCATCACTACACCACAACATTTTAGTTTGAAAATGAAACTTGATTGAATGAATATCATTTGGTTTGGATTGCTTACATTTAGGTTTTTTTTTATTTGCGCGCTCTGCGTACTCAAACATAGCTGGAAACATACGACAATAAGGCTACTAGAATGTAAAACATAGTTCATATTTATTTTGTGTATTAATGAAATCGTAACAAACAAGCCAATCAGCCTTCAGAAAACTCCAGTCAGTCATAAACCCACAGTGATGTCGTTTCCGGTTCCGCCGCATGGGCGTGATAGGCGGAAAGCGTGCGCCTCCATTCTTCCCCAGGGCTGCTCCTTTACCGCTTCTCTCATGTCCTGCTAGCCTGGCTTTATGTACCCCCGGGAGATGGAGACCCTCCGCCGGTTCCTCGCCGAGCACCCGGAGCTCCTGTACGGGGGCGTCGGGGCCGCGGCGCTCGTCTCCGGCGGAGCGCTCATCTATAAAGCCGCCACAAGGTAAGGAGCTTCTTACCTTAGCATGTTAGCGCCGCGGCCGGAACCAGGCTTCCAGCGGTGCGTGTTGTGTTGTGGTGTGTTGTTGTGGTGCTGCTGTATGCACCTAAGATGATTGGTGTGAGTGATTGTTTTGCGTTTTCAATGCATGAAAACCTAGACCACTATGATAAGCCGGACGACTGTTTAATATTCGATCACGAGTCGCAATTGCTTGCAGCCATGTCGTCAACACAGCACTGGTGCTACAACTGTTAGCCTAATGGCATCGCTCATCGTGTTTTGGGAATGCATTCCAACTTTGTTTTGATTTAAGTTATGTAACATCAGCTGCACAGAAGTTATAACACGATTGAAAGATTTAACATAATACTACAGTTAGCCCTTTCAGAAAGTCCACTTACCTTTCTTAACGTACGCTGCAGTTTGAAGCTGATCACACGATATGCCATATCTGCAAACTTTCTCCGCTTTGCAGGAAGAAGCCCACCCATGCCAATGTCAACTGCTGGTTCTGCAGCCAGAGCACGGTGGTGCCCTACGGAAACCGGAATTGCTGGGACTGTCCGAACTGTGAGCAGTACAATGGTTTTCAAGAGGTATGGTAAAAACACACATGGTTGATGTGCCCGGTTTTCTTAAGCCTATTCTGGGCATGTGGTTCACAGAAGAACTACTACAGCACTGTAACGAGAATAGAAATAGACATTAAACATAAAAAAATGGTCATATGGAAGAAATATACCCCGTAAAAAATGAAATATAGAATGTCACCAATGTTAATATAAGAATTATTGATGGAGAAAAAATGGTGCATTTTTTACTTTTGACAACAAATGTTGGCCAAATAATAGGCTTGTTGCTGACTGTGTAGATCCTCTTGAACCTCCCTCACGCCGTATGTTCTTATTATGTGTGACCCGCAGAACGGGGACTACAACAAGCCCATCCCGGCCCAGTACATGGAGAACCTGAACCACGGGGTGTCGGCCAGCCCCCTGTCTGAGCCCCCCAAGACCCTGCAGTGGGTCAACACTCAGATGCTGCTGTGCAGGAAGTGCAACAACAACCAGTCGTCCAAGATCAAGCAGCTGGCGTCCTTCATCCCCAGGGACGATGTACGTATTCTCTGGCTGTCGCCGACGACGACTTTATCAACACAGTGTCACTGTTCTCCACCGCCACTGTTCCCGACCTTGTTCGGCCCGTGATCCCATATTTAGGTCAGAAAAGTCTTGTGACTCCAACCTCTTACGTGGTTACACCTTGCTTCTGCTGTTCTGCGACATCAACGTCCCAGTGCAGCAGTCTGCTCGTTGCTCTGATGAGGCACCGTCGTCTGTATACGGGTCGTTTAACCGCCGTCACGGTGTATGAAGAATGTCTAAAGGCGTCGTCTGTTCACAGGAGAACTATGACGAAGAGATCGAGGCCTACAAGCACCACCTGGAGCAGACCTATAAGTTGTGCCGGCCATGTCAGGCAGCGGTGGAATACTACATCAAGTACCAGAACCGGCAGCTCCGCACCGGGCTGCTGACCCACCAGCTCCGCCGCAGCAGAGACGCAGACAAGGGCTTCGTCAAGGTGAAATGGATCTTCAAAATACTTATCTATATTTATTATTTTGTCAATGTTACTTCAATTATGCCATAACTGAGAGAAAATGGGTGTAAAATCCCCCCCCCCCCCCCGCCAGTTGGTAAAACGGTCTACTCTGACCTCAAGGCCGTTATTCCGTGATGAGGATATTCTCGCTCCACGGTGGGGTGGACCCCAGCTGGGTCCGACAGAGGGTTCATCTTCCAAACCCCCAGATCTGGGGAATATTCTCTTTTCACGAGCATCACAGACTATAAATTAGGCCTGGGCAATAAAAGAATAAATTATCGTATTGTGATAAACTTCTGATCAATATCAATATAAAACATGTTTAATATATATCGATAAGAGACCGGACCACCGAATCTAACAGCTGGGTTTGTTACACAAACCTGGTTCTATACTTATTTACAATATTGACAAACAGTGGAAGGTCATATTAAGTGTTAAACAGAAGTGTTTAAATCCAGCATGGTAATTCCTAGTCTTTTTAGGTCATTTGAATTATCAATAGTTATTGATATCGATCAATATGATCAAGTTATATCGTGATGTCTTTCAGCCATATCGCCCAGGCCTACTATAAATCCCACTGTACTCTTTCGTAGCCTAAAATACATTGAATTTCCTGCTTTTTTCTCTACAGTTCAAATTGATTTGTGAATCCCTGGGTTGATTGAAGGATTAGGTTAAATTATTGAGACAGTTGCTACAAAAGAGGACTGAAGCAGTGAAAGAGTTAAAATACATTTGAACAAAAGCGATGGAAGGTTTGCGTTATTGAAACATGACTCATTTTGTTAACGTCCTTCTCAATCCTTTGTAACGGTGTACGTCTCTGTCTAACTCCTCCCTCACCCCCCCCCATCCCCCCCACAGAGCCCCGCCTCCATCGCCACGCCCACGGGGGTCATCCTGCTGCGCGTCCTGGCCTTCCTCACCGGCGCCTTCCTGCTGGGCGTGGTGTTCTCCTGCTGGTGCGGCGGGCCTGCCCCCCCCACGGGGGACCCCCACCCCCCCGACGGCGGAGTCGCCGCCTCGCAGCCCGACCCCCGGCCCGGCGCGGGGCCGAAGAACCAGAGCGGGGGCGGGGACCCTGCGTGGCACAGCCTGCTGGAGCGGCTCCCGGACGCGGCCGTGGAGGCGGTCCGGCGGGGGTGGCGCTACGGCCGCGACAACCAGATGGCCGTGGCCTCGGGCGGCCTGCTGAGCTGCGTGACAGCCATCCTCCTCGCAGGACCCGTCCGGTACAGAACCGCTCGGCCACTCGGTGACGCCTCGGACAGCATGGCCCGGCTCAAGTTAACGGTGGACCAGAGCTGTTAAGAGCTAAAGTCCCTGTTTTGACACTTGACCGGGGATGTGATTTGAATGTCTGTTGAGCGGGGATCCTTTTGATTCGGGGTGTTTTGTTGTTGTATAATAATCTCAAACCTCATGACCGTAACAAAGGTGTTTCAAAAGCTAATGGGTGACAACAAGGCAACTTGTACAATCCATATCTATATTCAATCAACATTAACCTGCGTGTCACCGCAGCCATCAATGGGTTTGATTGTCATTAACATTGATTTAAATTCTTATCGACAATTGTCAAATGGATCAAACCATTCAACCAGTCAGAGGGTTTATTATAATAATCCAGCCAACGTTGACTTCAACCGTTTAGGTTTAATCCAAAGGGAACCCTGACCCCTTGCCCTCTGCTCCCGGTTCCCTCAGGCTGAGGAGGATCGACGCGCTGGCCTCCGTCCTCTGGCTGCTGCTGCTGGTCCTGTACCTGGCCGAGGGCTACCTGGCCGAGGGCTACCTGGCCGGCGCCACCGGCTGGCTGGATGCCGCCAAGCTCGGAACCGCCGCCCTCTGCTGCCTGGTCTGTTTCGGAGCTGCCGTGGCAACGCGCAAGTCGGTCGGTCCCAGAAGAGCCCGGGGTCGAAGGTCAGAACCCCATCAGTAAAGTTGAACACCTGTAGACACCCACTCGGTACCACTTGGGACCGGCAGCTCTGAGCCTGTTCTATAAGAGTTCTCCTGGTTCTACAGCAGGGAGCCTGTTCTATAAGAGTTCTCCTGGTTCTACAGCATGGAGCCTGTTCTATAAGAGTTCTCCTGGTTCTACAGCATGGAGCCTGTTCTATAAGAGTTCTCCTGGTTCTACAGCAGGGAGCCTGTTCTATAAGAGTTCTCCTGGTTCTACAGCAGGGAGCCTGTTCTATAAGAGTTCTCCTGGTTCTACAGCATGGAGCCTGTTCTATAAGAGTTCTCCTGGTTCTACAGCAGGGAGCCTGTTCTATAAGAGTTCTCCTGGTTCTACAGCAGGGAGCCTGTTCTTTAAGAGTTCTCCTGGTTCTACAGCTCTGAGCCTGTTCTATAAAAGTTCTCTTGGTTCTACAGCAGGGAGCCTGTTCTTTAAGAGTTCTCCTGGTTCTGCAGCTCAAAGCCTGTTTGATCAGAGTTCTCCTGGTCCTCGAAGAGAAACGCTGAACATTTCTGTATTTGTTTTTTCGGACTGCTCAATTAATGCACCATGTGATGTCACCGTCTTTTCTTTTGAGATCAACATGGCTACTGGGCATTAGTGCAGGGGTGGTTTTAAATATTTAAATACAGGAAGTTAAAAAAAGTGTTTCCATAGCGAGTATGGAGGCTAGAGGATTTCAAGCTCACCTGTAGCGCAAGCTGTGTTTTTTGTTCATGTTGTATGCTTGCCTCTTTTCAACTGTATACATAATTTCATGAAGATTCATAACAGCACTCATGAGAATCAGTAAATGTTTCAGGCTGCTGGACTTCTCTAGCTTGAACTTAAGATATTAGGAATTTTAGGTGTGTGTGTGTGTGTGTGTGTGTGTGTGTGTGTGTGTGTGTGTGTGTGTGTGTGTGTGTGTGTGTGTGTGTGTGTGTGTGTGTGTGTGTGTGTGTGTGTGTGTGTGTGTGTGTGTGTGTGTGTGTGTGTGTGTTAATACAAACACCTTTTTTTAAGTTTGGCCAAAGCTGTTACAATGGGATGGTACCGTTTTTGTAGTGTAACCCTATCTAAGTTTGGTTTTCCCTATTTCTCTTTGCTGTTTTTAGATCTAACTTGTTTCTGCTGGTAACTTTGTGCCTGTAGTTGAATACCAAGCATTTCACTGTACTTTCCTTAAAATACCCAAGATGGTTTCCAGAATGATTGAGTGAAAAAGTACTTTCAGAACAGAAATTCAAGAATTCATCACTTTGCTTCACTTGAACCAAGTTGTATGTAATTCACTTCACGTTTCTAAAACAAACCACATAGATCAGTTTATAAAACATGATGGCTCGTCAATGATTTGAATAACCCTTCTGTAGAAAAAAAAAAGCGGAGGGAAAATTGCATAATACTTTATTTTTTGTTTTTTTGTTTTTTTGTTTATTTTGACTTTATGGGAAATATTTGTTTCTCATGTTCTGTGTGTGAGGTGGATTTTTGTTCTTGAATTCTTGAGCAAATAGGCCATGACTTGGGGGCAGCAATTAAATTCCCCGTGATTTTATTAATTTAGTTCTAAATAAGTATTGTAATGCATACCTACGAAATCCTAATCTGGGTAGTCCAGGGATGTTTCTGACCCCACTACAAATAGGAGACACTTCTACTAACTACTAACTAACTAAGGTGTGGGAGGTTTGGAAATACCAGAAAAATTTGTCGCTTATTGTAAATGAGTTGTGCAACATTTCATCTCCATATACATATACTGGAGACACGGTCTGGTACGACCAGTCATTTGAGAACATATTGCCAACCCATAGCACCGACATCTGCTCCTACTGGTCTGAAACCGTCTGTCTAACTTATCTCTACATTAACTACACTTTATTATCTAGTATTTAAAAACACTTTGGTATGTATACGTCTCACTTACTGACAACAACCTCAATAATCAACCTAGTATTTTAATCTTGGCTGTTGAACTTCATGTTCAACAATGTGAATCAACCTTATTGTATTGATTCCTGTACGCCGAATCATTTTTTCGATTGTAATTGTATTATCTATGCCATTTATTATTTCTGTATCATTCAAATAATAATCTTTATCACTGCCGCACCAAATCATGATGTAATGCATGCTTTCAATTTGCCAGCAAATATGCAGAGTTGAACCGGCCTAACGGCTGATTGTAAAAGGTTAAGACCTACAGAATGTTTTCTCTCATCCTGTGAAACCTACTTCTCACTTGCAAGTCGGAGATGGGTCATTGTCTGTTCCGTCCGTCAGAGCAAAGGACTGAGCGTTATATTGTAAGATTCATAGCATGAATATGTTCCAAACGACACCTTTTTTAGCCTGGGATACAAAATGTACTTTTGTTTTTTTAAAGACATGTTTTTCTTTGCCTGACAGTATTCTTTTTTTTTTTTTTTTTTTGGGGGGGGGATTCTCTATTGCTTTGCCAAATCCCAAACCCAAAGTTATGTTCAGCTATATTTCTAACTTGGCCCTGTGTCCTGTGGTGCGGTTTGTGCCCAGACTATTGATCCAGTAGCTTCCTGATCACCTCGGCCTGAACAGCCAGTGCCACCCTTCAGGTCCCCAGCATTAGGAGTTACTTTAGGGGTCTAGTCTGGCTGAAGAGGCCAACATGAAGGTACGGATGGGTTATGTAATATGATGGGAGGAAAGTGAGACACTACAAAATAATTACTACAGCGATTTTAAAGGATTATTTATGAAGGACTACCTAATTTAATTAGGTCTTGGGAGTTTTGATTTTTACTTTTGTGTGTGGGTGTGTGAATTGAGTTATTATTGTGACAAATGTGATTGTGCACGTATCTACATTTGTAAACAGTTGGAAGCATATTATGAAAGATTTTAAAGTGTGATTTTAAAGTACTCTTAAGTACTTGATATTTATGATACAGAAACAAACGTAAGGTTAACTTTTAGAAGGTCAAATTCCTGCCAACTGTATTTATTTAGTGTTTGTCCAACTACCCTGTATTTGTAGAAAGCCTGCCATTTTTCATACTGCCCTTATTTATGTATGTATAATTTAGTATGTGAATGACCCAATAACTTACTTAACTTGCAAAAACAAAATAACTTGTACACCAGTGTTTTAATTTTTGGAAAGGAGCATTGATTGAAGTACACTATACAGAATGTATATTTAAAACATGAAGAAACGCTTGTCGTTTCTTTTAAAGAACTTAAACTTCTTTTAAATGTGTGGGAATGCATGTCATGACCTAGGCTGTTTTTGACACACACGAACCGCTTATTCATATCCAGTCTGACATGTCAACCACATGCTGAATTATTCAAACCCTTCCCCAGAGGCTGTGGTGTGTTAACAGAATAATTATGACAGAAATAGATCCTGCCATTGTAAATTGTTATGAAGCCCTGTGTTGAACATTTTTATTCTCAGCAGAGCTCCTCTCCGGTGTAGGATTTCCTTAATCGGTTACTTGCCTTTTGAATTTGGACCTATGTCTATCGATACTCAACTTACTGTAGTTGTGTTTCCATAGTCTAGACGAAGCCTGGAGAAGATTAGTGATGGAACAATCTCAATCGATTGTCGATCGTTGGCAGCCGTGCTCTGGGGGTTATTAGGTTGTGAATTTAGGGAAGCTGCGAAAATGATTTCACTTTCATGTACTCGCTGAAACGAAACCTGCCGCATTGCTGTGTTCTGAACTAATAAAGTAATGTGTAAAATGATGCGTTGGTCTTCTCCCATGTTTTACCTTCAGTCGGCTGACCGCAAAGTGCCATTAAAATGAACCATTTCAAATTCGTTGCAAACTTTTTTTTATTTGGTCCTTCTAAAACTACAATTGAGTCGCAAAAGAAAAACCTACTTAAACTGTATTCACGCAGTAGGCAACGAGCAGCCACACGATTGGCTGATCTGATGGGCGCTGCGGTTCTTTATTGAATTGGCTTCATGCTGTGAGCGGCTTCCACTTCGCTTTATAGAGTTCCCCTTTATGCAACTCCTGCATGTTGCGCTCTGGGAACATTCATAGTAGTACATTGGGTCTGGCGTTACGTCTGCACAGAGGGAACCTAAATGACCGTAGTTCAAGTATAAAATCGGGTCGTTTCCCAAAGCATTATTGGTCTCTATGAACTGAAGCGTCTGGAAGGTGTTTGTCGACCGGTGTGTTCTGGTGTTTCAGGTACCTGGCGGGCCAGCCGCCGCCGCTGTCCCCGTGCCTGACGGACCCCTTCATCCCCACCCCGCCCCCAAGCCTCTCCAAGCTGGTCCCCTGCCGCCGGGGCCCCCCCGACCGCAGGGCCTCCCCGTCCTCCCTCCCCGGGCGGCTGAACCGGGCCCTCTGCCTGGGCACCATCCCCTCCCTCACCAGGACGGGTAACGTCAGCGCACCGTTAAGCGCTTTTTAATCACCGCTCACCACCGCGACCACTGGGGAATAAACCAGGGCTTTCAGGTGCTATAGACCTCTGAAGAATAAGTCCCGGTTCCCTCGGTCAAATGTCTACGGGAAATAACACGGGGTTTTTGAATGATCGTACATAACAAACTCTGTAGGTGGCGGAGAAGTAAATGCTGCGTCACGTTTTTCAACTACAACCGTTTTCCCATCTAGTTTCAACTGGGTTTTTGGATTTTTGGTGGCGTTAAAGTAGCATTAATAATCGTTTACTTCTTTAACGGCACCGACAATCCAAAAACACTAGATGGAATGTGTGTAGTTCAAAACGTGACGGAGCTTTTACTTCTCCGCCACCTACAGTTTGTTATGTACGATCATTCAAAAACCCTGTGTTATTTCCCGTAGACATTTGACCGAGGGAACCGGAGCCTTGGAGGCGGGACTTATTCTTCAGAGGTCTATGCCAATGGCCTGTTTGATACCATGTTCATCAGATAGACCTTAGCGGGGGGGGGGGGGGGGGGTTTGCCTCCACGCTGGTCCCTGGTACTGGTGTTTACTGTGTGATACTGGTGTCTCCCTGGATGATTCATCTTTTAGTTTACGTATTTTTATCTGCAATCAGGGGATCTGTTATGATTACACTAATGAGATCAGATGCCAAATGTGTTCGTCAACCAGCCCGGTTGGTTGTCTGGTGTCGTGGGTCTTCTTTCCTTCCACACTGTGCTGGGATAATGTCTGACCCAGCAGTAGAAACTCTGCAGGGGTCTACTGGAGCTCTGGAGGCCTAGTGGTTCATAGCCCTATCCTCCATCTTTGAGCTGTTATCTGTTCCATAATATAGTATAATATAATAATAATAATAATAATATATATCTAGTAGTAGGGATCGACCGATATGGATTTTTTTAGGGCTGATACAGATTTTCTTTCATCTGATTTTCTTGAGCCAATATTTGGAGCCGATAATGCTTTTGCTCCCTCTTTTTACATCATAAAAATTACACAATGATAACAAATGTTACAAGTCTCAATTTTAAAAAAGTAAATCATGCCGGGAAAAAATAATAATAAAAAATCGCAGAAAAAAATTGGCCCATGCAGCTACACGTTAAAAAAAACGCAAATATTGTCCGATATATCGGTCGATCACTAATTTGGAGGGTGCTTGAGTTCAGGCAGTCATTTTGTGTATCAGATTTCAAAGCAACACGACGTTATGATCTACGCTCTCGTGGGGTTAAAGATGTCCCCCAGTCCACCTACTGAACTGATTTTGTGACGGTTCATTTCCAGATTCAGGCTACCTGTTCAGCGGGAGCCGACCGGCCTCCCAGTGCCAAGACTCTCCGTCCTCAGGTACTGCTCCGACCGCCTTCAGTCGCCTTCTGCCACACGACCTGAGGCCCGCACGAACCAAACAACATGAGACTCTGAAGCTCCGGGTGCAGACTGCACGTCCCACAGAGTCGCTACGGCAAGACGGCGACTATCTGTGGACGCCCTGCACGCTGGGAGACGCACTGGGAGACGCACTGGGGGGCCGTGCATCTAGGCCGTTATAAACTCACTTAGTCACTACCGCTAACAAATGTAGCCGCTTCAAAAGGAGCCTCTACGCAGCTCTGCTATCGCCTGTACATACTGTTCCCACTTACACCACATCGTAGAGCTGTGGTCGTTGGTTATTAATTTCCGTGTTTCCCCCCCCCCCCCCCCCCCACACAGATTACTTCTCCCTGAAGTCCGGGAGCCGGCCCTCGTCCCCGGGGCCCTCGCCGGCCCCCTCGGTGGCAGGCTCCGTCACCTCCACCTCCAGCTCCGTCCGCCAGCGACGGCCCCTCATCAGCCCCGCCCGCCTCAACATCAGCGGCCGCAAGCTCCGCCTCTTCTCCCACGAGGCCGAGCCCCTGCCCATGTCCCCGCCCCTCTCGCCGCCCCTCTCGCCGCCCCTCTCCCCCAACCACTGCTACGCCGAGCCCGCCCCCTCCGTCTGCAGCGGCCGCGGCTCCCCAGACCTTTCACCGTACCAGAGCCAGAACGGTAACTATGGTTACACTTGTACCATTTTTTTTTATATGTGATCCTGTAGGTACTGGTTTCGACTTACAGTAACCCTGTTTGGGGGGGGGGGGGGGGGGGGGGCTACTGCGGGCAGTGGGATGTGAACCCAGGTCCCTTCCAGCAGGGGTGGACAGCGTCTCCATGGTGTGTGAGGTCTCCTCTGTGTCTCGTCTCCCCTCAGAGCTGGGGCTGTACCTGGGGGAAGGCAGCGTGGTCGGGCAGCAGAAGGGCAGCTCCTCTGGGTCCTCGGCGTGCATGGTGGACACCACCACGCAGGGGGTGGAGCCCGCCCCGACGGCCCCCGGTGGGTGGAGCTCGCACCGCAGCGCACAGGGCTTTAGGTTAATATCACAGTACACAGGTTAATATCACAGGGCTTTAGGTTAATATCACAGTACACAGGTTAATATCACAGGGCTTTAGGTTAATATCACAGCACACAGGTTAATATCACAGTACACAGGTTAATATCACAGGGCTTTAGGTTAATATCACAGTACACAGGTTAATATCACAGGGCTTTAGGTTAATATCACAGTACACAGGTTAATATCACAGGGCTTTAGGTTAATATCACAGTACACAGGTTAATATCACAGGGCTTTAGGTTAATATCACAGGGCTTTAGGTCAATATCACAGTACACAGGTTAATATCACAGGGCTTTAGGTTAATATCACAGGGCTTTAGGTTAATATCACAGGGCTTTAGGTTAATATCACAGCACACAGGTTAATATCACAGGGCTTTAGGTTAATATCACAGGGCTTTAGGTCAATATCACAGGGCTTTAGGTTAATATCACAGGGCTTTAGGTTAATATCACAGGGCTTTAGGTTAAAATCACAGTACACAGGTTAATATCACAGGGCTTTAGGTTAATGTCACAGGGCTTTAGGTTAATATCACAGCACACAGGTTAATATCACAGGGCTTTAGGTTAATATCACAGCACACAGGTTAATATCACAGGGCTTTAGGTTAATATCACAGGGCTTTAGGTTAATATCACAGCACACAGGTTAATATCACAGGGCTTTAGGTTAATATCACAGCACACAGGTTAATATCACAGGGCTTTAGGTTAATATCACAGCACACAGGTTAATATCACAGGGCTTTAGGTTAATATCACAGCACACAGGTTAATATCACAGGGCTTTAGGTTAATATCACAGGACTTTAGGTTAATATCACAGCACACAGGTTAATGTCACAGGGCTTTAGGTTAATATCACAGGGCTTTAGGTTAATATCACAGGGCTTTAGGTTAATATCACAGCACACAGGTTAATATCACAGTACACAGGTTAATATCACAGGGCTTTAGGTTAATATCACAGCACACAGGTTAATATCACAGGGCTTTAGGTTAATATCACAGCACACAGGTTAATATCACAGGGCTTTAGGTTAATATCACAGCACACAGGTTAATATCACAGGGCTTTAGGTTAATATCACAGCACACAGGTTAATGTCACAGGGCTTTAGGTTAATATCACAGCACACAGGTTAATGTCACAGGGCTTTAGGTTAATATCACAGGGCTTTAGGTTAATATCACAGCACACAGGTTAATATCACAGGGCTTTAGGTTAATATCACAGCACACAGGTTAATATCACAGCACACAGGTTAATGTCACAGGGCTTTAGGTTAATATCACAGCACACTGGTTAATATCACAGGGCTTTAGGTTAATATCACAGCCCACTAAAGAAATGGAGTCCTTTGTCTTTGAAGGATCTCAGATGCAACAGGCTCGATTTGATCCTTTTTAGATTTGGACCTTGGTATTTCATATCGCCCTTTATTTAAAATGGTAGAATGTTTTCGTGCTTGGGGTTTAATGTTGTATTGGATCGAATGTAATTATTTGAAAAGTTGGAATTATTTGCCAGTCCACTAGGAAGCCTCTTTTTGGGGCTAAAAATGACACCTGAAGAATAAGAATATGATTAAGTGTAATATAATGCCAGAGAGTGACATCCCTGTTATAGTATTTAATGTATCATTCAATGACGTTTCTCCTCAGGATTGGTCAAGCGGCTTGTCTGGCCGGGGCTCCTATTGGCCAGCCTGAGTGTCAATCTCATCTTCTCAGCCCTCTACGTGTACCGCAGCTGGGAGTGAACCAGGGGACCCTCTCTCTCTCTCTCTCTCTCCTGGTCTGACTGAGTCAGCCTCGCTCGGCCCTTTCATCCAACTCCGTGTCATCTGGAGTGAGCCGGCCGTCCTCCACACAAGGCTGGAGAACGTGGTTTTGTTTGCGGCCTCTGAGGCTCGACCCAAGGACCACTCGGAGCTTGGGTTTTGTTTGCCCGCATGGCTGACAGATGAAGTCGCAGCAGGTGTCAGGGGAGGGTCTATGCGTGTTCATCACAGCCTTAAAACTCCCCTTTTTAAAAAAAATAATAATAATAATAATGTGACGAGTCTTAAATCTGTGATTTGTCCATACACGCTGAAAGAAGGAGTCGCTTGTCCAATTCAAACACGGCGACGTTTCAGAACTCAAACTCACGTCGAGGAGAGGTCGGTCGAGGTTGTAAAAATGTGCAATGAAACGAGTGCTGCTCATGTAGTTATCCTTTACACTAATGCCCCCCCATCTATAGGAGTTAACACTGATGCCCCCCCCCTCTATAGGAGTTAACACTGATGCCCCCCCCCTCCCTCTATAGGAGTTAACACTGATGCCCCCCCCCTCCCTCTATAGGAGTTAACACTGATGCCCCCCCCCTCTATAGGAGTTAACACTGATGCCCCCCCCCTCCCTCTATAGGAGTTAACACTGATGCCCCCCCCCCTCTATAGGAGTTAACACTGATGCCCCCCCCCCCTCCCTCTATAGGAGTTAACACTGATGCCCCTCCCTCCTCCTATTAACTCCTCCTAGGAGTTAATATATGTTAAACAAACAACAGCGCAACATGAACACCCCACTTGTTCTTTGTACCAGTTGTACATGGAGCGGACACTACAGACCTTAAACCTACCTTTGATAAACTGCTGTATTGTGCATTTTAACACTACTTTCCATCATCTCGAAAGTTACAAAAGAAACAAACGCTTGCACCTCTGTAAATAGTGTGTGTGTGTGTGTGTGTGTGTGTGTGTGTGTGTGTGTGTGTGTGTGTGTGTGTGTGTGTGTGTGTGTGTGTGTGTGTGTGTGTGTGTGTGTGTGTGTGTGTGTGTGTGTGTGTGTGTGTGTGTGTGTGTGTGTGTGTGTGGTGGGTTTCCATCGCTGTCTAACCATGGAGTTCAGTCTTTAGTATCTGTTGAAATAAGGCACCGTACCGTTTGACTCAAGGTTTTCACCTTTCACAAATGTGCATGTTTTTCAGAGTCGTGTATCTGGATTCTAAGCAAGTATCAGGTGTTAGTATTTATATTCATTTTGCTTTAGAGAAAGTGTATTGCCTGATTCACAGGTTATGTGGTGCTGTATGCCTGCATCTTTAGCGAAATTACTTGTGTATTGAGTGTTGTTTTGTATGTTTAACTTGGAGGTTTACGTTCCAATAGAACATTTTATATCTGTCTGCTTTCGGATGTGGGATCATGCATTATAGTTTGGCTGCTTTTGTTTGTATTGAAGAAAAAGGTGAATCGATGACTTGTGTGTTGAATGTATGATTTACAAGAGACTGTACTGTATGGCGGTCTACAGTTAGTCAGTCCTTTGAAGGCAGGCTTTTTTTTCTCAAAGAGAAATGATTTGTCGAATGACGGTACACTTTTTTGCAGTGTTAGCATTGACAATGCTGAGACATTTTGGGGGGTTGCAAGTATGACCTTCCAATAATTGTGTGTTTGCATATTAAAGCACTGTTTTTATTTATAAATTGTCTGGATGTACCCCTCTTTTTTTCTTTTCCTCTACTAAAAACGACTTGAGGTGTAGTGACCGTAAAAGAAAGTGCTACTGAAACTCTAAATGAAACCCCCTGCCATCAGGGAGGTGATAGAAGGGGATGTTTGTGTGTAACCGATGCCTACTTAGATAAAACCTGTTTTAAAACAGGATCTGGAATATTAGGTTTTAAAACAAACACAATGCGTGTAGTATTAAATTATTCTATGATTTCCACACAACCAATTGCAAACCGTACAACTCAAATTGTTAGTACTTTTAATTAATAAAAAAGTAATTGATGTTTTTATTTTATTACATTTAAACGGTGCATGGTCAATTAATTTATTGTCATAGATTGAGGAAGTGGTCGATGTGTTTAACAATTAATTTTGTTTTCTGAACTATAACTATTGGATGAGTGTTTTCAGTGGTGGACGTTTAGAAAATTAAAATTATTTTTGAAATGGTTTTCAATCACATCTAATTTTTTGACCAAGACGCAACATAAGTACCCCCTCTTGTGGCAATAAAGGCCATTGAATTAAACAGACACGTTATATGATAATTTTGAGTGAGGAGCAGTTAGACTTACTGGTTCTCTTGTGTATATTACACAACCAGGAGTTAGACTTAGCTGTAGGCCATGGGCAGAGAGTTCTGAGCTTGTGGGCAAATAACAAGGTTGTGAAGTGTTGCCATGGCACTGAAAGACTCTGTTTGACAGTTGATTTGTAGACAAGGTAAAGTGTTTGGTTTTATCTGCCAAGTCTCAAGGCTGGAGCGAGAACACGTGAATGAACCTGCTGAAGGCATATTCGCTTGTAAACTAATATCAGACTCACGTTGGATGTCAAGGCATTTTATCAACATTAAATGCATGATGAAATCCATCTGGATTTAGAATGTATGGGAAAAAACACAACTCAAGCAACCCTAATAGGCCTACTGTACCACTCATATGCCTACTCATTGTTTGGTGTGCAGTTTTATGAATTAATCCAACTCAAAACTCAACTTTCATGTCCTACGGCATCTCTGAAAAACAAACCAAAGAATTTCAAGCTGTGCATCTATCTGCAGTGCTCTCTGTGTTGGATAAACCTGTATCCTCTAGAAGTGGCCTGTGCTTCTGGTGCTCACCCACTCAGGACGCATGGAGAGACTGTTACTCAGAACTTCCTGTTTCTACCAGCTGGTCTAAAAGCAAACATTCTGTGTTGCCCATCGAGGACTTTCCTTATTTTAACTGTTGGCCCTGTGCCACTGGCAAGACTGTGGTTCCATTCATGAGGCCCCTGATTATTAATTACGCATTAATGGTGGCAATCACATGTTATCGTATTAGCCTGACGATTTGTAAAGGAACATGGAGAATATCCCCAAAGACCAGACCTTATGCTACCTATAATTTCTCCATATATGAGGGATTATGCATTCATCCAAGTTGTGTATTTAACTTTTCTTTAGGTTCACCTATAGAGTTCACCTTATATTTCTGGTGCAAGAAAACCGTTTTGTCATTCGGTGGATTTGGGTGCCTTCATTTCCCCTTTCTGGTCAGCCTACTACTGCGGTTTAGCTTCCAGTTTCCATGAGAAAGTCAGGCCTATGTAAGATAGAGAAATGAAGTGTGTGTGTGTGTGTGTGTGTGTGTGTGTGTGTGTGTGTGTGTGTGTGTGTGTGTGTGTGTGTGTGTGTGTGTGTGTGTGTGTGTGTGTGTGTGTGTGTGTGTGTGTGTGTGTGTGTGTGTGTGCGTGTGTGCGTGCGTGTGTGTGTGTGTGTGTGTGTGTGTGTGTGTGTTTTCGTCTACAGTGGCAGGTGCACAGAAAATGACTAAGTAGCTCAAAAAATTTCCCCACCCGGTGCATTAGGGATGTATTTCAAGTAGTTCGTTATTTTTGTTGCAAGTGTGTCCAAAAATAAAAAAAAAATGTGTATACATTCATTCGCTCGGAAAAGAGGAAGAGGGCAGTCTTGGCGGGTGAATTTAACACTTTGATATTGGTGAACGTTTTGTCGACGCTCCCTTGGCCGCCACCAAGAGCGGTGGCGACGCGCAGTCAGTGCAACACCATCGCTTGAATGACAACGCACAAGCCAGACGCACAGCGGAAATTTCTTATGAATTTTACATCGGCGGTCGGATCTGTAAAACAAATCATCCTGGGATTACCGAATAAGCGGGTTTTTGTGGAGTTGCTGCCCTGAATCGGACCATCCCCAGAATAATGAAGAGATGACCGGCCGTGGGGACCGCTTGTACAGCTGAGGCAAGTGTCTGGGACAGGTTGACAACATGGTCCGCTCCTCACTATGAAATGACAACATTGACATGGTCATCGCATCGCTGCCGGCTGTCTTGACACGATTCTCTTTTAGTCTGCCGAAATTGCTCTACTTTTATTCGAGGATGCGGTAGTACTTTGATCTCGCTAAATGGACACTGTATTTATCCTGTTACTTAGCAATGTTGTGTTGAAAAAGAATGCAAATGTCATCAAACGTGCGTTGAGACATGTGTGTGTGTACTCGGAAGTGTTTTTGAAACAGTTGCTGTATCTCGGCTGTTGCTTGTATGTGACACTTCTGATCGTTGAGTAAGACCCCGCACGGTTAGACCCCAGACCGACCAGACCCCGGAGCTAGAATATCACCAAACCAGGTGTCCGTTTACCGACCGGGGGAGAGGGTCAGCTGAGAACCCTCGTTTGTAGCCACTGTTGGTTGATCGATTACCAGTGCTGTTCCCTCCCTAATATATTGATTCAAACTGAATAGTAGCATGAGTGAGTTGCATATAAAATATTTATGCAATATGTGAACACAATATCAATATATTGCACATCACAAAATCGAATATTTGTGTATGCAACTATTTATTATGTTATATTTTAATGTATGTATTTATTTCTATAAATACATAAATTAAATATACGTATTTGTGTGTATATTTAATCTGTATATACATATATTAAATATGATGTGTGTGTATGTATATGTATATATATATATATATAAAATGTTGTGTGTGTGTGTGTGTGTGTGTGTGTGTGTGTGTGTGTGTCCGGAGCAGTGGCGGGCTGGCGGTAGATGAGAGTCCGTCACCATGCCCCCAGGGAAGTATGGGATGGAGGAGGAGTGGGAGGCGGAGGGGGCCGCCGACATCATGGTGGACTTCCTGCTCCCGACCGGCATCTTCCTGGAGTTCCCCGTGTCTCGCAACGACACCATCGCTGACATCAAGAAGGTGGGTCCATCAATACGCATGTATACATGTAGATGGACATGGTCCCTGAAGACGTTTGTCTTTTGGGACGGTCCCTATGGCTCACTAGACTGCACAGTCTAGATAACCAATGAATGAAATCACATATATATATATATATATATATATATATATATATATATCATATATATATATATATATATATATATAGTAAATCAACTAACGGATATCAACTAATTGTTTCTGTTTGGTAAGAATGTCAATACAGTATAGTACCCAGAATTGGATTCCCACACACACGCCAACATTGGCGCAGTATTGTTTTAATTCAAATGGTACGTATAATATGCTTTTAAACAAATTGGCTGAATAAATATGTCCCTTCAAACATTAGTTTAATTAAAACGTCAAACACACTCCTGAAAACGCTGGCTTGGGGTTGACACTCTCATGGAAGTGAATGGTAGCCTACAGCTTTCCTCTCTCTCTCTCTCTCTCTCTCTCTCTCTCTCTCTCTCTCTCTCTCTCTCTCTCTCTCTAATATGCAAGGATAAGGGATAGTGTGTTGTCTAGAGGAGGCAGATTCTGCTGTCGGAGCCATTGTGTGCACCAGTTTCTATGCCAACAGGCCTGCCACTCCAGACTGTCTGATGTAGACTGTGTTAAAGCAAGCACTGATACATTTGACTGTTCAGCTGAGCCAGACTGAACCAGAGCCTCCTCCACGCAACATTAAGTTTTTATTATTTCACATTTCTGCGTTTGATGGTTTGATAAAGGAGGGGGTTATCGTGGCCGCGCGGTGATCAAAGGGCTTCTCTAAACAACATTGACAGACTTGTCGACAGTGTTGGCAGTGACTCAGTGAGTGTATCTTCCGATCAGGCAGGATAAGATGGTGGTGAGAAGGTTTGACTCTTGGGGCCTCCCCTCAATACAAGATCGTGTACGTTGTGCGACCGAAAAGCAGAAGGAAGCACCCTGTGTGTGTGTGTAAATAAAGGCTCCTCCTAAGCATGCTCCTCTGCAACGTATGTATGGATCTAAGAAACGTCCGGGGATACAATCCTCCAAAAGCCTAAAGGACCCAATAGTGTATGGAGCCCTCTGTTTCCCCATAGCATCGCAAACCCAGCATCTCTGTCCCCTCCCCTCTCTCAACACTGTCTGCTGTGGGCGGCTTATCGTTCATCAGAGCTGTTGTTGATGCTGTGGTTGTTGTTGCTGTGGTTGTTCATGCTGTTTTGGTTGTTGCTGATGCTGTGGTTGATGATGATGATGTTGTTGTTGTTGATGATGTTGTTGTTGTTGTTGTTGTTGTTGTGGTGGTGGTCAGTTGGTGTGGAGGAAAGCCAGCAGCGAGCCCCTGTTCAGCGCGCTGGGAGACCCCGCCTCCTACGTCTTTGTCTGCATCACCCCGGCGGCGGAGCGGCTGGAGCTGGAGGCGGAGTCCCGGCGCCTCGCCGACGTGCGGCCCTTCGCGTGCTTCCTGCAGCTGGTGGCCCGCGAGGGCGACCGCACCGAGAAGCTGGCCAACGCCCAGATCAGCCTGCTCATCGGGAAAGGTGGGGCCGCTCTCCGCTAGCCTGGCGCTCTGGTGGCAGCGCGCTACGGCGGGCTGGGGTTGGAAGGTCACCCCCGAGAGCTGATTGGTTCACTTGCCACGGCCTGAGGCACAGAGGCCTCAACGTGGGGAGGAAGTTCTCCGTTCAGACAGAGTCACTCATTTGTGAAATCTAGACTTGAACTGAAAGCTTAGAATGATTCGGTAGGACTTTTGTGTCCAGGAAATGCCACCTCCCTGTGATCAGAAAATGATCACGTCTCAAATTGAACATCAATTCATCTTCTCGAAAAAACCTGCAACTGTCACTGGCACTTATAAGAAGAAGAAGTGTCGGTCGGCTCTCAGTCGGTGATTCTCGTCGGCTCCCTGTGGCTCCTCAGGTATCAACGAGTTTGAGGCGCAGAAGAACCACGAGGTGAGCGAGTTCCGGGCGCGGCTGCGGGCCTTCTGCGAGGAGAAGGCGCTGCAGCAGCAGGCGCTGCCCTGGTTCCAGTGGATGGAGTGTAACTTCCCCTGCGACCTGGAGCCCTGCTCCGCCCTGCCCTGCAGGGGGCCCGCCGGCGCCAAAGCCCCCAAGAAGATCTTCATCAACATCCAGTTTGAGGGCAGCGACGTGAGTCCACCCCCCCCCGTCCCCCCCCGTCCCCCCCCTCCCCCCGTCGCCGTGGAGACCACCTCTCTGCTGTTGTCGTAGCATGAGTCATGTGTGTGACGGCGGGTGTCAGGCACCCGGTAACAAATACAACCTCGGTGGAACATGTGTGGTTCCGCCCCCGAGTCAGATGAACATGCAGATGAGCATTTCTGGTATTTCCCCGGCTGAACCACAAGGCGCCGTGACACAGACACACAGACACGCAGACAGGCAGACGTGATTTAGGAACTACGATTCCTGTCTCTTTTACCCTAGGCACTCACAAGGGCATTCAGAGGAAAGACACTATGGCATTAAGGAGCAGGTTAGGGTCAGGGGTCACAGAGAGGCCTACAGGTAGAGGCTGTAGGGAGGGGGTAATTGAACTACTGTGTGTGTGTGTGTGTGTGTGTGTGCGTGTGCGTGCGCGTGCGCGGGCGTTTCCCGTCCAGGAGAGCTTCATGCTGCAGCAGGACCCCCAGGACCCCCCGCTGGCGCTGATCCGCAGCGCGCTGAAGAAGAAGGCCACGGTGTTCCGCTGGGTGAGGCAGGAGGCCGAGGACTACACCCTGAGGGTCAACGGCCGCTGGGACTTCCTCTACGGGGACCACCCCCTGTGCCAGTTCAAGGTGAGCCCCCCCACCCCCCCACCCCCCCCCAGCCAAGTCCCAGGGTTTAAAGACTCTAAGGTCAGCGCTTGAACATCCTCGCTGTGCTGGAGGGGAACACGAACAAGACAAGAAACACGAGCATCAATGACCCATTAAACCTTATTCTGTACAATTCGAGACTCCTTTCAAAAATTAAATTAAAATTGCCTACGTCATGTACGTACAACCCTTATGAATGCATATGCGTGATGACACAACAAGGTTCCCCTCGTGACAACTGTTTGTTTATTTGAATTGACCTCATGTCCACAGGTAGATTTTTTGTACATTTGTTAAACCGCTGCACATTGTGTTTCGACCTTGAACGCAGCTCTAGCTAAAACGAGCCAGAGAGGGTGCTTTAATGTCAGGGGCCCTTGGATGAGTGAGCGCGGTGATGATATGAAGGTCTCTGGTTGGGTGTTGGTTGTGAAACTACAGCTACCTGCGTGTCTGACTCATACCGAGTACACTCATACCCCATCCCCACGCAAAACGAGATTATGTCCCCATTAACCTCATTAACCTATCACAAAAGGGCCCACGCACAGCCCGCCAGATCACTGCCACACACACACACACACACACACACTGACACACACTGACACACACTGACACACACTGACACACACTGCCACACACTGCCACACACTGCCACACACTGCCACACACACACACTGACAGACACACAGACAGACCATGAATTTCACATCTTGGTTACACTGGGTAAATGCTGAACCAGTTAAATGAACGCCACGCCTGTCTGTCTCCACCCGCTCCTCCCTCCACCCTCCAGTACATCTTCTCGTGCCTGCGGGACGGCCAGAACCCCCAGCTGACCATGGTGTACCACACCACCATCAGGGCGTACCAGGAGGACCAGGGCAGCGCCTGGCGCCAGACGTCCAAGAGCAGCACCTCCACCTCGCGACCTCCACCGCTGCCCCTAAAGAGGGTGAGGGCGGAGCAGGGGTGGAGCGCCCGTCTCTGGATGACTCATCGACATTGGCTCTCACGGCTCTTTGTCTCTGTCTCTGTCTCTCTCTCACTCACACTCACATTCACACTCACACCCACACTCACACTCACACCCACACCCACACTCACACTCACACTCACACCCACACTCACACACACACATACTGTGTTCCAGACCAGAGGCTCATGTGTCGTTGGACTTTGACATAACACGCCGTTGAGGCAGATAATTAACCTTTTTAGGAAAGAATAAGACAACCCTACGCAAAGGTTTTTTCGACGTAGAGGGGGGGGGGGGGGGGAATGAACATGAAGCTAAAAAATGTTATTTCGAAACGTTGAAAAGTGCCTCATTAAGTCAATAAGATGTGTTTTTTAATCGCTACTCCCTAATTCCAATTTTTACGACCTGATCATTTCATCCCATTTAAAAAAAAAAAAAAAAAGACCGTTCTCTCCCTGTCTCTCTCCGCGCCCCAACAGCAGAACACGACGCTGCTGTGGTCCATCAACGAGCCGCTCTGCATCCACCTGCTGCAGGGCAGCCGCGTCAACGCCGACGAGGGAATGAAGGTGGGCCCCGGGGCTCCAGCACGCCCTTTCTCTCTCTCTCTTCGCTGCTCAATGAACCGACTCTCTGCCTGTTGTTTACAAACGCCTCGGTTGAAGGGCTGGAGGGTCACGTGACCCGACCGCACGTTTCCCATAATTCTTCTTGGCGGTTGGTTGAAACTTAACAACAGGAAGTGTGGGGTGGGGGGTGTGGGGTGGGGGGAGGGGGGAGGGGGGAGGGGGGGGGGGCCTATCTGGTGTTCGCATCTCAATTTGAGGCCTAGGTTCTTAGAAAAGGGCTTCCTCTAAGTGGGGAGATGGAAGGTGTTATTGCAGAGAGCGGATGACTGTTCGGATGAGTTTGGAGGATTGTCACTCGATAAGTCTCTGACTTTTATTGACTTTGTGATACGGCTGTGATGCTGTGGATGGTTTGAATCGCGTTTCTTTTTTTTCATAAAAACATAAAAACTATAAAAACTCTTTTGCAAACGCTAAAATATAAAAGGAGCCTTCATGAGCCATCTCATTGAGCCGTGGCAGGGCAGTGTGTTTGGGGGGCCCTGCGTAGGAGAGCAGGTTAATGTGTGCCTGTGGGTCCTTCTGATTGGGTTTCATAACTAACCTCGTTAGCCTCCGATGGCTTATTAAGTGTAAGTGCGCTTCCGGTGCCTCCCAGCAGATCATGACTCATGGTACATGAAGCCTGTCGCACCGCTATCAGTCCTGTCTGCAGTTCAGCGGGGGCCCAGGTTAGGAGATGGGGGCCCTTGGGAAGAATATGCAGTCGTGTATGGCGGAGTATATTTAGTAGATCTCTGGTCTGGACTCCAAACCCCGCTCTCGCTGCGGCCAATGGCAGCGTTCCGAACCTTAATGTGCGTACACAATTACATTTGGACCCAGACCCCCATTGGTTTACCCCCCCCCCCCACTCTGGACAGCCATTACGCACGAGTCTGAAGCCTTTATGAGCTGCTCACATTATGAATGAACAGAACATGAACCCAACTGGGGTTCATGTCCGGAGGAAAGAGAGAAGAGAGACAGACGTATCAGATGTATCAGACTCTGAATCAGCCAGACGTCAGACTCTCCACCATCAGTGCATTTACATACACTGTTATTTATATGAATACAAATATATATTATTATAATATATATTTTACCCGGTTTAACTGCAATGTAAACACCTTCTAAGCACATCAACAATATATAGTTTCATTGTAGACTTGTCTTCACCGATGAAGACGGCTCCTGTGTGCGTCACTGTGGTGTCTGTCTGTCCCTTCCCCAACGTGTCCCCTGTGGTGTCTGTCCGTCTGTCCCCTGTGGTGTCTGTCTGTCTGTCCCCTGTGGTGTCTGTCTGTCTGTCCCCTGTGGTGTCTGTCTGTCCCAACGTGTCTCCTATGGTGTCTGTCCGTCTGTCCCCTCCCTCCGCGTCCCCTGTGGTGTCTGTCCGTCTGTCCCCTGTGGTGTCTGACCCGTCTGTCCCCTGTGGTGTCTGTCTGTCCGTCTGTCCCCTGTGGTGTCTGTCCGTCTGTCCCCTGTGGTGTCTGTCCCTCTGTCCCCTGTGGTGTCTGTCTGTCCGTCTGTCCCCTGTGGTGTCTGTCCGTCTGTCCCCTGTGGTGTCTGTCCGTCTGTCCCCTGTGGTGTCTGTCTGTCCGTCTGTCCCCTGTGGTGTCTGTCTGTCCGTCTGTCCCCTGTGGTGTCTGTCCGTCTGTCCCCTGTGGTGTCTGTCCGTCTGTCTGTCCCAACGTGTCTCCTATGGTGTCTGTCCGTCTGTCCCCTCCCTCCGCGTCCCCTGTGGTGTCTGTCCGTCTGTCCCCTGTGGTGTCTGTCTGTCCGTCTGTCCCTCCGCGTCCCCTGTGGTGTCTGTCCGTCTGTCCCCTGTGGTGTCTGTCTGTCTGTCTGTCCCTCCGCGTCCCCTGTGGTGTCTGTCTGTCCGTCTGTCCCCTCCCTCCGCGTCCCCTGTGGTGTCTGTCCGTCTGTCCCCTGTGGTGTCTGTCCGTCTGTCCCCTGTGGTGTCTGTCCGTCTGTCTGTCCGTCTGTCCCCTGTGGTGTCTGTCCGTCTGTCCCCTGCGGTGTCTGACCCGTCTGTCCCCTGTGGTGTCTGACCCGTCTGTCCCCTGTGGTGTCTGTCCGTCTGTCCCCTGCGGTGTCTGACCCGTCTGTCCCCTCCCTCCCTCCCTCCCTCCCTCCCTCTGCGTCCCCCCCAGCTGGTGGTGCAGGCGGGGCTGTTCCACGGCAGCGAGCCGCTGTGCAAGCTGGTGAGCAGCTCGGAGGTGGCGGTGGGGTCGGACCCCGTGTGGAACCAGAGGCTGGAGTTTGACATCAGCGTGGCCGACCTGCCGCGCATGAGCCGGCTCTGCATCGCGCTGCACGCCGTCGTGGAGAAGAACAAGAAACCGCGGGGGACCAAGAAGAAGAGCAAGCGGGCCGTAAGTTAAAAAAAACCGCACCGTCGACGGTGTGACACAGCGTAGGACTGTGGCTTTTTCTTGTTAGATTGTGGGTGTGAATTTGTTAAGACGCACAAACAGCCCTGCTGCGCACACACACACACACACAGTGTGTGTGTGTGTGTGTGTGTGTGCGTGTTGTCTGGTTGTGCAAGTGTGTTGAGTGTCTGTGGTCCCGCTTGTGTCGCTCGTTTTATCTCAGTTGTTGCTCCAAAGGACGGAAGGAAGGCGCAGACGGAGTGGTATTCATGGAAGAGCACTTCTTCACATCCGCCGCTAAATAAAGATGCACTCTTTTCGTTTTTCGTGGAAATTACACGAAGCAAAATGTGGTCTACTTTCCTGGAGACCTGTTCTTAAAACGGATTTGAAGAGAAAAGCCAAGATGAGATTACTTAAACTATGCCTAATATATACTGTACGTATAATGCTACTTATGGTATATACATAATATACTGTGTATATATTGTTATATTAATTAATACATTTGAATATACAAAAAATATATACATCAAATCTCCCCAAACAAAACATAAGAATAAAATATGTATTGATATCATGAGAGGATTAGGACACCTGATTCCACGTAATAAAAG
>NC_140285.1:1544477-1627343 GCF_964030765.1 Micromesistius poutassou | reverse complement strand
ATTTATAACTCCAGCCACTAGAGGCTGCAAATGGGAAAACTTACATAGTGCAGATTTAATTGAATTATAAAGCAACTAAACAAGACTTAATGTTTTAATATTATAGTCCTATTTATGATATATATATATTATATAAAAAAGCTACATTCCTAAAACAAGCTTAGTTATATGTATGGCCCATTGCTCATATATATTTGAAAACAATTATAATTCATATTTTTACAATACTGCAGAACTGCTGTGCTTTGAGGCATCACACAGCTAAGTGATTCCAGATGAACACTAATAATAAGGCTGCTGCACATCGAATTTGAAAACATGGCTGATGTGTTGAACCTCATCCCTCATGAGCTCCCTCCCTCATCCTCTCTCTCCCTTTCCTCGTGTCTCCCTATCCTCTCCTCCCCCCCCCCCCCCCCCCCACCCCCTCTGCTACCAGGACTGCCCCATAGCCTGGGTGAACACCATGGTGTTTGACTACAAAGACCAGCTGAAGACTGGGGAGTTCCTGCTGTCCATGTGGCCGTCCATCCCTGGTACCCACGCTGGCTGAGCTACAGCGACACCTCTGCTCACAGCACACCCGCACCCGGTGGTGTGAACGCATTGCATTCGAAATGTCACATAATCACACTTTTCACGCCCCCATTTGCCGCGTGCTTTGAGGTGTGGAAATGGATGTTTACTATCATACCTTCATATCCTCTTGAGGCCAAGAGGGAAAGGCCGGCTTTGTGTATTCAGGTTCACGTTTCACACACAACGCCATGCTAACCAACCAACACCATGCTAACATAGCGACCAACACCATGCTAACGCCACTAAGCCTTCACACATACAAATGCAAGCTCATCGACTCTGCACATGTAATATTTATGAGTAAAACAGTTTGTTTTGTAGCGTGTACAAAATAATTGAAACATGTAAACTTTGCATTCTCCTTTTAAATTCTATGTTTTTTAAAGATGTGGCAGAAGTCAAAACAAATGCAATACAGTGATGTCAATGTGCTAGATGAAGATGATGACATCGTCCACTCCATCAGTGACCTGACGGATTCGTCTCTGTGCAGATGACAAGAGCGAGCTGCTGAACCCCATGGGCACGGTGGAGAAGAACGCCAACGTGGACAGCGCCGCCGCGCTACTCATCAGCTTCCCCAACATCCGGCCCCACCCCCTCTACTACCCACCCCACGACAAGGTGACCAGCGGGGGGGCCGCACAGAGCTCCACCGGTTATCTGTTGATCTGTCTCTGGTCTCTGGTCTCTGGTCTCTGGCCTCTGGTCATGGTCTCTGGCCTCTGGTCTCTGGTCATGGCCTCTGGTCTCTGGTCTCTGGCCTCTGGTCATGGTCTCTGGCCTCTGGTCATGGCCTCTGGTCTCTGGTCATGGCCTCTGGTCATGGTCTCTGGTCATGGCCTCTGGTCTCTGGTCATGGTCTCTGGTCATGGCCTCTGGTCTCTGGTCATGGCCTCTGGTCTCTGGCCTCTGGTCATGGTCTCTGGCCTCTGGTCATGGTCTCTGGTCTCTGGTCATGGTCTGCTGGGGACGGTGTGAATGGCAGTGAAACGTGTTCATGTTGGGTTTTTGTTGCAGATAAGTTGCATGGAGGCTAACGGTGACATGCCTTTGCCCACGAAGGAAGAGGTAAGAATCAGAACATTGTGTTTGTGTCAGATGGGCCGTGTAACATTGTTTAACATGGTCAATCTCTGTTATCATAAGGGTACAAAAATGCACGGTAATGATGAACCAAACCAAAAGTATCTTATATAAGTGTGTGTGCGTGTGTGTGTGTGCGCACGTGTGTGTGTGTGCGTGTGCTCGTGCAGCACGTGAGGCTGAAGGAGATCATGGACAACAAGAACCACACAGAGTTCTTTGAGGACGAGAAGGAGCTGCTGTGGAAGCTGCGCGGCGTCGTGCAGAGCCACTACCCGGAGAGCCTCTCCAAGCTGCTGCTCATCACCAAGTGGAACAAACGCGAGGATGTGGCGCAGGTGGGGAGCTTCCTCCCTCGCTCGCTCGCTCACTCACTCACTCCTTCGCTCACTCACTCGAGTGAGAGTAAAATATGCAACACCTCCAGGGACGGCGCTACACCGGGGCTAGGGGGTGCTATAGCCCCGTCAAAAATCAGTGTAGCCCCAGTCAAGCCCCTGTGTATCATAGCTGCTTTTATTTAAAAAACAGAGAACCTCTTTATAAAGTAACTGAAGTCGTGAAAATCAATTATTTTCTTAGCACCCCCACCGATCGATCAAGCTCCCCATAAGCACCGGGAGAGAAAAAATCCTGGCGCCGTGCCTGAACACCTCTCCATTGTAAACCTCAACCATGTGTATAAATACATAATTTGTAGAACGAATACCAGTTAAAGTAAAATTATTAAAGTTATCACTCCGGTTCCATTTGAGCACTCTTAATCGTAATCGTCACTCATGACAACGTTAACGTTAATCTCCCAGCCTTTCATTCAGCGTCCCGGGCTAACCCACCACTGTTCCCATAGTGTCCCGGGCTAACCCACCACTGTTCCCATAGCGTCCCGGGCTAACCCACCGCTGTTCCCATAGCGTCCCGGGCTAACCCACCACTGTTCCCATAGTGTCCCGGGCTAACCCACCACTGTTCCCATAGCGTCCCGGGCTAACCCACCGCTGTTCCCATAGCGTCCCGGGCTAACCCACCACTGTTCCCATAGCGTCCCGGGCTAACCCACCACTGTTCCCATAGCGTCCCGGGCTAACCCACCACTGTTCCCATAGCGTCCCGGGCTAACCCACCACTGTTCCCATAGCGTCCCGGGCTAACCCACCACTGTTCCCATAGCGTCCCGGGCTAACCCACCACTGTTCCCATAGCGTCCCGGGCTAACCCACCACTGTTCCCATAGCGTCCTGGGCTAACCCACCACTGTTCCCATAGCGTCCTGGGCTAACCCACCACTGTTCCCATAGCGTCCCGGGCTAACCAACCTCTGTTCCCATAGCGTCCCGGGCTAACCCACCACTGTTCCCATAGCGTCCCGGGCTAACCCACCACTGTTCCCATGTCTCCCTGTTGGTCCCCAGATGGTGGGTCTGCTGAGGGCGTGGCCGGAGCTCTCCGGGCTCCACGCCTTGGAGCTGCTGGACTACAGCTTCCCGGACCCCTCGGTCCGGGCCTTCACCGTCAAATGCCTCAAGAAACTCGGGTACGAACATGCTAGCAACCGTTAGCGTTTTATCTCATATAAACATGTTCTCACCCACACAATGGGGGGAGGGGGGGGGGGAGAGAGAGAGAGAGTCCAGCGGTGAGGAGGTGAGGAGATGAGGAGGTGAGGAGGTCAAAGTGGTTTCAAACCCCAGTCCACCTGTGAGCCCAATACAGGTAGACTCCACCTGCTCATGGATGAACTCAATACTACTAATTCTACTAACTAATGAGGAATGATGAATGAATGAATGAATGAATGAATGAATGAAGGTAGCCCCGGGTTTCCCTTTGTTCTCCACTGAAGAACCGAGTACTAAGTGTGCTCCTTTCTTCCCCAGGGACAGCGAGCTGCTGCAGTACCTCATCCAGCTGGTGCAGGTGCTGAAGTACGAGTCGTACCTGGACTGTGACCTCACCTCCTTCCTGCTGGAGAGGGCCCTGTCCAACAAACGCATCGGCCACTTCCTCTTCTGGCATCTCAGGTCTCACAGGGTGTAGTTGTTAACGATAAAGATAAGGGGATGTGAGGAACAAGCGTCGATCAAAAACCAAACGTCTACGGATGGGGAACCAGTCCGCTTGAAAACGTTACTGGTTTCCCCCCCCCGAATGACTCTTTGTTGTTGTTGTTTGCGTTGCGGCAGGTCGGAGATGCACGTGTGCTCGGTGAGTCTCCGGTTCGGCCTGATCCTGGAGGCCTACTGCAGGGGCAACATCCACCACATCAGGAGCCTCACCAAGCAGGTACCCCACGCCCACACGCTGCCACACTCAGACACTGACTCAGCCTCTGGGGGCGTGTGTGAGGTCACCTGTTGGTCTGATGTCCGCCCCCCCCCCCCGTCCAGAACGAGGCCCTGGGGAAGCTGAAGGCCCTGAGCGACATTGTGAAGTCCGGCTCCCAGAAGATGAGCGCGGACGACCTGAAGCTGTGCATCAAGCAGGACTCCTACATGGAGGCGCTGTCGGACCTGCTGTCCCCGCTCAACCCCAGCATCATCCTCTCGGAGATCTGGTGGGTGGAGCCTTTCTGTAGAGAATCCTTCAGCAGGTTTGAGGGTGCCTAGACAATGTGTGGGTCCCAGCCTTTAGATTAATAATGATAATGAGTGTTGTTTATAAAGCGCATTGCTCAAACCCACAACTAAAGAAAAACAAGAATCCACATCTACAATATAAGAAATAGTATCGTCCTCATCAGGCCTTATACTCAATAATGAACACACATGCACTCAGATGGTTTAAACACGGTGGAGGAACGTCAGCGTTTGTTTCCGTGTGCAGTGTGGAGAAGTGCAAGTTCATGGACTCCAAGATGAAGCCTCTCTGGTTGATGTACAAAAACCAGTGGGTGCCCGGCGATCTGATGGGCATCATCTTCAAGAACGGAGACGGTGAGACGCACACACGCACGCACGCACACACGCACGCACGCACGCTGACTGAATAAAGTAAAATACGGCTTTGTCGTTCTCTTTCCGTCCACTCTCCCTCAACACGCACAGATCTCCGTCAGGACATGCTGACCCTGCAGATGATCCAGCTCATGGAGAACCTGTGGAAGAAAGAGGGTCTGGATCTCAGGTACCGGCCCCACGCTGAGCTGCTCATCCAGGGGTGGGGCCAAGGTGGTCTGTGGCGTGGAGGGAATAATCCAAACGTTCTCCTCCTCCTCCTCCTCCTCCTCCTCCTCCTCAGGATGATCCCGTACGGGTGTCTGTCCACGGGGAACAAGATGGGTCTGATCGAGGTGGTGAAGAACTCGGACACCATCGCCAACATCCAGCGGGACAACAGCAACAGCGCCGCCACGGCCGCCTTCAACAAGGACGCCCTCCTCAACTGGCTCAAGTCCAAGAACCCTGAGTGAGCGCCCCGCCCCCACCCCCCCCCCCCCCCAGACCGTTGCTAGGCGACAGGGGGTTGTGAAATGTTAACGGTGTTCCATAGAAGCTGCGTAAAGTACTGAGATTGGTGATTGTTTGTTTTGTTGCACTTTATTCGCCAGTGTTTGCGCTGTAAAAGGGGAGTCTTTCCAGGAAGCACCGTGTAGAAATGCACACCGGTGTTTATGAATCAACTCAAGCACGGGCCTTCTCCTGTCTGAGGTTGTTAATGTTAGACAGGATTCCTATAAACAGGGAACTGACAGAAAAGAGCGAACTCATCGGCCAGACAGAAAAGTTTGCTAATTTACTTTTGCTTTTCAACCGTAAAAAGAAGGATGTGGGTAATCGTTTATTAACACAAATAACCAATCCCTCAGTCATTCAGAGCCCTAGGTCGGACACGACTGTTAATAATTCACAAGCTCAGGAACCCAATGGTGAATATTCCATGTAACAGTGAGGAAATCCTGCCTGATGACTCGACTGTGTGTGTGTGTGTGTGTGTGTGTGTGTGTGTGTGTGTGTGTGTGTGTGTGTGTGTGTGTGCTCATGCAATGATACAAAAATCCAAAGTGCCTTGCCCTTCCGAAAGTGAGACAAAACGGAAGCCATTTGTGGATTTTCACTTCACTTTCACACAATTTGCCAAAAGGATGTGCCAATTGTAATAAAACCAGGAATTATTGTGCAGGCATATGAAAGTCTTATTAGGGGCTGGTATGAAAAAGAGCTAAAGAGGTCAGCATAATTCATTCTGACAAGAAATTTGGAAAGAAATTCCCTAGAAATTTGGAAAGAAATTCCCTAGCCCTTCCTGCATTCCTACATCCCTTCCTCCTTCCTTCCATCTCCATGTTTTTGCAACTTGCTGACAAGTATTAAACAAGTTTGTCTTCAGTCTAGGCCAGCAAAAATAAAATCGTCTTACTTTTAAGTGTTCTCAAGGGATCACAATGAAAGAGCATGAAGCCACTAAAACTCTGATCTGATTCCCTCGTCTGATGATCTGTTTCCACAGGCATAAACTGGAACAGGCGATTGAGGAGTTCACGCTGTCCTGCGCTGGCTACTGTGTAGCCACGTACGTCCTGGGCATAGGAGATCGTCACAACGACAACATCATGATCAGGGAAACGGGACAGGTACAACCCTCATGTGGACCAGCAGACCTTGTGTCTTCAATGCCTTTCTAAACATGTACTGCCAAGCTTGGGCAGCAGTACCTGGATTCTATTATCAACTTCATCCATGCTTTTGTCTCTGCCTTCATCTGTAACTTCCTAGATTCTATACTTGATACTTATTTCCCCATTCTACCAGCCATCCAGTACACTGTATCACCTTGAAGGATTTTATATCACCATACATCGGGCTGGACACTGTCGTGGCAATTTCCTTTAACAGATATTGCGTCTAGGACAGATGAGATTTCCCACTGCAAAAAAGCACACAATACATTGGAAAGCAATCATCCTAGGTTTAATGCATGCATACATTAGACTCCTCTCTAGCAGAGTAAGTCCAGAATACAGTTTGACAGGGTTATTTATACCATTTCAGATCCTCCCCATAATGCAGATGTCAATAATCAACTCAAGTGATGTTTACCCAAGACACAGAGGTGCCTGTGTTTTTATCAAGGAGAAGAGTGCCTAAGGGGATGTCTTCTCCTTTGTGACCCGTTTACCCAAGTACGAAGGTTAACACTATTGGTTGAGTCTAAGGAAGGTAGGCCGGCGACCCATAGAGAAGGGAAGGTGGGACCGCTGACCACAGCACAAGGGCATTGATTCTAAGGAGGAAGGTGGGACAGCTGACCAGAGCACACAGGATAACATTTTGACGACATCGCTCACTTGTGAGGTGGCTGAATTAAGCAGGTCAATGAATAGTCGACTCTGGGGAAAGGCAGGATGGCAAGACAATACGCGAAAGGAAAGAACAAGGCCTAAGTTATAAAAACAAGTAGATTTTTCCATCACAACACGCCCACTTGTGATTTTCAAACGGCTTGCATCGGCTCAGCACAGCACATTTGGTCCCTGGTGGTGAATCATGGCCATTCTTAATTTGTACACATTTCTTTCAAATATGATTTGGATTCCTACTCTATATCCTATAATCCTATAATCCTGCTTCAACCACAAGGGGCGATTTATCCCTACAGGGATGATGTGTAAAGAAAAAAGTATGGGGCACATTTGCATTATTCAAATCTCAATCTCATGTTTCCTTGTTATCTGATGTTTGATCCGTTTTGTATCTTTTTCTATTATCATGCTCAGCTATTTCACATCGACTTCGGCCACTTCCTGGGAAACTTCAAGAGGAAGCTGGGCATCAACCGGGAGCGTGTGCCGTTCATCCTGACCTACGACTTTGTCCATGTCATCCAGCAGGGAAGGACCAACAACAGCGAGAAGTTTGAGAGGTAACACCACCGCCACTTCTGGTCCGTCACACTCTCTCCGCTAAATATGATACACTGTGTCTCACACGGCGGTCCTGACTCCGCGTGCGTGCAGGTTCAGGGACTACTGCGAGCGCGCCTACAAGATCCTGTGTCGGAACGGGACTCTGTTTGTCAACCTCTTCGCCATGATGAAGGCAGCGGGACTGCCAGAGCTCTCCTCCTTCAAGGACATACAGTACCTCAAGGTAAGGAGCTTTGAGGAGGAGGAGGATGGTAATGAGGAGGAGGAGGATAGTGAGGAGGACGGTGATAATGAGGATAACGAGGAGGAGGATGATAATGAGAAGGATGATAATGAGGAGGATGTCCTTAGGAGGAGGAGTAGGAGGATGATAATGAGGTGATGATGATGAGGAGGAGGATTAAGTTGTTTTTATTAAATCGCCCAGTCACTAACTCAAAAAATACTGGTAATTGTTTTATCAAGAGGTATCTCAATAATCTGCTGTGTTATCAGATTTATATTATTAGATTAGATTCACAGTCTAAAGTCTGATGGCAGACGAGGTTAATTCTCAGCAAACGGGGTGGTCACTTCATGTTGGTTTGGACCAATCATGTGGCTGGAGGGGGCGGTCTGTCAGCACGTCACTTTGCCAACCGCAGTCGGCCAACAATAGTAAACTACAAAGAAAGTTTCTGTTAATGTTTCAGAGCGAAACTGACTTCTGACTGAGACTGGCTTCTGTAGAAGTACTTTAAGCATTCACATCTCCTTCTGAAAGCTTCCTCATTCATGACAATACGTTTCTCATTATTAGAAATCTCTGTATTGAAACAGGAACCAGGCACAACTCTAGATTCTGGCTCCCGCGAGAAGTTCTGCTATTACATAGTAGACTCCTGGATCCAAGATTAGTTCAAAATTAGAGGATGTAGGAATCTATTATCTTTGTTATTGTTGTTTAGTGAATTATTATTTGAAGAGGTTCTAGTAAAAAAAATAGTTCTAGTAAAAAAAAATAGTTCTGGTAAATCAACATCAATGCTGTGCCTATTTATTACTCCCGGGACATTTACACTACATGACCACACTGTGACCCGACTGTGACGTGTTTGACCAACTGTTTGAATCCTAAGGACTCTTTGGCGTTGGGGAAGACGGAGGAGGAGGCACTGAAAAGCTTTAAGGTGAAGTTCAACGAGGCTCTGAGGGAGAGCTGGAAGACCAAGGTCAACTGGATGATGCACTCCTTGGCCAAAGACAAGAGGCCCTGAGCCCCCACCGGAGAGCCACCTGCACCCCTGGGATGTATTCAATGGGACCAAATATGGGGAAAATGCACTGAAAAGATTCAACTTCACGGATGCCATTTAAAGAACTTCAATGAATGTTTACGCCTGAGTTGCCAGTTCCCTTAAAAGCTAAGCTGAAGTTGTTTCTGCCATTTTGAGAGATAACGATATATATTAACGAGACGGACGATTGGGGATGACGTTTATAAGGTCTCGGAGGACGGAGCATTCATTAGCGCCTTCTATTCTTTCGTCTAACAGAAGGCAGATTTTCTTCAGCCATTTCAGGTGTTTGAATGCATTGCTTACGTGTTGCAAATGGACGAAAACTTGTATGAACAGCCCAGCAAACCGACTCTAATGCATCACTCGACGAGGTGAAGACTGAAAGCAAATTTTATGGTTTTGGAAGACCCTATTTCCATATGGTTTACATCATGTTCTGCCATTTCAACTGCATTTGTCATCAACATATCAAGTTATATTATGATTTATTTAAGATATCATCAGGGCATTCTGAGGAACTTGTGTAGGTTTTATTATTTTTCATGCTTCCCTCCATGTTCTTTCACTTTTGCCTTCAAAATGTTGAAAATTGCCTCACAGAATGAACTTTGGAGCAGAAATATTAATAATAATGATATTAAGAAGAATAACTGAATATTAAACTAAAGTATTTCCTAATGATTAAGCCATCGTATCGAAAGCAATCATACCCATCCTCTAAATTGTGGGTGTATTTTGTGAATTAAAATCATATGATTCTCACATCCCAGAACCACACAACAACCACGGGCCAGTTCAATCAACAGCCCCTCTCTGATTGGAGCTTGGACATGCGTGTGTGTGTGTGTGTGTGTGTGTGTGTGTGTGTGTGTGTGTGTGTGTGTGTGTGTGTGTGTGTGTGTGTGTGTGTGTGTGTGTGTGTGTGTGTGTGTGTGTGTGTGTGTGAGAGAGAGAGAAATGTTGCCTACCAATTCATTTATTTCAATGCGTAGAATGTCAGCTGCTTCTGTGCTTTGGCATAGTTTATGTGAATGCAATGCAATGACTTCATACAAAAGCTGCTCTGTTGTCTAAGCCCTCTTGTCCAATGTGCTTTCAGAAGGTATATTTACAGAAATACATGTTTTTATTAAACAGAGGGGGAAAAGGTGTGTGTCTAAGATACCATTAAGATATGGTGGTAAGATACCACCAGCGAATTCAATGTGTAGTGCTGCTGAGTGAAATATCCCTTGATAAACATTTGGTTAAACTATTCTTCAAGAGAAACAGCATTATTTATATATTACACATTATGTTTGTTTCAATGTCAGTATTATGAGGTAAAAAAATAACCATATATATATATATATATATATATATATATATATATATATATATTCAACGTAGGTAATGTTGACATCTAGCATTGTTTTAATCGTTTATACTAGCAATGTCTTCCATAGCTTAATGGGGGTCCTCAAGCTATGTCTCTGAGTGTGCAATGGCGACCCTAGTGGTGAGAAACGAACTAACAGCGGGAGCTCGCTGCGTGAATCCCGTCGTTCAGCCTCTGCCGACTGGAGGGATGTGACCCCGGAACAGGACGCCCTCCTAAAACAACACACCATTCAAATAGGATACCGAAGAAAGAAAAGCTGGACCAGGAGGGGTAAGCGACAAAGGGGTTGTTTTTTAATAGAAAACGGGTCGGGCAGTAGCAGGGGGTTGGAGCCCCGTGGGTGGGGTGGTTGTGTGTCGCTGCTCGGCCGGGCAGCGGTACCTGGAGCCCCGCTCCATTCAGGCTTTTGTCTCGGGCTGCTAGCCTGTTAGCCTAGCTCCGTACCCTGGTGGTACTGGGGGAGCGGAGGGTCGTCGAACACCGAGTCTGGGCGTGTTGGGGAGGCTGACGTGGATCTAAATGTAACTTTTGCGTTAGTGTGGTTGTCGTTTTCGCACAATGGAGGTTGCTAGCGGGTCGGGGAGCGAGAAGGCGATGAATGATCGATTGGTGGCTAGCTGCAGAAGGGCTGATACAGGGGGTCGGTCTGCTCCAGGGGGTCGGGTCGGTCTGATACAGGGGGTCGGTCTGCTACAGGGGGTCGCTCTGCTACAGGGGGTCGGGTCGGTCTGCTCCAGGGGGTCGGTCTGTCTGCTCCAGGGGGTCGGTCTGCTCTAGGGGGTCGGTCTGCTACATGGGGTCGGTCTGATACCGGGGGTCCGGTCGGTCTGCTACGGTAGAAATGTCCTGCTTCGCATACTGAATACACTTGGTGAATTTAACGTTAGGGTTATTTGTTCGTGATGCCACGGTAGTGTTAATGGCTTAATATATGTCTTAAAACAGCTAGTACTTCCATGTATCAACAACTACACTGAAAACGTTATAAGATGTTAACGTTACTCTCTAACCGAATCACATTACTTCAGCTTAACTTTTTATAATGATCCTATTCCGTATGTGGGTTGTTGAATAAAAGCAGGGCATCAAAAACACAGCAGGGTCTTGATCCTGATCTTGATCCCGGTCTTGATCCCGATCTCATTGGGATTAGGGACTCTTGGTCATACTGGGGGGACGTCTTACCAAATGGTCATTTAGTGAAACTGAAGCCAGCCCTCTTAAATGCCCTTTCTCTTCTAACGCGATGAATGGGGTCTTCACATGTTTCTCCCCAAAACTATGCCAGGCATTTTCCCAGTATAGAAGTGAAGTGTGTTTTTAATTAAAACTATGTGCTGTCCCGCCTACCAAAATCTATTTTTGTATCCATCCCCACCCTTGGATTTTTTTTTTGTGCCACTGAATGCCATACAATGTCTGCTTTCGCCCAACTGTCAGATAGCTGACAACATGTTCAGCTGTGAAGTTGGCGCACTGCCTGTGCTGGGGGGGGGCATATATGAGGTTGGCTGGGTGTGGGCTTGAGTGATTGGCCATGGGTAACGGCTTATAACCCTCCCCCCCCCCCCCCCCCCCCCCTCCCCCTCCGCTTCTATCATGGCCACCCCATGCTGCATGAACCTCCTCATGCTATTACAGTCTTGTTGGGACCATGACCATGTCTGGTGGGGCTTGGATCCGTAGTGCATGATTCCACCTCCCAGCCAGGCCAGGTGCGCTCCAGTGTCCAGTACCCCCTTCCATCTCCTCAACCCCCTTCCTCTTGAGTGTCAGCGGACAACAACGTCCGCTGTCTCTAAAGCAGCCATGGACGGGGCTAGCAAAGGGGAATTCGTGTCAGTGCTCTGTCATTTAGTCTACAGCGGTTCCTATGGTGACCGTCCGAAGTTGAGATGCTTCCTCGTACGAGTGTCTTTTATTTATTTTTCATTCCTGACTTGGACCCTGTGTCCAGAGCAGCAAGAGACTGGAATAATACAACGATGCATCTGCTTTCTGAGGAAGGAAGAGAGGAATGCTTTATGTGTGCATAATGCCATAGATTCTGCCATGTTTTATCTATAATGAAGGAGCCTCTGTCTTTGTCTCTCATGGCAGCCATAATAAAAAATAGCATAAAAATATGATCTGAAAGAAAGGTCTAGGCCTAATCATAGCCTCATCCCTAGTAATGTCTTAATACGTCGCACCCCCACATACAGAAGCCTGTGTTCTCCGCCTTGATGTTGGTGCTTTTGAAATGTTTCAGTCTCTTCTTGGCCCCCAGGGACCAGCTTAAGGGAGCAGCGTCTGTATCCTCTCCCCTGAGAGGTGCTGTGGAGTGGGCAGATACTCGGTGAGATCACAGACCCTACTCAATCATGGGCAGGATCGGGGCTACTAGTCTGAATCTGTGAATCCATGAAAGCAAATGTATCATAAATTGTAGCCGCCAACGCCATGATTACGTTTTATGACATGAATTAGTCGGACACGTTACACTCTTAACGGTCTTTGTGATGACAGCGCACAAGAGGAACACGTTATTTGAGCCACGCACGCAAGGAACGCATGCTGTAGTAATTCCACACCAGGCAGTTAAGCACATCCCTGGGTTTCTATAAGGTGTGTGTGTTATTGATTAGTCTATAGGCTAGGGTACAGGAACAAATTCAAATCAAAATACCCCCAACTGCATGCAGAAATTGACCTAAACCTAGGCTAGGGGTTCATTTAAATACTGCATACGTCCTGGCATAGGCATAGGCATAGGTCTTTTGTACATCCTGGCACTTAATGTACGCACTTATTGCATGTTGTACGTCCTGGTTGTTTAAAATAGTATTTAGCATTGTGTAGCGTCTTATCCTAGCTGTCTCTGTTGTCTACGGGGAATGGGTTAACCTAGTGATTTTAAGTGAATGTTCATAGAACAACGTTCTATGAACCATCCTTGTACCATCCTGTACCGACAGAGATTTATTGTTTCTCTTTCTTCTGACAAATGTACTAATTGTAAGTTGCTTTGGATAAAAGCGTCTGCCAAAAGCCCTGAATGTAAATGTAATGTAAATGCAGACCTGCATTTGAACCGCAATTCAACCGCAATCCAACATGTGGAAGCTGGCGCTCTGCATCCAGGCCGTGGCGATAGGGCAGCGGCATCGTCTGCATTCATGCCTCACATGTTGACAACAACACATGACCTACTTACCAGTCTTTATTTTTACAATCCACTTCGGTGGCATTGTCCCCCAAATACTGCGGCCATTGTTGTGTACAGTGTAGATATGGGGAGGACGGCACAAAGGCAGGCCGCACGGCCCTTAGCGGCCAGCAGGGTCTATAGCCACACTCGCATTCAGCCCTGACCTATAGAGAGAGGCAGGGTCATTCACAAGGGAAATCTGCGGATAACATTGGGTAAACGCATATATGGTATATATTAGATATCGTAAACTAATTAGAATTGAAATTGAAAGGACTTCATGGGATGTTTACTCATGACCATCAAGTTCCATTATTTTCTAGGATCCCCTAGTCAGTAGGGCTGGGTAAAAATATCTATTCATCAATGCACTGCAATTTATTTGTTCTCGATTCAATTTTTTTTCTTCCGTTGTAATAAAGCTCTGCTTTTTTTTTTAATTGCACTACTTTAAAAGTAAGCACGAGCTTGACAGTGTTTACATTTCAACCTAAAATAAGAGGGACATATTCTATTTTAAAAGCATACTCATTGTCATGTCATTGTAATCTAGAACCGAGTATGCCTAAATTGACGTGCACTTTTATATTTGTCCATGTTATGATTATTACTTTTATGCTGCAAGTTTAGCTCAGGGACAATACTTAGCTCAGGGACAATACAGGAACTAATATACAATGTTTTATTCCAATACTATACAATGTTGTATTCCCTTTTTGCTAATTGAAGCACAAGGAAATGGTTAATTCATTTTGGGGTCACTTTGTTCTAAACCAATACAAATTATGCACGCATTATTTAGGTATTTTTGTCATCTGCACGTATTATCGAATCGATATCGAAGCAATCGGATAGACATCGAATCTATATAGAATCGAATCGTGACCTAAAGAATCGGAATTGAATTGAATTGTGAGGTACCTCACCCAGCCCTACTAGTCAGATCCCTCTCCTACTCTCTCTCCCACCCTCCCGTCGTTGGCCGGGTCCACGGGCATGGCAGCTGTGTGCGGTACCGACACCGTCAACGCACACAGCTGCTACCCCCGGGCCTTCCGTCCCCGTTGGCAAACCCCGTTGGCCGCCACACCAGGCATCCAGCCCTCTTCAGTTTCTCACACGTCCGCGTGGGTTCACATTTGAATGAAGGCCACTTCTCCCTCCCTGCCCTTTCTCTTCTGGCCTCCTGCCGTTTCCTCCGCTTCCGCGCACCCCGAGGACCGGAGGGTCACCCCGTAGCACCCTCCTAGGAGAGAGACACCGCGGCAAAACAATCAGCCATTGTGGGCTAGGGTGGGTTAGAAAAGGGGAAGAATGGTTTCTGGCGGGCTGGTTTAACCCAGTGCGGTGTGCAACCAGGGCCCACACCCACTGTGGTCTGGCTGACCCCGGTCAGCTGAGAGTGGCTCTCCCGTTGCATCGTGTGATCACTGGCAGGCGTCCACCGAGGCCGTCTCCAGGGTGTGTCGTGGAAGGGGCAGACACGGTGGTTAGGCTGGGCAGCCTGGACAGCCTGTTACATAAACACACACAGTACATGAAGTAAAAAAAAAAACACCAATGATGCGGCAACATATTGGCAAGAATGTGTAATATTGGTAGCTGGCGTGAAGAATTGCCTTAATGTCTAAATATTATACAACCCACTGTAGCGACTCAATAGAGCCCCCCCCCCCCCCCCCCCATTTTGACATCTCCATTTACATCACTGCAACACTACAGATTTTTTTTAATGACATTGCATCCTCCCCATAAACTGCAATTGTCAGCAAAACAAGTGGGCATTGTGCTTGGATTAGTGAACGGCGCTGTGTCTGTTGGCACGTTGTTGACTCCAGCAGGCCTAGTTAGCGGAACTGGCTTCTGAGGCTTTGCAGAACTCCAAGGGATCCGACCCAACCCGGCACACAACGCTGACACCCGCCAGAGAGTGAGATGGATGGGAGGGTTGTGTGTGTGTGTGTGTGTGTGTGTGTGTGTGTGTGTGTGTGTGTGTGTGTGTGTGTGTGTGTGTGTGTGTGTGTGTGTGTGTGTGTGTGTGTGTGTGTGTGTGTGTGTGTGTGTGTGTGTGTGTGTGTGTGGGATTAACCCTAGTTCAGCACCGACGCAATCCTTTTGATTAGGTCTGGATATTCGCTGCGTTGGCCTGGCTGGCGCGGTGAGCTTCCCCGGGAGGATTAGCATAACGCGAGCCCACCTCCAGCAGCTCAGCGCCGCACTGCACCGAGCCTCCAGACAGCAGCTCTGTTGTGTCCCCCGGGACGAGGGGGCACGGGTATATCCCGATTAATGACGGCCAGAAGTACGCCGCGCGCCTTTCTCAAGAATATAATGAATAATTAACGTACACATTCAGAGGTTTATTATTCAAAGAATTTCTCCTTGGAAGGGAGGGATAGGGCACTGCCAAATACCTACCTACCCACTGCCATTTATCTGAGGAAAATCTTGGATTCTCTATCACCAATGTGTTACTATGTGAACACAGAAGGCTTTCTTGGTGGGGCACTAATCTAACAACATAAGTGAGGTATCCAATCGACATGTTTTAGTTATAACCCGGTTTTGCTCAAGTGACTTAAAGATGAGTGTTTTTCTCTGCGAATGGTTTGTGTTGGCGTTGGTTTGTGTGTGTGGCCAGGCCATCCACACTTTCCTCAAATGCTCTTGAAAACGTAACTTCAGGTTTTCAGATTTCAGATATTCTTATATACTTACAACTAGTGATAGAACAGCCACATGTAATTTCTGCATCCTTCTTGACCATGTTAATTGTTAATTGAGAAAGAATAACTAATAGTTTACTTTGGTTTATAAATAAATAGTTGCTGTATCATTTTCCATTCATTACTTTCCTAAATCATAAATCCCCATTGTTCCTGTATCTTTTAAATAATAAGTTAACAAGTTAATAAGATAACAAGCAGATCTATTCCCTTACAAGATGAGACGGCATATCATGGCTGTACTATTGGATCAATTGAATATATGTGTGATTCCTAGCAGCACAGTGACATAAATAAAGTATCTGGCTAGATCCTGGTTGGAGGGAAAGGTTGGCATGCCAACCAGTAAAATACCCTATCAGAGCTAATGCCTCAGTTTGAAACACACTATGAGCCCAACTGATATCCCAGGATGTGGATCATGACCGTGTATATAAACGCATGTTTGCCAGCCATGACCATCGTGTGCAAGTGTAGCGCTGCGTTAAATGTCCCAAAATAATCCCCAAGACTTCTGTGTGATAGCTTTACTTAACCGAATAGAAAAGATAATTCAATAATCAGCCCATCCCAAACAGTTTGACAGCAGTGCAGGCTAAATATGGAGCCCTTTCTCAACTACAAAAGGTGAAAGGAGCTACTTTTAGAAAGTGTATTTCTGGAGAAGACGCTCACAGGTTCATCTTTCTACTGCCAGCCCGCCGTCTCCTGCAGCAGAAGCTGAATTTGTCACGTCAGCTTGCTCCTTCAAAACATCATTAACATCACACTGCTTCGAGAAAGACAGGAAGGCTGTGTCTGCCCGCCGTCGTCATCATATCACAATGTTTTGGTGCCCATGTTTTTATATATTGAATCATTTATTTAGTATTGAGCGGGGTCTTAGGCCCCTGAGCCCGCCCACTGGCTGGCTGCCTTCCGGGCTCGCCCGCCTTGGGGGAGACTCTGGGCTCCAGCCCTCTGATGTCGGGAGCGGAGAGAGACATGATCAAACACATCACCGCCGGGGCTCAGAGACACTGCTAACCCCTCTCCTCCTCCACCTCCACCTCCGTTCCTCTGACGGTGCACAGAGACGCTGCTAACCCCTCTCCTCCTCCACCTCCACCTCCGTTCCTCTGACGGTGCACAGAGACGCTGCTAACCCCTCTCCTCCCCCTCCTCCACCTCCACCTCCCGTCTTCTGACGGTGCTTCAAGACACTGAGCCGACACACGCCAGGCCTCTCCCTCTCTTTACGTCCCTCTCTGTGTTTCTCTCTGTGAGTCGGCGCTCGCTGCCGGCGCCCGGCGGTCAGGGTGGAGCGGTGATTCAACGGACAGTCCTCCCTCCCCCCCCCCCCCACTGTGCCGCTGGCCTGTGCTCACACTAGGCAATCTCAACTGGGTCTGAGTACGGTTGCCTCTTGTATCCGTACGTGTGCGCGTGTCGGCTCATTAGCATCTGTACCGTGGCCTGAGCACACCTCTCCAAAGTGTGCTACTGAGGCCACGGAATTTAACTGTACTTGAGTACGGACGGCGTGCTCACACTAGCCAAACGATCTCTAGACTTTAGGGGGCAAACGTACTCGGGCGCGGTACAGATGGCCTAGTGTGAGTGCGCCCTAAACCACCCATCGATGGAGTCTGGTGTGTCTTAAGAGTCAACTGGTGCACTCACTCGCCAACACATGCTGCTGTTATTGATATTTATTTATTAAGTATAGCCCCACATCAAACAGCCTCACCATGCATTAGTGCTCCTTTTGTATGGATCGGGGGGGCCAGGAGAGATTACCCGAGCTGTCTGTCCCCGAGGCCCCGTGGGCATTTACAGATCATTCTAACCAGGAGAGGGGGTGGAATCTAGACATGCATACTAATATTGTTCCCTGCAGCGTATCGTATAGGACATGCATGTAGTATCATCTTTGGGGAAATTGAGTTTTTTTCGGGCTTTCAGTTGAATTGTACTCTGGGATTACAGATGACGGATCGTTCTCGGGGTGTTTCACACCGCAAACCCGGAAGAAGTAGTCTTGAAATCCGACGTCAGCCCGCAATCGGTTCGCCTTTCCGCCCCTCACATATCAGAGACGGCCGCACTGTGCACTGTGGCCTTCCCTCGCCTCTCGTCGTCTCCCTCCTGCCCGTCCACGCCCATATATGGCACCTCCTGAAGACAGGTCCTTAGTTGGCTGGGAGAGGGTTGAGGGTGGGGGCCGGTGCGCTCTGTGAAGAGTCACATGCAGTATTAATGGAGGCGCTGCTCGCTGTCTGACAGCGCCCAGATGAAGCCCCAGTGACTCAACTTCGTTAGAACCGACTTGAGTTTGAGTTGAGTTGAGTTTTTATGAAGCGCCAGCGGCAGTGTGAGTCGCTGAGGCTCCCTGGTGTCTCCCATGGTGGACCTGCTGCTGTCCAGGATGGAGACACCAGGGCTGCTGATGAGACGGTGGATCTCTCTGCACATGATTCTGCTGCGTGAGGCCCGTCTTCACTGCTCTAGTCACGCCACAGGCTCATCGTATCCCAACTGAATCGCTGCCTTACCCAAAGCCCAAAACCCACATGGATGAAGCTTGACACTTGTGTATTGTGTATTGTACGTCCTGGCAGTTAAAAATAGAATGTAGAAATCTGTAGCGTCTTATCCTAGCTGTCTTTGTTGTATACGGGGAATGGGTTAACCTAGTGATTGTTAGTGCTTGGTTCTTGGCACTTGGCACTTACCGACAGCGATATATTGTTGTTTCTCTTTCTCCTGAAGTAGGTCCGTAAGTCGCTTTGGATAAAAGCTAAATGCCCATTATTGTGACCGTAATGTAAACGTTAACGTGTGCATGTTTGCGTCCGCAGAGCTACAGGAGCAGGGGTCATGAACCGGGAGGAGATCCCGGGGAAGTCTCCTGAAGAGATGTACATCCAACAGAAAGTGCGGGTCCTGCTCATGCTCAAGAAGATGGGATCCAATGTACGTATACGGAGCCTTTTCACTGGAGCGCCAACGCTTGTTCCACGCTAGTCCTCACTGTGTGGTTCCAGCTCTGCAGCACTCTGACCAGGGGCTCAATGTATAGTAGCACTGCTCCCTGTGTGTACATGGTCGTTAAGATGTGCGTTTATAACTATATAACTCGGTAGTGGTGGATCGTTTTTGTGTTCCCCCCCCCCTAGCAAGGGGATTGTTTCCTGGGATATTAATCTTGTTACAGATTGAATTCATCATGTTCATCATTCATCGTTCATCATTGTACACCATGTGTGGGTTCAGCTAGAAATGTGTTAATGTGTGGTTATTATTCAGATTGGGAATCCCTCGGTCTCTAGAAAGCAGTCGCTCAAGTTGGCTGGGCCGACCGGCTGATTTAGAGATCAGTTTGCGTTGATTATTCTGCGGACGTGAGTGATGGTTTCTGGGTGTTAGCAGTGGTGTCCCAGCCCCACGTATTTCCAGGGAAACTGACTCATACAATCTTGCACATCAACATGACTGATATAGGGTTGATGTTGTCAGAGTGCTTGAATGCCACACTTAGGTGTTATATTGATATCATGTTTCGCAGAGCTTGTAGGCCACAAGCTTGACGAGTCATCCAGGGTCAAGATCCAACCTGAATATGTCCAGACGCCTGGGTCATTATGAGACAGAGTAAACAAACGGCTGAACAAGCAGAGGACACGCCTTGTAGCCATTGCTCACCACACAATAGAGCTCTCCCGATTTGCATGTCAAGGGACCCTGGTAAACTCTCATGCCCGTACGGGGAGAGTGAAATGAGGAGGAACCTGGAGCAGGCTATTGGAAACACTCATCTGAGACTCAACCTACAAGATCAGTTGTTAGTGCTTGGCTCTTGGTTCTATGAACATCGTTGCTGTACCGACAGATATATTATTGATTCTCTTTCTTCTGCCAAATGTACTTATTGTAAGTCACTTTGGATAAAAGCGTCTGAACGCTGAATGTCCTAAATGTAAGATTGCTTTGGTCAAAAATAAAATGATCAGACTCACCTTAAGTACTAAGAGAAAGGCGTCATTAAAATAAAACTGCTTAAGCTTGTTAAATTGGAATGAAGCAACTTTCATAAAGTGGTTCACCGGTAGCACTGCAAATCTTGAGGTCTTGATAAAAAACCATACCAAAAGCAAAAATAAAATCACACTAGAATTTTCATACTCATTTTAATGAGGGTAAATGTACAATAACCTGTATGACCCACACTATAGGCCACCATCATTATACGGATACGTGTTCTCTTGGGTCTGTGGGGGAGCCGGCAGGGGTCATGGTGGTGGAACGCCTCATCTCTTAACACGTCTTCCTTATCCTCGCAGCTCACGCCCAGTGAAGAGGCCTTCCTCCGGAATTATGCAGGCGTGGTCCACAGCCAGATGAGCCAACTACCTCAGCACAACATCGACCAGGGTAAGAAGACTCCCACAACACACATGCCCAGTGTCTATTCCTACAGATACGAGGGTGGCCGTGCCAGGAGGGATCGAACTTATCGCGATGCTCTGTTTTGGCAGCTTTATAAACCGACTATAAATAGTCTGTCTGGCGGCGATGCCTTATTTTGCTGTTTTTAGTCTTTTGTATTTATCACTGCATCTCTAACTTTTTTTCCGAACCTGCATTCAAACACAACGCAGAAGTCCTGGGTTTGTCGTTTGGCAGTGCAGATGACAACACAAGTACAACACAGAAAAATATATAGCAAACATGTATGACAAGGTGTGACTGGTCATGTATGACCAGGTTTGACTGTGGTCATGTATGAATTGGTGTGACTGTGGTCATGCATGACGTGGTGTGACTGTGAACTGGTATTACGAAAGTAAACTAGGGACGCAGTCACGCAATATATTCATATGGATGGGTCTTGTGTTCGTGAACTGCAGTGCAGTCATTAGACACTAGAGTGTGCTGTTCTCTTTGTACATTTATTAACGTGGTAGGCAGGTCAGACTTCCACCACAAGAGGGCGCCAGATTAAAAAAGACCGTGAGCCTCAGCAGGTACCCGAGGAAGCAGCCGAAATTTATTCAAAGGACATGAGCTACTTTCTCTCCTTTTATCAGCTGCCTTCCAGGCCTAATCCGAAGCACGCTCTTATTTTGAAGCCTCTGTGACCCACCTGGGACTCGGGTAGAAGCCATCTTTTGTTAGTACCCACCACCAGCGGGTAAGCAGCTGGTCAGACCAGGTGCCTTTTGATTCTGCAGGTGAAATCACGTGTGTCCCACGACGGGAGGAAGAGGCTTCTGTTTAACCTTATTGTCCTACGTCTGTGTTATCTTAACCGTGCCCCCGCATGAGGGAAGGGGATAAGCTGGATGGTAATACGAGGCCGCAGGCGGCAAAGTAAACGGCGTGCAATCTCTGTTGCACAATATTTTAAATCCACAGAAAGGGCGTCTTCTGCAATAGACGCCGGCAGTGTTCAGCTGCGGTCGGTGATTCCACCTTGGAACAGAGCGGGCCGAGGCGTCCATTTGAAGCAGCGCAGGGTGCACAGCACGGCACGGCCGGCACCACGGCGGGGAGGACAATATCCTAGCCGTGCTCGCCGTGTATCTCCCCGTTAACCATGGCCCCCATCCACGGCCTTATGTAAAGACCCACGTTGGCTACATTTTCTCTCTCGCCCCTCTGGAAAAAAAACAACAACCCAGTCCCATCACTTCTGCAGCGTGTGTCCCTCATCCTCCCTTCCCGCGTCCCTCAAAGTAGAGCCGAAATAGATCCTCCCCTCGGGGTCGATACGAGGGGAGGAGAGACATTAATAATGGAGGGGGGGGGGGTGCGGCGTCAGAAGGTCCTCCTGAAGGTGTGCAGGCAGGAGGACCCGTTGGAGATCACAGGTCGCGCTAAGTGGTGTCGTTCTCCCCTCCCGGCCGCTGTGAATCGCGACCGATCAGGGGGCCGTCCTGAAGGCGTTCCCCCCCGCCCCCCCCCACGGGGAATGATGCCAGGAAGGCCGTTAAAGCGCGGCTCGATACCGCAGATGGGAAGTCTGTGTTGAGGTTGTAAGAGAATCTACCAAAACGGATTTGTAGGAATAAAGTGTGTGTGTGTGGGCGTGCGTGCGTGTGTGTTGTGTTCCATAAATAATTATTTTATTTCTCGCCAAAATTGAATCAGTCCTTTCTGTTCAGCGGCCGACTGCACGCTGGTAGAGATAGGCAGTGTCTGGCCACACGGAAGAGCCCAAAATACCCGGGGATTGAATTAAGTGTAGACCGTTGCGGTTTCTAAATATATATGAGGACAATAAGGACTTATTAGATCGGGGTAATAATATTTAGAGACGTATGCACATGATGTGCGTGCTCTGTTCTCTCTCCTCGCCGCCCCCCCTCGGTGCGTTCAAATGAGGAAGGTAATTCAGAAAAACATTTTTTCCCCCTCCGTTTTCCTTCGATGCGTTTGGTTTCAGAAAAGTCCGATCCGTCTGGACGGTCGGCCCAAACGCACAAGACTTAACTTTGTTTTTTTTGTGGGAACAAAAAAAAATGGGCTCCGTGTGGACGGGGCCTGGGTCTCTGCCCCCTCCTGTGTGAGTCTCTGTCCCCCTGAAGGCTCTGTGAGGAGGCCTGTGTGGCTCTCTGTGCTGTCTGCCCCGCCACGCTGCAGCAGGGGACAGGAGCCGTACGGCTCTGCCGGCTGTTCTCAGACAGAGGTTGTCTGTCTGTGTTTGTCTCATCGCTGCCTCTTGGCTCTGTATCATCAACCCCACCGCCAGCACCCAGGCCATGCCGCGGTCTGGTGTGGATCGTCAACCCAGCCACTGCCTGGGCGCGCTTCCTCTCGGCTAAAGCTGCCTGAGCTGTGGGGCAACTTGAGACCTTTGCCAAATCACACTCACGACAGTACATGTCAATATTCTCCCAAATCTATTTAAACCCCCCCAAGGTAATCACTGTTTATGTAAGCAGTGGGTAACTGTTGTGTAAGGATGCCATTTCTCTCTCTTCGGGTACTACTCCTCTCTCCCACTTGCTTTCTTCTCGCGCTCTCGCTCTCTCTCTCTTGTGCTTTCTCTCTCGCTCTCTTTCGTGCCCTCGCTCTCTCTCTTTTGCTTGCTCTCACCTTGTCACTCAAAAGGTGCAGCACTGTATAAAAAAAACATCCAACGGTTTGAGAACATGCTGATTCAGGGACACACACCCTCTCTCTTGCTCTCTCTCTCTGTCTCTCTCTCTCTCTCTCTCTTGCTCTCTCGGTCTCTCTCTCTCTCTTGCTCGCTCTGTCTCGTGCCCGCTCTCTCTCTCTCTCTCTCTCTCTCCGCCCCCCCCCTGTGTATTGTGTGAAGGTCCTCACCCAGCATTGACACAGTGTGACTCGTCAGACTCATCGATCACAGAGTGCTGCGCCTGCAGAGGGTGGGGGGGGTGTCGATGCCGGTGACTCACTGTATCCACGCATGGAAGCGAACCTCGGCCTCACCGCGGAGGGCCTCACCGCGGAGGGCCTCACCGCGGAGGGCCTCACCGCGGAGGGCCTCACCGCAGAGGGCCTCACCGCAGAGGGCCTCACCGCGGAGGGCCTCACCGCGGAGGGCCTCACCGCGGAGGGCCTCACCGCGGAGGGCCTCACCGCAGAGGGCCTCACCGCAGAGGGCCTCACCGCGGAGGGCCTCACCGCAGAGGGCCTCACCGCAGAGGGCCTCACCACGGAGGGCCTCACCGCGGAGGGCCTCACCGCGGAGGGCCTCACCGCGGAGGGCCTCACCGCGGAGGGCCTCACCGCGGAGGGCCTCACCGCAGAGGGCCTCTGTGGGGTCTGGGGGCGGGCCCCGCCGGGCGGTAGGGACAGACTCATCGGGGGATCAGGACGCACGCCAAGACCCACCCTAACCAACCCTACTCTGTCTGTGATTGGCCGGGTTGCATGCAACTTAACTGGACGCTACAGTACCCTCGCTGTGAGCATTCGAGAGCGTCACAAAAGAGCCCTAACCCTAACCATGACCCTAACCCCTAACCATAACCCTAACCCTAACCATAACCCCTAAACCTAAACCTAACCCTAACCCCTAACCCTAACCCTAACCATAACCCCTAACCCTAACCATAACCCCTAAACCTAACCCTAACCCCTAACCCTAACCATAACCCCTAAACCTAAACCTAACCCTAACCCCTAACCCTAACCCTAACCCCTAAACCTAACCCTAACCCCTAACCCTAACCCCTAAACCTAACCTTAACAATAGCAGCTAATATCAAGCCAGTAAAAGCCTGTATGACGGACCAATCAGAAATAGAGGCGGGTGTGTGTCTTTTCGGGATATTGCCGTGGCCATAGTAGGATTAAAAAATTTAGCGATCAGGACGTGGGTGACGGCGCTTATGCGGCGGCCATTTTAGGTCCGAGTTATTTACCGGCGGGTCGCTAGCTGGAGTTGTAAGCAGGAAGCCGTGCTCTTCATGTTGCGGCCAACACGCGCACGGACACACCACACACACACACACACACACACACACACACACACACACACACACACACACACACACACACACACACACACACACACACACACACACACACACACACACACACACACACACACACACACACACTGATCCTGGATCGGTACCCTGTCGGGGTACTGGTTCAATAACCCGTCTGGTTCATCCAAAGTAAATGAGTCAAACTCATCGGGCTGCGTTCATATTTCTCCCGCAAGTCTACGGGTCAGTGATTAGCATTTTGCACGGGTTTAATTGACTGATTAGCATACATGCAAATGCTGATTTCACGCGACGCAGCTTTAATCAAAGAGGAGTAGGCTGGAAGATAAGTGGGTTGTTTGCACTCTTGTTGGGTTTGTTGGGAACGTCTTAATGAAACCGGGTCCCGCTGGCGGAGAGGGAAGGGGAGAGTGGGAACGGTGGGCGAGAGAGAGCAGGGATTCTTGTCTGCTTTGTTTTGCGTGCACACATCAAGGCTAACGATCTTATTAGGGCTGAAGCTGAATGTGAACTGGATACGGGGGTGTCCTTCAGGGCTGTACTGAAGTCTCAGTGTTGTCACCGCTTCCTAATGCGAATATCAGACATTTTGGTTTCATTGAACAGATAAAAAAAATCCCATTGAATCCCACCGCCTATGTCTCCGTCCCCTATAGCCACACCTCCTCCACACCGGCAGGTTATTTCTGTACACGTCTCTTCACACATGAACCATCAGCAGCCTGACTGAGCCCAGGCACCGGCCTCGCTCCGGAGTGCTGGGTGTGCCGGGCGCACAGACACGGACCAGAGGGAGGGAGGGAGACAATAGAGGAGAGCGGTTGCCGTAGTAACCACCTACGTTGCGGCGGTGGTTGGGGGGGGGGGGGGGAGGGGGGGGCGCCTCCCTGTAGGGATTCGGTGCCGTGGCGATGCGCCGTGCCTGTAGAGGAGGTAGGGCCTCATTACCCATGAGCCCCTGGGGCACCCTGGCACGGTAATTACCCAGCCAGGGTGTGATACCACAGGCAGCCCCCCCCTCCCACACCCCTGGTCTCGTCCTCCACCCCCTTCAGAAATATCGCCCTCCTCTCCTGCTTGGCCGAATCAATACCGCTATGGTGTTTCCTTTGTCTGTTCACCACCCCCTCCCCCTACCCCCCCCCCCCCCCTCCCTCAGCATAAGCCCACATTAGTATGTCACGTCACCGTTGACAGTTCTGGGTTTGCGTCATCGTGAGCTTGGCTCTCACTGACTAGGAGTCTGCCATCCACGACTAACGGGGGGGGGGGGGGAGGTGAGTCTGATCATAACTCGATGACCCGCCGCCTTTAGTGCCCAGTACATTAACAAGGCTTCCGGCTGCTGTTGCTAGAACCCTGTTGGGAAGAGCTTCAGGTTGTCAGGTTGCCTGACCATTTTGGACCTTTTTATGTCGCTACTTCCCCGGTGATTTGCTTAAAAATACGGAAAATTAAAGGAAACCTTTTGTGTAAAGTTTGTGAAGTTCTTCCGAGCCGTGCTCCTGACCGACGTCAGTGGAGGTGTGGATCAACGCAGAGGGCCTGTTGACATACTTATATTTAACATCGGGTGGGCGCGGGCGCGCTGCGTTTGGTATTCAGCTCCATGTGTTTATCTGCTGGGCTGACCTCAGATGCTTCTACTCTGATTAACACTTCTACATTTACACCAGGTCACAACCCCGGCCACTTACCGTGTGTGTGTTGTGTGTGTGTGTGTGTGTGTGTGTGTGTGTGTGTGTGTGTGTGTGTGTGTGTGTGTGTGTGTGTGTGTGTGTGTGTGTGTGTGTGTGTGAGAGAACCTGCCTGTCATATCTGTCATCTGCATCTGTCGGCCCGCAGGCGACAGACCACGGTTCTGCAGCGGTCATCAATAAGCAACCAGGGTTCATACTAGTGGTCCGGGAGTCCCCTCCGAACACAGTGAATCAGACCCCACCGAATACAGCCGGAGGGGAGGCCAGAGGGCACGGGGTAAAGGTCAAGGGTTAGGGCTGCTCGATTATGGAAAAAAATCATAATCACGATTATTTTGGTCAATATTGATATATTGATAATATTTATTCATAATTTCTCTCCAAAAAAAAACACTTTGTAAATGAGAACTTCGAAATTTCCCCTTAAAAATATACACAAAATGGTCAAATAGAAAATAAAGTCCAGATATGAATCCAGCTGTTCTGCAATTTCTATTTAAAAAAATAATAATCGTTTCAACTCGATTTATATTAGTTTGGTGATCGTTTCACTCTGAAATCGCGATCAAATTTTGATTAATCGCCCAGCCCTAGTCAGGGTTCCCCTGAGGCGGCAGACCGCCATGCAGACCTACCGACGATGTGTTGTGAATCCTCTCCGTCTTCTTGTCTTGTGTTCGTACCTCAACCGGACGGCTTTGAGGACTGAACGGGGTCCGTTGCTAGGCAACAAGGCTGACATTTCTTCCATTTTTAAAATGAACGCATGCTGTTTGGCGTGGTGCTGTTGTGTGGGTGTGTGTGTGTGTCTGTCTGCGTGTCCTGTCTGTCTGTCTGTATGCGTGTGTGTGTCTGTGTCCACACATATCTGGGCCGTACGCTGCAACACGGCTATAGACGAGTCCCGGTGAGGTCTAAATGATAGATGTTAGTATAGACTATAAACAGATATTACTATGATGGGTTAGAGTTGTCATTCTAGATCAGCCGAGACCATGGGCTGAAGCTCATTCCACTTGGAACTGGACCAGACTGCTCCCTGAACACTTTTTTTCAATTTCAATTCTAAATCTCTAATGTGACCATCGGCTCTGTGCCGTCACGTCCCAGCAGACGTCTCTCCTACCTCCAGAGCCATGGTGTGGACGCCTCGCCCAATCGCTCGCCCCCCCCCCCCCCTCCTCCTCCTCTTGCGTTGCCATGGCCTCGCGGTCCTCATCCCACGCGTCTAGACCCGTTGGACGAGGCCGATCCGTTCTCTTGGCTGTGTGCATAACAGAGGACACGAGCGCCCGTCCGGAAGGCGCGTGGCCGCCAGGACGTGTTATTCTATGAACCACACGGGGGGGGGGGCCTTAACGCTCCACAAGACCCCTTGTTAGATCCTCGTTAGACCCTCGTTAGAAGCACCGATTGGAGCCCAGGCTGAACTGGGGAGCGCTACTCTCTGGACCGGGGCGGCTCCAGCCTTCTTCACTGCCAAACGCCAGCGAAAAAAGCAGTCTCAGTCTGACTTTTATCTTTTTTTGCCACAATAATTACATCTAACAAGCAGTCTGGTGCTGACTGGGGCAGAGGCTTTTTATAGCCCAGGAACAAGGAAGGCATCTTCACACGCTCCAACCCCCCCCCCCCCCCCCTCTGAGAAACGCGGCAGCCTTCTGTAGGAGGTGGAGTGGGCCTTTGTTAGCGTGCTGCTCTTCCACGGTGACCGGCGTTACAAAGGGAATTTTTTTCCCTTTGTAAAGGGACGCTTTTATCCAAAGCGACTTACAATAAGTACATTTGTCATAAGAAGTGAAACAATATATCGCCGTCGGTACCGTAAGGATGTTCATAGAACCAAGTGCAAGTACTAACAATCGCCAGGCTAACCCCATTCCCCGTATACAGCAGTGATAGCTAGCCACTGCAGATGCTACACAGTTAAGTACTATGAATAAATACAACATACAGTTGTACGGTATTTCCTGGCAGCTTTCAAGTGTTGTCCCAACCACGCGTTGGATGAGGGCACTAGGGCATGCTCAGACTGCCTGGCCTGATGATACAAAACAGTATCCATGGAGCTGGTTATGAGGACATTCCGTGTGACAGTGTAGCCGTCTCTCTTTTGGGAACAGTTGCAGAACACGGTTTGGTTGGATCGCGTCCTTGTCCTAGCCTGGCTCTGCCCGCCTCCGTACTTCCTCTCAATTTTCATTTCCCTTCAGTACTAGGTCTGGGTTTGCGGTATATATTCGCAGGTTTTCTGCAGCCAATTTTTTTTTCACCGTCCAATCAGCGAACAGAGGGAGTGGCTGAGAACATTGACGTTGAGGTCGTGCGCTGGTTTGAGTCGTAGTCAAACGTCAGCGATTGGTTATGGCCGATCCAGAGTGGCACTGGGCAGATCTAATAGTTTTAAACAGACACCCGCCTTCAAGTGAGTTAACGTTTGTCAATGGAGAGTGGCCAGACTCTCGGTGCAAATGAGATGAAGTACGAGATTCTGGTGGGACCAGGCTATCCCAGTCCAGCCAGGGAGCAGGAATCTTCTAGAAGGGTGGAGACGGTCAGTTGGAGAGGAGGGGGGGAACGCCAGAGCTCTTGTTTTACTGCTTCCTGATTGGGAGACGGCAGAGTGCTTCTGCTGCTGTCCTTAATGAATCAGTGTGGGGTGATCAGAACGCATCGGCTCTGGTCTGTTCGACTCCGGCGCAGGTCAACGCTTTGACCTCATTCACATTCTGGATGCAGAGCGAAGCGACACTTTAGATGTATCGGAGCTACGGGACTGGAAGAAACTGTTCTTTGTGGAGTCAAGAACACACCTTATCATCGACAATATACATAAATAACCCCGTTTTGGATCTTCGCCTGCCGCTGAGCAACTGGTGGCGAGGCTGCGGCCTGACGCATTATGGGAACAGGGTTAGGGTTTGCTGACCTCTGAGCTCTGCTGCAATGACCCAGCTTCGTCCTTCGCGGGTGGGCCTTTTTAAAACCTCTCACCAACCTCACCCGCTGTTCATGAGTGACTGTGCAATGTAGGCTTAAGGTGTACCCACTGGAAAGGGGTGTGTGTGTGTGTGTGTGGGTGTGTGTGTGAGATGATGATTCAGGCACTGTTCCCCTCTGCGTGTCCATGTGACTCACCTTTAGAGTCCAGTCGTACGTCCAGACAGAGAACACACGGCTGTGGTTGACCACGCCCCAGTGCAGTGGTCACCGATAAAGCATTTCCCGTTCTTCATAAACCAAACATCTCCCCTTTTGTACAATGGGACTTCATTAAGAGATTTTTTTTTAATTAGCGTTAATAATGGAGTGGGTGCTCTGGGCAACACTTTCAACAGCGCAAGATGCAAGAGTCGTTTGGGTTTGCCAGGAATGACGAAGACCGAACCGAACGACAGACCCTCTGAGGGTAGGAGCCGCCTGGCAGAGCGGCCGCCTGCCTCCGTCAGACCACCGCCCACACACACACACACACACACACACACACACACACACACACACACACACACACACACACACACACACACACACACACACACACACACACACACACACACACACACACAACGGGTGGTGCTCCATTCCACCTGGAGCCGCCAGACCACCGCCAGACCACCGCCCACACACAGAACGGACGGTGCTCCATTCCACCTGGAGCCGCCACACCACCGTCAGCCTGAGCTGTGACTCATTTGTAAACCCCCCCCCTCACACCATCACCCCCTCCTCGGCGAAGGACACTAACTCAATAGGAACTTTTCACTCCTTCACTGAACAAACCCCCCCCCCCCTCCTCTGGTCCCCCTGGGTCCCGATGCGGAGGAGGTTCTGTGCCTCCATGAAGTCACCGTGTGTTCCCTGGCTCGTATCTTTGTCACTGGTTTAACTGAATGTCCGTCTGTCGCGTTGACGCGTTGTGGGGGGAGAGAGAGCACCCATGGGTGCACCCGTGTCTAACCCTGCCCCCCCCCCCCCCACCCCCCACACAGGTGCAGAGGACGTGGTGATGGCGTTCTCCCGCTCTGAGGCAGAGGACCGGCGGCAGTGACCCTGGGCTCCACCCCCTCGACTCCAACACCACCACCTCCTCCTCCTCCACCACCACCACACACTGCTCAGACTCAGGAGAGAGGAGAGGCCTGATGGGAGACGACGACTCCCCCTCCTCCCCCCCCCCCCCCCCACCAGAGAGGTGGTCTGTTCTCTCCCACCAAAGCCTTTCCCTCTTCCCGGCTCCTTCTCGGCCCACCGGGGTGCGTTAGCGTGTTAGCATGCTAACCTGCAGAATGCCGTTCGCGTGTTAGCGTGCTAGCGCGCTCCGCTAGCTGGGTTTATAGGGGCGGGGCTGGTGGTCGCCGGGGCGATCCAACATGTCATTGGAGCGAATGAATATGAAAACGTTTTAGAAGTTGTTGGTTGCTTTTTTTGCCTTTTTATTTCCTTAATATATATATTGCATATTTTGGTCTTGCTGATCATATTTTAAATCATGTGACCTGTGCTCTGGTCACCGGAGGAGTCGGCCATTCATCGTTTACCTTGGTCACCGTTGACGACCCCCGTAGGAGGTTGTTTTAATTAGTTTCAGTTCACTTTGAGTCTGAACTGGTCGTATGACTGCTCTCATCTGTCCCCATCAGACCAGGGGTCCTTCTGCTGTTTCATTTGTAGTTTTGGTTTCCATTCTCCCGTTGGGCGTGCCACCTCGGCTTTACCTCAAAGGAAAAGCATCGTCAGCATTATTAAAAAAAAAAAAAAAAGAACACTATCCTCCTTACGTCACCTAAACGGTTTACACACAGGTGTACACATCCTCTACCTGAGCAAACACAAAGTGGGAGTTCTTGTGAAAAGTTTTTGTTTTTTTTGTTTTTATTGTACAGACTTTAGGGAATATACAGTAAGCATTGATTGTGCCAAGTGTACTTTATGGTGTTCTGTTAGTACTCTGTAAGATAAGGTTACAGCAGCCTGAGTGACTGGCTGTAGCTCTAATTTATTACTTATGTAATCACTCCCCCATTCCTGGACAGCAGCACGGACGAAACACAAGCAGAGTAGTCTGGGTTTAGAGTTGAATATAGTCTTCACAGCAGTCTCCACACGCAATACAGACCTCCACCCTCAGGTCAGCGCCGTCTGGGTCTAAAACGGTTATTCGTCCCTGGTATATGCTCACGTCGTGGTCATCCACACGACCTACCCGGGATATCGTCCTTACATCGGCGGCAGATCTTTAATAACCGTTGTGGTGCTGTCCCCAAAGTGGTTTGGTTCTAGTGTGGGCGCTCTATAATCGCCGGTTGCTCCTGGAGTTCCACAAACATGAATTGGGAAACGGTCGGTTTACCTGACTGAGCAGCTAGAACCGCTAGTTAACCTAAGAGGAGCCTCTAGCGTCTCTGGCTGTGGGCTGCGTCCGCGGTGTAACCAGTATAGTAACCAGTATATCTGACCAGTGTATTTGAGGTGACGCAGAGCTGTTCTGGCCTTTTGTTACACTGCAACAACTTTGTAAGGGAAAGATACAGTATTTTTATGACGTGCTCCATGCTAATGTCCTCGCTCAAATCAAAACCTGTTTTCTTTGTAACGATCGACTGGTTTCAGTGGTTTGCTTTGGTTTTATGAATGATTTGTTTCTCCTAGTGACATGCTCGATATTTAAATGTGTTTTTTTAAGTATACTTTGTTAACATGTATAACTTAAATAATTGTAACTTAATGTTTTGAAGCCAAGCATGTCCGCCGTCTGGTTTTTACGACCTTTTACGAAGCGGATCGTAAAACGCCGCGCCACAATGACCATCAGCTTGTACCTTCTTGACGTTCGTGGTCGCTGTTAGCTCTTTTTAAAACTTTTACGTAACAAACGATAATTTTGTATGGACGCGCGGTATCCATTTTTAACCCTCTCGGCAATAACTTCAACTCCAACTTTTAATATTTGAATGTCCTCTAAAATCATTGCGATGTACCTACCGCGTGACCAACTGATCGGTCAGGCTGCCCGCTCGCGACAAAGGAATTTGTCTTTTTATGTTTACCTCTGTTTTAGTATTTTTTTTATTTGCCTATGCATATTACTTTTTTTTTTGTTCTTTTTCAAGTTAAAGGTGTCTTACTGTTCTATCAGGGCTGTCCCCCAGCCTATCTTCGTATGTGTGCGTGTGCGATTGTGCGAATGTGTGTGTGTGTGTGTGTGTGGCTGTGTGCGTGCTTATATCCTAGGTTTTCAGCATGCTGGTTTTACTAGAATCGTGTATCTTTTTACTGTGATGGCTTGAAATGCCTAGATGTTTCCATGCATTCTTCTATGTGGCCTCTGTGTTTTCTTTATTCTCTGTTGCCATTCATTTGTTGGTTCTGTAAGGCTGCTGATGTTGTCTTGAGTTAATGCTTCCAAATCCTATACCACCTGAACCATTAAAACATTTAAACAGTGAGATGTGGTTTGTCTCTTATTAGTATATCGTCCAAAGATCTGAATATATATGTGTATGTTTATCCGAATAAACTTCACAAATAACAGCTCTGTCGCATCCTAAAGCAAAGGAGGCAGGTAGAAACCCACCCTGAGAAACATCCAAACCACGCTGAAAGGCTCAGAGAGGAGAGGTAAAGCTGCTATCAGCATTTCTGCCTGCCCTACTTGTATTGTGTGTGTTCTGGTTGAGTTTCATTGTTGCCATAGCAATGGCAAGGAGTCAAACAAATACATGAAAAGCATAAACCTCATCATGCTTCTCAAAACACAATTGAATCACAATGAAGTTCACCACACTGTCACCGCCTTGATATAAGCTTAATACGTTTAGAACTTAACTCAAATTAAATCATAAAGTATTCTCCAACTTGACTTCATTTCTTACACATCTCCTTTGCCAGTTCTATCATGGTTAGAATCAGGGTCACACACACACACACACACACACACACACACACACACACACACACACACACACACACACACACACACACACACACACACACACACACACACAAAGTCTCCATCACTAGAACCAGAACCTAAACCAAACCAAAAATAGTTTGAAGAATCCTACAAAAACACGGTTTACATAATCAATACAGATCCAAAGCCTTAAACCAAGCTTAGGTACTCACTACAGACCCAAGACCTTAAACCCAGCTTAGGTACTCACTACGGACCCAAGGCCTTAAACCCAGCTTAGGTACTCAGTACAGACCCAAGGCCTTAAACCCAGCTTAGGTACTCAATACAGACCCAAGACCTTAAACCCAGCTTAGGTACTCACTACAGAACCAAGGCCTTAAACCCATATTAGGTACTCACTACGGACCCAAGACCTTAAACCCAGCTTAGGTACTCACTACAGACCGGCCCAGAGAACCGAACTCTCAGACCCTGAGTCCTCCTCTGTGGTCCACATTGCGGCTCTAAAAGTGAACGGAGAACATTAAACTGCCGCCGTTCCCGAGGACCTCCGGCGACCGGCGGTGGATTGAAACAGATGTTCTGCGCCGCGATGATGGAGTCTTCACGTCTGGAACGGGGTGCCATGTTTTTCTTGCTACTAATGACGACCATCTGTTCTGGGTTCCCATGCAGTCTTCCTCAGATGCATTAGTGCCTGGCGCTGTAGAGGGGACCTGGCTCAGGGAATAACACAGCAGCTGGTGGTGGGTTTTTAAATGTTCCTGATTGTACTTCTGGCACTGAACCTCCTGTGGATCACCGGAACCCTGTCCACTGTGTTTTGTTCGGATCGCTTCTTTGGGAGTTCAGTTCTATGCAGGAAAGTGAGGCAGATTGGGCAGGTTAATATAATATGTATATTATAATATAAAATAAGGTGTATATCATAATATAATATAGGTCATATTCATGCAGCTTGTGTTTTGTCCACCAGCGCCGTTGAATCATGCACAACCTCTGTGGTTTACAACGACAGAGGTGGAAACCATCTTATTTCCATGCCCCCCAAAAAAATGGCCATTAAAACAGTAAGAGGGAGCATCAGTACGTGTATTTGTTTGTGTGTGTTTATCTGCTGTGACGCAGACGTCACGTTGCACATCCCTATGCTCGTTGGGGACTGCCCTCCAGCTCCTCATGGCTGGGGGAGCTGGGTCCATGCTGGGACTCAGGTTCGGGGGTCAAGGGTCAAGGCCCCCCATGCCTGCAGACTACCTGTTGGCCTCCCTTATCAAGATGTCTCCTCGCTCCTTCCTGTTCCATGTGTCATGTGTCCGAAAAAATCAAGTTAACAATAAGCTAAATGCTATTTCTGGGTCCCGATTATGTTATCCTGTTATTAACTAAAGTCCTTATTTTAACAGTGAGTCTCCGTCTCTCCTGTGGCCTTTCTCATTTCTGTTCAAGCTGAATTTTTTTTTGCGTAAATAGCACATGAATCGGTAGCAGCGGTGATGTGTCATTTCAAAGACAAAATGGCGGCCGGGAAAAATATTCCATGTTCCGAAAAAACAACCAGATTCCCCGGCGGCGCCTCTGGTGGAATCAGTCAGATCTCCGCCGCCGTGCCGCGCCGCGCCGAGCTGTGCACGCTTGGTGTTGCTAAAAACACATCCATATTTAATGCCCTGAGACGGTGAATGTCCTCGGAGACGGTCCGAACATTTCCCCCGTGGACTGAAGAGAACTCGTTTCCACTAGGTTGACTAGAGAGGTTTCCGGTCTGAGGTTCCCGTCCTCCATCAAACCCACCTCGTCTCCGTCCCTCTTCCCCCAGGAAGCAGACTCACACACTCACCCCCCATGGTGCCACTATGGAGGCAGAACTAACCACAGGCATACAGACTCAAGCTGTGCACTCTATCAATTCTAACTGAAGAAGAACCATGAACTCGAGGCAGAGCATATAACGTTTGGGTGACTAAAGGTGGGGGCGAGAGAGAGCGAAGTGGAGAGGGAGAGAGAGAGGGTGACACAGATGGAAAGAGGGTGACACAGAGGGAGGGAGAGAGGCTGAGAGAGAGAGGGAGAAAGGCTGAGAGAGGATGAAAGAGTGTGGGAGGTTCGGAGAGCGAGGGTGAGACAGTGAGAGAGATAAGCCTCGACTCCCCCCCCTATCCAATGAGTCAGCTTTACAAAACCAGGCTGGGAGGGCGATGCTAGGGAGGAGGGAGGGAGAGAGGGAGGAGGGAGAGAGGGAGGAGGAGGAGGCAGAGGGAGGTGGAGAGAGAGGCGCGCTCACATGCTGTGGGAATGATGCAGCAAGGAACAATAACTCACACTCACACATGGTGTGTGCATGTGTGTGTGTGTGGTGGTGCTGTGTCTGTGCGTGTGCGTGATTGTTTGTGTGCATCCGTGGTGGAGGAGTTGTGAGCGCATGTGTGTGTGTGTGTGATTGTTTGTGCGTGTGTGCGTGGTGACGGAGCGGTGTGTGTGTGTATGTGTGTGTGTGTGTGATTGTTTGTGCGTGGTGACGGAGCGGTGTGTGTATGTGTGTGTGTGTGTGTGTGTGTGTGTCTTCCCAGATACATGCACTGTACAACACCCTGGCCCACCCTAGAGCTCATGACTAATGAATGAGATAGAGCCACTGCTGGCTGACTCCCCCCCCTCCCCCCTCCCCCTCCCTCCCTCCCACTGAGGGATTTCAGTTCCTTTCATGCGGTAGACCTCCATCTCTCTCCCAGCCCCTCTCACCCCCGACTCCTCTCATCTGCAGATCCCTCAGACGTGACTTTTATCACACCCTCCCATGTGATGCCAGTTTTTATTTTTAGGGTCAATTTAGTTTTAGTCAGGTTTAAGTTTTTGGTTGAATATATATATTTTTTTAGTTGGGTTTTAGAGAAGCCTGAGAAGGGTTTTCTTTCCCTGTGTGTATATATACACACAGGTATATATTTATATTTATCGGTGTGTCTTTAAATCTGGGAAAGGTGACGCCAGATACAAGTCTGTACATCACAGGCCCTACAGACGACTCAGACGAGCTTGCAGCTTGCAAGCTTGCACAATACATCACTCACTGGGACTATCTCGACCCGGGGTTCAGCAAATGACTGCCAGCCCTGAAAACTGCCAAAACTTTACAAAAGCAGTGACACAGAGAGCGACCTCGTGTGATACCCTGAGCTACCTGCTGTAGACCGTAGTTCATTATCACAGCGAACTCAACCCCTCAGCGGCCGGTGGTGGGTGGTGCCATACAGACTTTAATCCCGTTCACTCCCCAGCCCTTAGCCTCAAAGTCGTTGCTCAAGACTAAATAGAAAAGACTCTTTGTCAAACTCACCTCCTACCTGAGTATTACACAGGCCCACTGCCTAATCCACGGTTTAGCTTACATTCCATAGCTCTCTCTTTTAGCACTTCACCTTGCTCCACCTCTCTCTATCTCCCCTTTTCTCTCTATCTCTCCCTTTTCCTATCCCTCTCACTCTCTCGTTCTCCCTCTCTCTCTCTCTCTCTCTTCTCTCTCTCTCTCTCTCGTTCTCTCTCTCTCTCTCTCTCTCTCTCTCTCTCCCTCCCTCTCACTCTCTCGTTCCCTCTCTCTCTCTCTCTCTCCTCTCTTTATCTCCGTCTCAGTTTGTCTCTCGCTTTCCATCTCTCCCCCTTGACGCCTCTCTCTCCCTCTCTCTCTCTCTCTCCTCGTTCTCTCTCCCCCACCAGTCCTATCTATCCGACAGAGTGTTCCTCCATAGATTCTTGGACCGGCCTACCTGTCCTTCCCGGAGTCGGGGGGGGTTGGGTTCCCACACAGTCCCGTCCACTGCCTCTGATTTATGGTCCACCTCCTCCGCCAGCAGCGGGTGTGGGTGGGAGAGACGTGTGGGTGGGAAAGACGTATGGGGAAGACATCTCTGGTGTCCACATTCATACGCCTTTTCTCTTTGGTCGTTTTTCTAACAAAGCTGAACACCAGGAATTTGACACACGACCAGTGGTCCGACAAATGTTTTTGGGTGTATGATGTGTGACCCTATTGCTCTGGTTTCCTCCGCATGGTTTTTAACTGCGGCATCTTGAAAGGTACTTGGTGTTTTGTTCTTACAGACTGTATTGCATTACCGTTAACGGCTTGTATGGATGCATAAGAAAAACAAAATGGAGGTAGTATAATTATGCATCATGGGATTTTCTGTTGCAGATTCTCCGTCATATTGAGTGGACTCAAGAGAGCTGCACTACAATCCTCAATCAGCGGTAATATACCATATCCTGGGCTAATGAAAACGTTGTTTTGCCGCGGCTCGGACGAGAATCAGTGCGGCCGTTTCAAGCACACCCTCGCCTCCCCGTTACGACAAATCATCTCATGAGGGCTCGCGATGACCTAAAACCATAATTAACATTCTAACGCTCCTTCCGAAATGGAGGCGGTCTAAGCATGTCGTCTTGATTCTCCATCAGACATGTTTTAATCATGGAGAGATTCATGCTTAGTTCTAGTCTGTCGGGGTCGCAGACATAATGAGAGCACGGTCTCTCTGATATGAATATGTTATTCTTTTAATGATTTCGACTCCAGCCGTGGACTTTAAGCCGCGATGCCTTTCTCATGCGTCTTGCACCACACTGTCAAAAGAGTTTGACACAGTTTGATCATGACGCCATTGTGGATCTGGCAGCAGGGGAATGTGTTTGAGTGACAGGCATTAAGGACGCGGCCTCAGAGGTGGATCCGACTACAACAATAACACAAGTGTTGCAGCATGTTTCTCCCATCTTGTAGAGCCCCAACCCTTGCATGGCCTTCACCAGGGTCATTCTGGAGCGCTCCTTTTGATCAACTCTCATCCCCTCCCTCCCTCCCTCCCTGAAAAAATGTTATTCGTCTTTGTCTTGCATCCAGAGAAGTTGAATTCTCCTCATCTCATGCAGCGCAAACTTCACACAAGGCAAGCAATATAAAATGTTCTCCCTTAAAGGTGCCATGACATGCCACCAGGTGTGGTGTGATTAGCCGTCACAAGCCGTTTTGGAAATCAGCCCCTTAAGACATCACAGGTGTGGATAGATGAGCAACGTTTGCTACAGTCCACTGGGTAGGCTGACAGACTGATCTATCCAGCACACATCTAGGTGGACACGCCCACTTCCTGCCCCATATGAGGTTATATGGGGAAGATTTCCAAAACGGCTTGTAACGGCTAATCACACCACACCTAGTGGCATGTCATGGCACCTTTTAGATTTGAAGTGGAAAAAAAAATGGATAGCACTATTCAAGCCCTGTTGGGGCTTGAACAGTGGAGGGCCACACAAACGCTTAAAGCTATCTGAAAGGTTTTATAAAAACAGAGAGAGAGAGAGAGAGAGAGAGAGAGAGAGAGAGAGAGAGAGAGAGAGAGAGAGAGAGAGAGAGGGAGAACGAGAGAGTGAGAGGGATAGGAAAAGGGAGAGATAGTGTTTAAAAAGATAGAAGAGATAAAGAGATATCTAGAATGTAATCCATGTCAGGACAGACAGAGCCCCTCTCTAAATGTGTAACCAGACCGGGCCATCCAGACAGGACAAGGAGAGAGGAGAGGCTGTTTTGACCCACTGAGGAGTGAGCTATTTGTGGACTCGGAGGCCAAGACGAACCACGGTAGCTCAATGCTAGCTCAGGATCCACGGAATGCCCCGAATGCAGAGAATGACTCAGCAGTGGTCTCAGCAGGAGCTGGCAGAGGAGGCATCCATCACATCACTACCTCCACCACCACTATCCGCCCCACCTCCACAACTTCACCACCACCACCATAACACCACCACTGTCAACAGTCCCACCTCCACAGCTTCTACCACCACCACAACCACCACCATCACTACCATTACACCATCACCAGTCACACCTCCACCACCACTCCCTACTACCAACATCACCACTACTTCTACAACCAACATCACCACCACCGGCCTTGTCACATTCACTCCCGCCACCAGCCCCACCACCCCATCACACCCACCATCATTACTCTCTGTCTCTGTCTGTCTCTCTGTCTCTGTCTCTCTCTCTCTCTCTCCCTTCCTCTCTCTCTCTCTCTCTCTCTCTCTCGACCTTCCTTCGTTGCCCCGGGCGTCCAGTGTACTGTCCTGGCAGCGGGAGTGCTGACCGAAGAAGAAATATCACCGGCCAATAGCTTGGCTGGAGATCAAAACCCACTCAGGAACGTCTGGGGCTAAAAAGTGATTAACGTATTGGAAGTGTCCCTAATGAAATTCGTGAATGTGGCTGAGGCAACTGACTGCAAAGTGAATTACAGCTCAATCTAGTGTTGCAACAACCGGCCAGCTCCAACCTTAACCCCTGAAGGTACCGCAGCTCTCTGAGCATGCTGTCAGCACACGGGGCGCAATACGCACACGGGCGCATTACGCACCAAAACCAAGGTGGGTCACACGGGTCCCGAGCACATTCATTTTGCCACGTGAGCAGGTTTGTAATTTTTGTAAAAAACGTGGTGATTGTTTCTGTCCGAAACTCGGTTCTAAATGCCGTTCTTCAACAGAGAGGGTGGGGGGGGGGCGGGGGGGGGGGGGTTCTCGAGTGACATGTAAACGCACTGACTGACACGAACGTAAACACTGCGTTGGCGGAGGACGGGCTCCGACCACAACAAACACAGTAAGTGCCCCGCAGCGCGGTGAAGGCTGTCACTCTGGCGAGGCGCTTATTTGAAGAGCGGCCCTGTCGTGATGGATGAGTGACATCACAGCCCGTTCATGAGTTCAAGCAGGAGTTATTTTAATTATTTTATTTTAATTAGTGTGGCCTAGTGCGCCTAACCTCGAGACTTCACCATACTTTGCAGTTTTAGTTCACTAATAGGGTGCTCAGAGAGAGTCAACCTTAATCAGTGCTAATACCCGCCCTAATGAGAGGTTAGGGGGACTGAAGGTCGTCGCTACTGCTGCTTCTGTTGCTAGGCGATGCCTGTGACTGTGTGCTGGTTACCCAGCCAGATCAAACTGTATTTAATCCATCAATTCGGGCCTTTTTTTTTTTATACATTAAACTCAATAGTTTATACCTTCCCAGGATTGATTGCATTATTCAAGTATGCCATCACCCAAACACTCATGTGTGCGCGCAAACACACACACACACACACACACACGCACATGCGCACGCACACACACACGCACACACACACACACACACACACACACACACACACACAGTGCATTGCTACGAGATGGTGTGTTGTGCGGGTCACACGTCACACAACCTTGCGTCCGTCTGCCGACCCTGTTGCCATAGCAACTGCCTGAATCACGAGGTGGGACTGGGATGACTCCATTCTGTACACACGTTGTGGGTTTGGACTCTGGGGCCCGTGGGGCTGGGTCGCCGGGGCGGATGACACCCGGATGACACCCGAATGACACCCGAATCCCCGGACACTTCTCTTAAACTTGGAGAGCAGCTGTTCCAGGATTATCTTTTCCTGAGACAGATTCCTAAAATACCCGGGCCGGAATTATCTTTAGGGGGGCAACTCAGAGAGGAGGAATGGGACTGCAGGGAGCATATTCTGGGATGTTGGGGGTGTGGGGGGTAGAGGAAGCAAATGGCTATTTTCAACTGCAGGAGTGTGGCAATGGCCGGTGTCGTGTGTGTGTGTGTGTGTGTGTGTGTGTGTGTGTGTGTGTGTGTGTGTGTGCTTGTACAAGCATGTTTTGGTAGATGTCATACAGGACCCCCAATGACATAAATAAATGACGCACCTTTATATAATAGTTCTATGTAAAGTGCATGTGTGTGTGCGTGTACATATGTGTGAATATGTGTCTGTGTTTGTGTGTGCATGTGTGGGCGAATGTGTTTGCATATGTGTGTGTGTGTGTGTGTGTGCGTGTTTAAATGTGTTTGAGTGTGCGTGTGCGCGTGCGCGTGTGTAAATATCAGTCGCTCCAGGGCTTCCTGACAGGCCCAGGGAGAGTTATGGCGACCCTAAACAAGCAGCCTATTTCCACTGCTGTCTCTGAGGGCCTGTGCGGGAGCTTTATGGAAGAACACTTCACGATTTACACTCCCCACCTCCAGAGTTTTCGGAGAATGTCGGGGGGGCTTTGCGGTTTCTCTCTCATTGAGCAGGGGATAAATTCGACCGTCAATTGAATTATGCCTTACGTTGTCTAAACACAACGATTCATTCATTTGGAGCACGTCGAGACGTCCTCGTTAATCTCAATCTGCATATCAGCCGGCGGGTACCTCTGTACAAATATGACGGAGCAAAAGGGACGATTCGGCGGCATGTCATTGTGTTGAATGATCGCGCGGGAAACGATAGTAAGCGGGAAATAGAGCTTGGCGCGATATTATTGATGTCAGCTCATTGCTACCTGTCTCCCGGGGAACCGGAGCGCACGCCCACCTCCACCCTGTGTGACAAGCCGCTTATGAAGCACCCCCCCCCCCCCCCACTGCTACTCTGCTGACGCTGCGGCTGGCGCTGAAGGTGCACAGATTTAATATGCCGGCAGCCTCGGGGTCGAGCGGCATTGATGAGACATTGAAAACGACGCAGGGAGAGGGAGAGAGACAGCGTGAGAGAGAAGGATGGACTGAGCACTGGGATGAAGGAAGAGGGAGAGATGAGCTGTGGTTGAATCAATTATTAACGGGGCCACGTGTGGAGAGAGTGAAAGTGATGGAGAGAATGAGTGTGATAGAGAGAGAGAAATGGAGAAAGAAACGAAGGCAAACAGAGATGCTGGTCATGCAGAGCGCAGGAACACTAACATGTTAATTCATTGGACCACTACGACGGGCGAGAGAGCAAGACATAGAGACAGAGGAGAGAGAGAGAGAGACATAGAGAGATTGAGGAGAGAGAGAGAGAGAGAGAGAGACATAAAGAATGAGAAGAGAGAGAGAGAGAGAGACTGAGAAGCGAGACTGGTATCTCAATCTTCCGTTAACAGGAGCCTGAATGAATCTCCTGGGTTTCTCTTCACATCCTGTCGGAGGTGACAGACACAGCGCTCGGTATGTGAGGAAGCACACGAGGTGAGAGATTACCGGCAGGTACTATCTGCCTCATTAAAGCCATTCGGAGCCCTGCTTTCTTCAGCGTCTCCCTGTTGTGTCCCGCCGTCGAGCTAATCTGCTAACGTTCACTAGCGTCCTGTCATCTCCAGTGGTTTGCCCTCACAGGGCCTACCGAAGGGGACCAGGAAGTGCAGAGTCATTCCTCATGTCACAAGAGTCTGTCGACGGTAAACTGAACCAGAACAGGGATGCTGCTTTACAACTGCAACATCACCCCACAATACAGTAACAGCACACACAAAGCCGCACAGAGGGACCGATGCAATGTCAAAACAAAACCACTCTTTCCGTTTTTTTTATATGTGACTGCAAATACATTTCTTTATGTGTTAGTGCGTTTAGTCTTTGTTTAGTCTGTGAAAAATATGATTTATGCATAACTCTTCTGCATGTAGACAAATAACGTTATGGTTTGATGTGAATTCAACAATGTGAGGATTGGCTTCAATGCGGACGACGTTCATCGCTCGAGAAAATACGACAAAACACGAGATGTCATCGTCCGATAATGTTGCCACTTCTTCACCCCCCCCCCCCCCCCCCCCGGTGATATGTCTGGGTTCCCCAACGTGCGTGTATGCGTGCATGCATGTGTGTGGGGGGGCGGCGGAGGCCATTAGAGCTAATGGTCTGCCACTGGTCTGGGGCCTCTTGCTATTTAATGTAGTGAGGGGGAACATTTCCCCACATCTGCCCGGGCGTTTTATCCCTGGTTTTTATCTGCGCCTCTGCCGATTAATTCTATTAGTTGTGTGCACGGTATAGCAGGAAAGTCAGGAGCAAAGTCAAAGCGTTTTATGAGCGAAGTGGGCCATAAAACGCTGTGTAATTCATATTCACTGAAATGCTTTTGACAAGGCACGGTTCATCCACAATGTCCCAAAACACACTTAGTACTGATGGATAGTAGTATGTATGTATGAATACACAAGCAACATTCCAGCCTTTACCAATATATTCACTTTATATCTTTATTCGACATTTAATGCTGTTTCCACCGGCAGGGACAGCACCAGCCTCCGCCTCTCTCTCTCTCTCTCTCTCTCTCTCTCTCTCTCTCTCTCTCTCTCTCTCTCTCTCCTCTCACCAGAGAGAGAGGGATGTGGAGGCGTGGAGAGCAGTCATGGTCCTGGCTGGGAGCCCCTCCTCCCCTCCTCCTCAGCGGCCCCGCCCACTCGTCGTATTCCGTGCTCTCTGTGGAGGGGAACCAGGGGCGGGGGCAGAGACGGCTGATTGCTCCCTTCCGCTGTCTGGGTCTGGTCACCAAACACAGGGGGCTCAGGTCTTAATCACACACTGGTGTCAACATGGGACCGCTGCTACGGGTGGGCAGCGCTGCGTGCTGCGTCTGGAGGGTCCCGGGCTGTTATTAACTTTATCCGGTACGGGGGTGGATGAATGCTTCAGCACACATGTGTGCTTGTGTGTGTGTGTGTGAGAAAGAGTGTGGGTCTGTGTATGTGTTAACTTGAGTGTGTTTGTGTGTGGGTGTATTTGTGTGTGCGCTTATACTGTATGTGTGAGTGTGTGTGTGTGTGTGTGTGTGTGTGTGTGTGTGTGTGTGTGTGTGTGTGTGAGTGCGAGTGCGAGTGTGCATGCCATCCCTTCCAGACATTTGCTTAACAGAATAGAGCGACATATGGTGGAAGGTTGATGTTTCAAAGTGTTTTCACAGACTGATGAGACGTGAACTGACAACCATCTCCCACCTTGCCACAGCGATAAAGGCATGGGTTGAACCCCCCCCTAACCCCCCCCCCCCCCCCCCACTTGGACACCTATTAACTCTCCCTATGCATGTCAGAGGTGACCTTCTGTGAGGGTCAAAGGTCGAAGTTTAACAAAAAAACAAGAGCATCAAAGACGCTCCACCGCCTCCAGCCGGACATCCGCCGCAAAGCAACATGGCCACCATCTGGAGGAATCTGACTTCCCACGGAACCCACAAGGTAGATCCATCTATTAACAGTATTCTCATTACTTTCTTCTTCCATATCAAGCTGCACATCGAAGGAAAATGTGCAGCTTTCAAGTGTCTCACGTTTGTGTTTGTGTGCCTGACGGCGCTTCACGATTGGCTAATCTCCAGAGTCCTTGAACATGTGTGGGGAGGGAGAGAGGGAGTCATATGGGAGAGACTTGAGGGGGCTGGGGTGGGAGGGATTGCACTGAGCTCTGGAGCCCATCTGTCAGATTCCCAGCCCTGTGGTCTGGTGATCATAGTGGGAGCTGCCTCAGTGGGAGCTGGGGCAGCTGAACAGCCACCTCATGTTGACTGTGGTGGATGTTAACCAGGATATAGGATGCCCTGAATGCTAAGGAGTGTATACAGGTAGCTCTGATGTACAGCAGACTGACACGGTCAAAGTTGCATTTGTCCGAGAGCAAGTGCTTGTTTTGTGATGAGGGGAATGTGTCAGTTGATATGTATTAGGATGAGCAGTGCAGAATGATGCAGTATGCCTCAGTTTATCAAACCGATGCTATGGGTGTTTCAATATACACAGACACGTACTTTGCCTTGCTATTCTCTTTGTGTGTGAACCAAAATAGATGGACACGATTCTGCCGAGGATCAGATGCAAGTAAATGAGATGGGTTTTAAATACCTTTGATGTGGTATTATACAACTGTAAAAAAAGAAACATACTTGAAAGGTTGTCTTGAATAAGAAATGTGTTTTTTGGATATAGTCTTGGACTAAAGACTGGTGCACCAGGCCACAAAATAAAGTACATTAGATTGATAGGAATTGTAAAGAGTAAAGATAAGATGAGTCTCAAGTGAAGCTGAATTAGATAAGTGTCGGCTCGTTGAAATTATGAACATCCTTAACTACAGATCAAAATATATTCGGAATTGATGTCCAAGAATATTTTTAATAATAGTTCTGGGAGATATTGAATATTCTCTTTTATGGAAATTCTATCATATCATGATATTCTTATTAATTTGACCTGAGAGGGATGTCAAAATGACATCTGCATTGAACAACCAAACCTCAAATTGTTCAAAATGAACATATTTGATTTGTCTACAGAACATTTATACACACATACATTTTTTCACAGTTGTAAATAAAAACAAAAAACATAAGCACATTAAAAATATTTATTTGCAGCCACACAAAAACAGCACTACAATGTGCATTTATTTGTCAGTTCCTTGCTGCTTGTCAGACAGCTCATTTAAATATCGGGCCTAAAAAAAAGTCCTTTACTTACTACTTTCTTACGGTGAGGGGTGACACCCACAACACAATCACACGATAATCATCATCTCCCGTCACAGCACACCATTAATATTCAACCACACATCAGAGGCCATTGAAGCAGGAAATCACTCCGGATAACCCAGATAACAGCCTTCCTGCAGGCAATTATCTCCCATGTCTGCCACCGTGTCGACCACGGGGAGACGATGGCTCCCTGGTTTGGGTTACCCAGTGTCTGCTCCAGTGGGTCACGTCAGGAGGGGACAGCTCCGGTCCAGACAGGAAACCAGCAGAGTGGGAGGTCGGTGAATTCAGAGGGCTTTTGATTCTGGTCGGTCCGCTAATCGCCCACCAATGTACCAAACCGGAAAGTCTGTCGCAAAGCACCATTAAAACACGGTGATAACGACCGTTTGATAAGGATCCGGGTCGGGTTGGAGGGAGAATACATTAAAACCATGCCGCACTAAACTGTTCAATAATTACTCTTATTATGTATGGCTGTTTTATCTGTAATCATCAGTTAATAATAGAAACTTCTTGGGGGAATCATAATGCTTTCCGTGTGCCCTGACTGTAATAAAACACACTAATTGTTGGAGTATGAATAATCTAAATGAAGATATGGCTTGGTAATTAGAAAGGACCTGAGGCCTTCTCTGACCTATGATAACCTCAGGTGTCATGTGATCAACATGTCACATGACCGTACATCCAGGGACTTCTGACTGGCTCTCGGGATGTCCATCAAACTTAGGCTACTGTTAGAAGAGCCTTTTTAGATAGCTTATATAGCAACTGTTCACAGTTCCCCATATTCATTCTTACAGCTTAAAGTTATTGTGACAAATAGATTTGTCATTTTTGTAATAAGTAAGTTTTGTCTATATCCTTGCTTTAAAACACGTACAATTACTCGTACTTTTGAATTTCAATAAACAAGAATGTAAATGTGAAAACTGTTCCTGGGGATATTACAACGATTTCCTTTAAACTGATATAATTTAAGCTGATTTGAAAATGTCTGGTTTCAAAGTAGAATAACCAAACCACTCATTATCTATAATTAAATGTCAGGCAATTGAAAAGGTGCATTGAAAGGTGCTCTATCAACAGAGCTATTAAAAAGTAGCTATAAAAAAGGAAATGAAAGGAACTCTTCGGTCGCTGGAGAATGACAAAGGAGTAGAAACCGTGGATTATCAATCAGGATGCTTCCAGAAACTGTCCCGGCTGTACAGACGAGACAGTTTTCAACGACCGAGAAAATAATTAGTAGTCAGTCACAGCAGCAGGGGAGGTTGTCAAGAGGAAGTAGCACCTTAGTGACAGCCCGCCACTGCCGTAGCCTGGCTGTGTGCCTCTCTAAAGACGTGACAATGGTCATTTTATGCCTCTTCAACCCCCCCCCCCCCCATTGATGGACATCTGTGGCTAGAGAACCATTCTCTCCCAGCCAGTTCATGCCGATCCAATGAGGAGAACAAACAGCCATTGTGCCGGATCCGCTGCCATCGGCTCATTGGCTGAGGACTGGCCCTGTTTATAGACCACTCAGATAGTGGTGGCCTCTCTCTCTCGCTCTCTCTCTCTCATTCTCACACGCACGCACGCACTCTTACACACACAGTGGCTGTTTTCACGCGAGGCTCATGCTAAGATAATGCGCAGGTCCTTAGAGTCTAGCCTCCTTTCCGTGTGACCCCTCTTACACAACAAACCTAGAGAAGAATCCACTTTAATTAAACGGGGTCCTCGCGAAACAGGGCCCGATGGCATGTGCATGAGCGCAAAAGTTCTTGTATTTTTGTTGTAGTATTGTGGTTTATAATTTTTTTGTGTCCTTTTCATTTCAATGTCTCTATATTTTATATTTCACTGCCCTATAGCCAATAAAGTGTACATTGTCTGACCTCATCTCTCCGAGTGTGACATTTTTCATAAATGTCTCGTTCCATCAATTACAAAACCCATGAAACAATATTCACAAATGTACCTGAAGATGTATTATTAAGCAATGTGTTAGAGAAAAAATATCCATAAAGGAAATAACACGGCCATCCATTACATAGCCTACAGCCCAGGCAGAGGTAATGGAACAGAAACCAATCATTATATCAGCCCTCAACCACATCATATACTGTATAATGGAACCACATGTAAAGGCTTTCCTCATGATTTTTCAAAGTGATATACGGTGTGATTTCACGAGTGGTGCATGCGTTTCTCTCCTCCAGGATGTGTGAGCGGGATGCCAGGGTGTTGATTGGACGCCCCCCCCCCCCTAGAACTGCCATGTGGATGGGTTCTGTTTTCACACATCCAACGCAGTAAGAGCAGGCTATCGCTGGGCGGGTCTGCGAGGGGGAGGGGGGGGGGGGGGGATTATATAGGGGGTAAGGGGTGTGTTGTTTTAAATTATTGAGTTTGTATTGTTTATGGAAGAACCACCTTGCTCTTTCTCTCCTCCTGTTACTGTGCTCAATGTGAATGGTGTGTGGGTGGGAAAGAGGGGGAGAGAGAGAGAGAGACTTATTTCTATTTGAATTCTAAATGTTATAGGCTACTGCTTGGCAACTCCCTCCCAACCCAACCAAGAAATCCTCCCCCCCGCCCTCTCCCTCTCCCCCTCCATCACCCCCACCGGCCCAATCTTAGTTTAGCCTTCCGTGCTAAACTAGCTGCATGCTCCCACAATAACAGTCCTGACGTCACCGGCCGTCGGTCTCGTGGATACAGCTGCAGAGCGGCGGTCGAAGCGCAGCGCAGAAGCGGCGGCGTCGACGGCCATCTTAGAGCTACCGCGGTGACTGGACGCGTCTCTTCTCCTGGATTAACATTTTTTTTTTCCTGACAAAGAAATATCTGAGCCGACTCACGTAGCATAGAAGGAGGTCGTGTTCAGCACCCCCGTGTTTCAACGCTTACATTCGGGATGCAGTTCCGAAGGAATACACGATTCGCATCCGCGGTCGGACTGGTCCTCGGACTGTTGTGCGCGGTGGAGGCGGCCAAAGGTAAAGCCCCGCCGGGTTCATTTCCATGCACTTGTTCTCTCGCCCCGGTCCTTATTCTCTGATAGCGGTTATTCCTCCTTCTGCCATAACGAGGGGAGACGGACCGGCCAAATACCATCTACCCGGGAGATGTTGAACATGTTATATAACGTTACAGTGATGTAGTGGGTACCCTTGGGAGGGAGTCGGTCGGGGAGATGCGTGCGGAGGAACCTGCTCCGGGGGGAACCTGCTCCGGCCCGGGGAGGAACCTGCTCCGGGGAGGAACCTGCTCCGGCCCGGGGAGGAACCTGCTCCGGGAGGAACCTGCTCCGGGCCGAGGAGGAACCTGCTCCGGGGAGGAACCTGCTCCGGGCCGAGGAGGAACCTGCTCCGGGGAGGGGTCAGCTGGAGCCGCGGCGGGGGGATGGAGCTCGTCTCCCCGGGCAGCAGTGCGCTGCTGCGCGGTCATGTCTGCAGTGTAACCACCAGAAGCGACGGCGCTAAAAAAAACAACACTCGTTTATGGTTGTTATCACCTTGTAACACCCTATATTCATACGCTTACACATATGGGTCGTGTTAGAGTTACAAAACATATTATAAACGATGCCTTTATCCGCCTCAGAATCTATTTTAGGGTACCGCCGGTAATAACCCTAGTCTTTTATAACCACACGCAATGTCGTTTGTAGCCTCCTACGACTTAATTTCTTAGTTTAGGTTTCAATGATTGTGTTAGGGTTAACGTTTGACTATCCCCACCGCACCAAAGTGGTTCATTCCCCCGTTAAAAGGCCTCGCGTCCAGGCTGGTAGCGCGGTGAGTGAGCCACCAGGACCTTGGCTGGCTACGCATTGCAGATCCTCCTTACATGCAGCGATTTGTCGGTAGATTTAAAAATTAATGTGTTTTGATCACAGGCTTAGCGAAAGCCCTGAGTAGACCTACTAATGTAAGAGGGGCCAAACGTCCCCTGCTCTTCTGTGTCTACTCTAACGAGCATTCAGAGAATCACAGCCTCCTGATACCTGCCTGTGCGCGGATCTTGGTGCAGGCCGACACACCTCCGCCCTCTGCTCAATATTCACAGCTGCACCGCGTCCTTATCCCTCTCTTATCGACATTTCCTTTACGCCCTCTCAATGTTTACTAGCGTGTACTTGTAACGTCTGAGTAATCGGTCACTAGGTGTGTATTTCCCCTAGATCCTCGGGGCTGTGATGTGAACTTTGCTTTTTATGGCACACCCATTCCGTGCGAGGAACTCCTTCACTGGGCGACAAGGCTCAGTGGTGAAATAATGCAGAAACATAAAGCTGGCACAAGCTGCTTCGCCCGTAAGTGATGATGGGGCCTTGTGGGGGCCATGCTGAAAGTGCTGTGTCAAGTTCAGGGGTGTTTTTTTTGCGATGACGTTTTTTTTTTTTTGCCATCAATCAAAGTGTGTGTGTGTGAGGCACCCTTGTTTTGCCATTCGTTTGTTCAGCACACCTGCTGCTCTTATCAGCCCAGGAGCCCAGGAAGGCAGCCATTCCCCTTATCGTCGGTGGCTAAAGGTCTCTCAGTGGGCTTTCTGATGCTCTACTCTGAGTTGAATCAGATTTTCTCCCTCCTCCCTTCCCTTTTTTCCTCATCCACTTTTTTTGGTTCTTCCTTCAAACACCTTCTAGACTTTTCTGTAGTAGTGACGAGGCGAAAGGGCCTGTGACGATTATATCAGTGATTAAACGTTATCATGGAAGGAACAGACATCGGTAGGGCATTAGCACATTCTGAGGAATCACAGCACATTGTCATGGAAACTGCGATTCTTGATACACCAGATTGGTGCAAGGGTAACCCGCATGCACGTACAAACAAACAAATATTCACGGTTAAAGTGCATACAACATCTTCTAACTGAATCATCTCTGCAATCTACTGTGTAGCTGTCTCACATTGAAGGGTTGATGGATAATTGTTTATCACTGCTATGGTGCTCTGCCATTACTATTGTACCACTGGAATGATGCTACTAAATCAGAATATTGAATTACTGTCCAGCACTTAACATTAAGCACACAATCCAGTCTTAGCGTCCTTATATTAACCTTACTAAATGCTTACTTACTAAATCTTCCAATAGCCTACTGTGTGTTGTTTATATATGTCTTTATTCCCAAGCATCTATTGTAGAGGTGATAAAGGGTTTGGCATTCTCTCACTTTGTGACTCTCTCCTCTAGGTTTATCTAGCAGCTGCTGGAGGCGGCCATTTCCCTCTGTTCAGTCCGTTCTTGTGCTCCTTGATGCGTCGGCCTTCCCTCTGCTTTGTCCACCTAAAACCCAGACAAAGAAATGTGGTTGCCTGGAAATTTGCTCGCTTCATTCATCATCGAATCAACACACATTCTAGTTGAACAAATTAGGCTGCCTGTCTTTGTGCTGAGGGAGTTAACTTATGCGCTCGGCCGAGTTATGCCGGCCTCCCATCCATCATGTGCAACACGTCCGCACCGGGGATTACTCTCCTGGTCCCGTCATTGTTAGAAGAAGTATTCAGCTTATTGAGGCAATCAATGTGAATGCTAAAATAGGCATTGTCTTAAAACTACTCTACACAAGTGTTGGCGGAGTCGACAACATCAAATTCAGCGACGAGCTAGCCTCTGGGTAGATGTTGTGTTTCAGAATTGGAACACCATTTTCCATAATCAAAATCAGTTAACAGGCCATTCAAACACTTACAGGGAATTGGACTTGGTTAACTGACGTCAAAGAAATAAGATACAAGACCTCAGCGCTGGAACACAGCTCAGTGTTGGTTTGAACCCTGCAGTGATTCAAAGTGACTTGTGCTCCTGGTCTGCTGGGACCGGCTACAGGCCACTGCCACCCTCACAAGGAGTAGGACTGAGGAGGACGGATGGGTTCCTTAAAGCCTTGTGGTGTAGAGCTACCCTGTAGAAGCCGGCATGCGGCACTGTTATGGTAAACCAGACCTCTGTAGACACCCTTAGGTGCACAATGGCCGCATTGTCTCAGCCACCGGAACACGGTTACGTTTGCTCATTCAGCCCAGAGGCCAGAGTCGGCTTACAGGCTTTTTCCCCCACCTCTCTAACAACATACATGGGAAATACCAAAAGCATGATAGCCAAGCAGTCAGAATAAAACCCTGGCAGGGAGGACTGGCATGCTCTTCATTTCATTGTAATGCAGTGCAGACCATTTATTTCTAGCCTGTCACTTCCTGGAGGGGGGTGACTGACAGGGAACTAGATAACGAGATAAAGTGTCACCGTCCAGGTCGTCGTGTAACAGGGCATGTCCCAGTCGACATTTCCTGATTTGAATCTGGCATTCAAATGCCTCTTGTCACAATTCAGGATTCATGGCAGAGACGTCATCCATCACTTACAGCCTTGTTTCATGAATAATGAACCAACCACAAAGAGTGCTTGGTAGCAAAACATTGTTCTTGTTAATGACCAGTCATGAGTCACTGGACTATCGCAGGGTGGTTTTGAGTAAACGTTAGTTAATTTTTGAGGCCATCAATGGGATGTTTGAGTCGCCACGGGCAGATGCTCCCAAAGTTAACTCTTATTTATTCATAGAATTCCCTCTGGAACAAAGGGGCTTCCAGACCACCATCTCAGTCCGTGGATCGGGAGCGAGCAGGTCACAATGTGGTCACTGTTGGGAACGTCACAGCGCCAAGCCAAGAATGTGTGCATGAGATAATCCCACCAGATATGGCTCTGTCGCTGCTGGTGACATGTTTGGTATCATAATGTTTCACATGGCAGAACTGTCAGGGATGGGTTCTCTGACGAGAGGCTCTGAGTTGGGAGTGGTGGTGGTGGTGGCTGTGGTGACCTCCTCCTCACTGGTCCCGTGAGAGGCTGAATGGAGGCGGTGAACTGTCCAGAATGGGTCCTCATTGGAATATCAAGTCGTGCTCCTGACTCCCCGGGATGGCTTACTCCCAGCCTATGTTCACCTCCCACACATCTGATGGTGTTGTTGGGTAACTGCTCCTGAATGTAGAATAAAGTGAGGATCTTTTGAACGAGTTGCTACATGAACGAGAGCAGGATGTAGCGGGACACAGGACACCTAACGCTTGTTAGGTGCTTGTTAGGTGACACAACCTAGCCTAATAAATTACACTTTAAGTGGGCCATCCTTTATTTTGGCCATTTAATAAGGAAATTCTAGGGCCATGAGATCTGTCCTTTATTAGTCATTATTGTGCAGGCCAATTTGCCTGAACCACGTTATGTAATCAACAAATATCTACCGAAGTCAAAGTCCTACTGTTCAGACCAGCCGTGTTTCAACTGTTTACCAGTTGCCCTTTTCCAAATAAACGTCCTTTTTTTATCACCTGTAGGGACTCTGGGGCAACAAAAACCTTCTATATGTTCCACAGGTTAAACATGGAAGTCTGTTTTTAAAGGGGAACGCCAAGCCACACACTACCTGCAGTGTGGCTCCCAGGTCAGGATAACTGGACGTATGTGTGCACTCGGCCGCCGGCCCACGCTCGCTCACTCCCTCACTTTCACTGGCCCTTTGTGCCATTCACACAGAGAGGGGGATTGAGTCGCACGCATCCAGGGCCCTCGCCACCCCCCCCCCCCCCCCCCCCCCCCCCCCCCCCTCCAGGGGAAACGCCCCGTCCTGTGTGGGATGGTCCTCCTGGTGAGCTGTAGGTCGGCGGGGTTGGGGGCTGGTCGTGATTGCAAGCAGTACAAACAAATGGTTGTTGCCTGGCAGGGTGACTTGGAGGCTCTCAGGTGTGTGTGTGTGTGTGTGTGTGTGTGTGTGTGTGTGTGTGTGTGTGTGTGTGTGTGTGTGTGTGTGTGTGTGTGTGTGTGTGTGTGTGTGTGTGTGTGTGTGTGTGTGTGTGTGTGTGTGTGTGTGTGTGGCTGGCGTCTAAGGGGAATCCTTTAGGGTCTCGATTGGTTTCCGAGAACAGTTGACACTGTGGGTACAGACGGCCGGCCCAAACAGGGACGTCAGCAGGCAGAGACAGACGTGTGTCTGGGTCGTCCCCACCCCTGGCCGGAGCCCTTTGACTTCCTGCAGGGAACTGGAGAAAAACCTAATTTGCACAATGGCTGCCACTCCTCAAATCTAAAATTTTATACATCAAATAACTGCCATCTCATCGCCCTGTGTCTGGCCTGCTTTACTTTTAACTACTACGCGTGTGAAGGTTTTATAACTGAAGATTGAAGATCTTATTTTTGGTAAATGATTGTCGGTTGCCAACACTACGTGGACAACACTCCGATCTAAATGTTAATATTGGTTATCTTCAGGGGCTAATGCTAAACATACACCAGACTGCTCTTCCGTAAGTGAGTTCGATCGGCAGGATAACCTCAACCTCCCCGTGTTTAATGTGCTCTCATTGATCCATCGCAGGCGTTCATTCTATGATATGCAAATTGGACCAGACGCTGTGCCGTGGGCGTAGTCTCCTGGCACGGCCTTTAACATTACACAACACCCCATATGATCCGGTTGCATGAAGTAACCTCCTCGCAGCGGCCATGGGGAGGTCCGACCGGGCCGGCGCTGGGGTGGGGCCCTGGGTAACAGTGCCGGGTGAAACCTGCACTATGGGGGATGTAGTAGGGCCATATCTTTATGGCTTGAGTCGTGCCAGGAGTAAAGGTTATACAGTAGCTAGCCACGCGCATGGCAATATATGAGAGAGAGAGAGAGAGAGAGAGAGAGAGAGAGAGAGAGAGAGAGAGAGAGAGAGAGAGAGAGAGAGAGAGAGAGAGAGAGAGAGAGAGAGAGAGAGAGAGAGAGAGAGAGAGAGAGAGAGAGAGAGAGAGAGAGAGAGAGAGAGAGAGAGAGAGAGAGAGAGAGAGAGAGAGAGAGAGCGAGCGAGCCATATGCTGTTCTCTTTTGTTTACCCCTGTAGCAGGAACAACACTGAAGGGTTTAGAAACGATAAGCAGTGTGCAGTAAACCTGAGGGATGGTGAAGGTTGAATGTGACGTGGTTGTGGCGACGTGTTATAAATATGCAATGTCTTTTCAACTAAAAGTATTTTTAATTGACATACCGAAAATGTAACGAAATTGAGGAGGAGTTAAATTTATTGGGTCCAGTCCAGCTCAACTGGTAGAGCATGGCAACTGTCACCTCCATGGTTAGTGGTGCAAGTCCCACTGGGGCCACCCATTCTAAGAATATTACCAGTCATAGTACTTGCAGACACGTTGGATAAATGCGTCCACAGAATGGCCTATTTTTATTTATGTCTTTGCATTGGAAGGGCAGCCAAGTGTGAGTGAGTGTGATGATGGCAGCCGTTATGTATTTCGCTGTGCATCAGAAGAACCTCACCATCTTTTCAGTGGAAAATCTATTCAGCGATTTATTGTCATTTCATAAATAGTTCCACCCCCCTCCCCATGTGTCGGGATATGTCGCGGTGATACCGTGTAAAGTCGTGCAGCCCTATATCACAACAGTCAAGGTTGTTATTTATTCCTACTCCTTTATCAAAATCACAGTCTTGGTCTCTACATGCCCACGTCCAGATGGTCTTAGACGGCAAACATTAAGCCCCCAAGCGGGCAATGAAAACCTCCTAAATCCCCCAGTGTTAACATAGAGGTTGGGTGTCACATTTTACACGCGCACTCAGTTTGAATTAATACTCCCATTAGACAAATGATCACGAAGGCCGAGATGGGAGAGGGACTGATCATCTATCAGAACAAATATGTAATAGAGTCGTTATTTGGAAAATCTTGATCCATTAATAGCTTTAAATAATGGAAGATTTAATTTTCTTTGATCATTTAATTTAAACAATTCTCATTAAACACGATTGACAAAGTTAAAAGGAGCCAACTGTTGTCAGACCATAATAGTGTGGTCTGTTGAGATGCTCTATTTCTCGAGAGAGTTCAGAAACGAGGAGTTGTCTGATTGTCCTGCATCTCAACACGGTACCTCATGTACCTCAAACCCCTCATGCTTCAGCATGCAGCAGCCACCTGCTCTTCAGCCTGCCCAGGCTCTCCCACACTGCACTCACTCGCACCCTTCACCGGCTTCCAGTGGCCTCTCCAAGCCCATCCAAGTCGGGATCGGATCAGGCGGGCATTGTAATGTAATGCACGGCAGAGAGTAAAAAATAAAATAATTAAAACAATGCTGCTGGGCTGTGGGTTTGCACGCCCTCGTTGATAAAGAGGCCTTCTGGAAACGTAGAGCATTGGAATGCTAGTAATAATGTTAGTAACCAAATTTTGGTAATTGTACAGTAATCAAGGACTTGTCATTATGAGGAGACATTGTTGTGTTTGAAGCTGCCACATTTTCTCATGCGATGAGGTTATGGCATATTTACATAAATCTTTAGTTATACAGTATGTTTTACAGTACCACAACTGACTGGAGTCCTTCTGATGCTGAGTATCAGCCACTAAAACTCCCATCATGCATTATGAAGAAGCAGGCCTATTTACTGATTGGGTGGTGACAGTTGCAGGGAACAGGCGACCATACCTTTTGCACATTTGATTGCATATTTGAATGTGATCCTATCAGTAAACGGGCCTTTTAGTACTGCTTATAGCATTCAGATATCTTCAGGATTACCGTCCGATACTTTGGGGTTGTTGGGTTTTACCTTCGATGTCCATGCATCGTGAAATGAGTATCTTACAACGATCCCACCTATAACGTCTCAAAATCATATTTCATATTTATTCATTTATTTATTTATTTAAACCTATGCTGCCTTTACCTTTTTACAAAAACATATGACTGCTGTTTTCGTTCTAACATGTGTTCCAAATCACCCATTTGAATTACCCTCACGCCTTGTCATAAAATTTTTTACTACACAGAGACCGAAAACGTTATATAGTGCACAACACATCTGATGGTAACCCGCCCTGGCTCTGCTGCAGCGAGCCAGAACAGGCCTGGGTAGGAGAGCAGATGGCCCGCTCCGGCTCCACCACGGGGCGGAGGCTCCAGTTAACCGCATAAGCTAGCGGAGCAGTGGAGCTCCGCACAGGGCAGGAGGAGGTGAGCTCCTCCTGATCTGATCATTGTTCCGCTGCTAATCTGCGGTCGCTAGGGCACCGCCGCTGCATCCCCTGGACCCGCTGGCTTAATATGGTCCAGGGTTTCTATGGGTCTGCCATATTAGCATTTGGTATAATCTGGGATATCGCCATGGAGTAACAAGACGTTTATGAAGCATAACTGTTGGGGGATGGGTGGAGGATGATGATGATTCAATCTGTGCTTGTTATTTCTACCACTAATGGACACTAGGATGAACCACAGTGAACGATAGCAGCGGTCGAAGTCGCAGGCTTATTTCACACCGCTTCCATTTCTCGTGGCCCGCGACCTGGCGAGTCAATAAAAAAGGGTGCATCCCATTAAAGGATTAAATGTCAGTAGTTTAACGTACTGTGTAACAGGATTGCGATGCATTCCTGTATACTGTGCTGCTGCTAGCTCAGAGCCTGCCATCTGTCTGCCGCACACGCCCTCCTGATTGGCTGCTTCCCTTTCTTTATCTAAAGGCCACATGTTTGGTCTTGAGGATTTTCTATATTGAAACGAAAAGGCCTGATAAAAAGTGGGACTTTGTATCTTCCTTTGTGGGGGAATCAGGAAGGCCTTAACATAAGACGTACTGACAGCCTGTTTTCTCTTTAGTATGCCACAACTCGAACTCGTCAGATTGTGTTTCTGGTGGTCCACCAAAGCTGCTCTTTGTTTAGATGGTTTCAGTTAAATAGTCTCCGTAACCCTCATTAAGCCCCACAGTACAAAAGAAGTGTTGGAGTCAAACTGGTTTGTTAGCGGCCCGAGGGCAAACAGAAATAATCCCAGTCATGGTTGGCTGTTACTGCTGAATTCATAAACAAATCACTTATACTTTACACTTCTGTGGCTGAGCACTTGGCAGACCCAGAGAGTGTCAGTCCATGTACTTAGTGCTGGATGTGTGTAGAAATGTTATTTCTGTGTCCAAAGTTTTCTGTCCGTCAAGATAAGTGAGAAAGCGTTTTAAGGAAAATACTTTTTTGCACATCCACACAGCAAATTAAAACTGCTTGTTTTCAAATTCAGTCACACAAATTCTGTGTTTTGTGTTCACGGGAGACAAAACCGTAAATGTGCTCTTTAATCCAGCGTACTTGGTTGACATCCAAGTGTTCCTTTACCTGAGAACGACGCTCAATAGATTGGTCTGTTGCAAACTCCATCCGGCCCCCTTTGCTGGAGGCTTCAAAGGAGTGGAAGGCCGAGACTCTATCGCTTCTAATAACGCTGGTATGTGGGCGCTGCGTTTGCATGGGTGATTACATTTTTCATCCAAAGTTGAAGGAAGGAGCTGGCATTGTGCCATCCCGTTAAACGACCCTACAGCTAGGGCAGGGCAGCACTCTCCTGGAATTTATCAGCTACTTCAAAGCTACCCTCTTCGCCTAATCTCAAACCCAATCTCTACACCGAAGCTTATTACACCAGTATAATGGAGCTATAATGGAGTTATTTGTGCAATAGACTATGCTATCCTCATATTCAGATTAAGTTAAGTTATACCATCATGGTAAGACTAAAATGGCATTTTGTGTAGCCTATCTTTGTTTCCATAGCTTCTCAGTATCACTTCACCAGAACAGATGTTTCCCTCTCCGCGGAGGGATTATGAAGCTGTCTGTCAAGGCCCTTGTCGGCAATTTCACACAATTGATGTGCGTATTTCACGCACTGGACTCCATTGTGCTTTGGAAGACATTTCACAGTGGGTGTCTGTGAGCCAGACTGGCCTTGGTCTGTTAAAGCAAATCCTTCACAGTCATCGTCTCCTGGTTTAATTTGGTCATGTTCTCTAGCCGAGGCTGTCTGAGTTTGTGTAACTCTTAGGTCTTGTCTTCTCTGAACCGCATCCCATTTATCCGCAAGACAGTCCGGTAATGGGAACATCCCTGCAGAGTGCTCCTGTGGACATACATTAGTCTGGTTCCCCATTCCCCTGCACGGCCTGTCACTATGGTGACCCCCAACAAGGTATTGTTGCATATCTAACTCAACAATACCACAAATGATTCATATCTGACCTTTTTACTACAAATCACACCGGTGACATTTACAAATGTTACACTAATGGTTTTTAACAGGAACTGCCCTCCTGCCAGCGAGACAGGGCTGTGCTGGGCAGCGGCGAGCCCGCGGTGATGTGGGTTCAATAGGTCGTCACAACACTCTGAACCAATGGGGCTGTCCGGAGCATGTGACCCTGCTAACCTATAAAGGCTGAAGCAGCTTAGTGTAGTCGTCTGGAAATCTCTAGAAACAACCAAAGCACTCAGAGTTCACCGGCAAATCGAATGAATCTACTGCATTGGTACTGCGGGAACCAGTTAACTCGATGTCATTCGATTTTCATAGAAAGCAGATTGGCATTAGACAAGTTCTAAGACACTGCTGCCTGTCGTTGTACTTACCTGTGGACATTGGGCTGCAGATGCCTTGTAATCTAGAGCACACTAATGGTGTTGAGATGGTTATCACGTTCTCATTGTGTGTTCATAGCTGTGTTAGATAGGCAGTAGACGGGTTCTTCTGAGGTGCCAGACTGTGTAATAGCAGCTGCAGATGATTGAAAGCTGTGCACAAATCCTTATGCAAATCACTAACGATGCCTCAAGCATCATGTTCTAGTTTCAAAATCAAGAGTAGCCATGACGGTCTGGATGTGGCTGGCGACGGTACTAATGGTTTGATTCAGTTAATGTGGTTCATTGCAAAGGGCTCAATAATTGTTTAACTCAATCATTCTCTGAATTATGCAGCGCCGATCAAAGCACTCATATGTTTTGCAGAAATTGGATTTGGCTGACAACATTTAGACTCTTTTAATTAACAAATCCACATTATGTATTTACTGCTATCGCATTAGAGAAATGTACTAGTAGTGCATTGGTGCTTAATGTCAATGTTCAGAGAAGCTAGTTTGAGGTTTATTAATACATTTAATTTCATTGGGTTTTACAGATATTCCCCAATGAAGCAATCCAAAGTAACAATGCTTTGTCCTGCTCAGATGTATAAGCAGACTTTTTCATATGCTAATATTAGAACTCTTTAGTTAGTCTTTAAGCTAATACACAGGATGAGTCCCTATGCTTAATTTGATTAAGAATATTGTTATGAATACAAATAACGACCCTAAAGCACGCTCTCAAATGGCTGGTAGCCTGATATCCATTCACCAGGCTAGCTTTGTAATTCTAATCATATGTTTATATCATCACGTGGTCAAAAAGGTCATTCCAAGGTCAAGCCCCTGATGATATAAACGCAGAGCCAGGGATGTTCATCCACACCGTCCATCACTCCACTGCGGAGGACATGCACCTGATTGGCCCAGCCTCCTCCGCTCAGCATCCTGCTAAGCAACCTGTCCGCCTCGCACACCGTCATCGTTAGGGCGACGGGCCGGGTTGACATGACGATGGAGGAGGCTCACGCTCACTTACTGCTGGGAGGAGCAGCTCCGTCCTCCATAGATCACCCCCCCCCCCCCCCACCGCCAGGCTGAAACTGAGCCCAGTCTGGCTGGGAAGGGAAGGGAAGGGGGGTGGGGGGGGGGGGACCCAGGCAGACAGCCGCAGGGCGAAGGTGCCGCTCCGTATCGTTCAGGGGTTGGAAGTCAACGCGGCCATGATGAGGCAGAGTCGTCGTCGTCGTCATCGTCATGCCGATGAGGGCGCTGCTGTCAGATCTGGTTGTGTAATGCGTGGGCTCAGCTGTTCTGGTCTCCGGGAACATCACGGTACCTGCACAGTTGGGGCCGTCGCCATGGTAATAATCCATCTCTGATGGAGGCTGGCTTTCTGTTTTCTGTTGAGGAAGCAGGAGTTGCAGCTTTGCTGGTTCTTTCGGGGCGTATGGCTGTATGCCTTTGGGTCTAACATGAATCTGCACACGCGGGCATGGCAGCGTTCACAGACTGTGCAGGGATGGAGAATATGAACCTGTGTCTTTTTAGTATTCGAATCGTGTTCTCCAATACCACGGGCCGCATGCTGTCGTCGTTTCAGTTCAACTACAAACACGGTCGCTCCTGCTGCTGTCTCATCGAAAGCCTGTGTGTAGCAATGTGTGTCGCAGGAAAGGGTGCATGCATCTGAATGCTCTTGGGTTTTAACTATTATCAGAAGGTGGTACGGCATGGACAAGGGCAGTGCCCACTGATCGATGGCAGTTATGTTACGCCCAACAGACTGTTCGTGTAGAATGTTTCTACAGGGAGTGATGACCAAAATGACTTTCACACACGAGGTCAGTCGGACCGATCCATTCTAATCAACAAGGCATCGTCCAATCAACGCTAATGAACGCCCTTCTCTCCTCCTTCTCCCCTGCAGTGAACAAGCACAAACCATGGATCGAGACGACGTACCACGGCATCGTGACGGAGAACGACGACAAAGTGCTGCTGGACCCGCCTCTCATCGCCCTGGACAAGGACGCGCCGCTGCGCTATGCAGGTGAGGGGGCAGCCGGCGTCACGTCCTCGGGCCCCTCAGCGTCACGTCCTCAGGCCCCTCAGCGTCACGTCCTCGGGCTCTCAGCCTGTCTGGTCCTCGGGCTCTCAGCCTGTCTGGTCCTCAGGCCCTCAGCCTGTCTGGTCCTCAGCATCACGTCCTCGGGCTCTCAGCCTGTCTGGTCCTCGGGCTCTCAGCCTGTCTGGTCCTCAGGCCCTCAGCCTGTCTGGTCCTCAGCATCACGTCCTCGGGCTCTCAGCCTGTCTGGTCCTCAGGCTCTCAGCCTGTCTGGTCCTCAGATAACCCTGAAGCCTCAGCCAGGGGATCCAGTGGGAGACATAGTGGGAGGGCCCAACGCACATGGACGGCCCCGGTCCCCTCGCTGGGAACACATTATTTATAGTTATTACTTTTATCTGTGTCAACAACACAGAAATATTTATATTAAATATTTGCACTTTACACTCGCCAGTTTTGTATTTGTTCACTTCGTATTGATGTCAGACTCATCGGAGTCGGTGAGTCATCTGAGCATATAAAAAAATGATGTTAATAGGAAAATTCAAAACCTTGTTTATTTCCTCCACTTCTCGGCAGCCGATTCCCATCAAAAGGCCTCTCGTACATCAGTGTAGATGGTGAACCACAGCGCTGTGTACGGCTGGCCCCCAGACCGCCCCTTTTGATACGCAGATCAATCACCGCTCCCCTTAATCAGATTTTTCCTTCTCACGGAGGCTCATTAGACAGGTCTTTGTGCCAGAGCAGCGCTGGGCCCTGAAGTTGTTCATTGACTTTGGATAAATTTCAGAGAACAGTGGCCACAGGGAATTATTTCCCCTTCACCCCAATCTCCCGGTTCTGTGATCTTTCCCAGTCTTCTTCCCCCCCGCCCCCCCCCCCCCCCCCACCCCACCCCACCGCAGCCCATCCAGTCTTATAAATCAGCCAACGGGCTATCCTTTAAACACATCAATTGGTAGAAATATAGCTTAAGGTAAGACTTGAGACCTTAGAAATACATTAAATGCCAAGACTTACCTTAGAAAATATATTGAACGCCCCCAAAATAATATAACAGGCTTCGATGCGACTATTGTAAAAATGTTAGCCATGAAAATGAAAAATATATTTGTAATATCTCATGATAAAAGGTGTCTGGATCGATGGCGAGGCGGTCTAAACACGCCAACGATCATACGGGGGGGAGCTGCACTGAGACGGACGACACGCAGGGGAGAAATAGAGGCTCCATCAAACACTGTCTCCTTTCAGTACATGATGTTTGTTTCCTTTCACAGTAAATTAGAGTTTAAAAGCGGCTCAGTGCCCCTTCTCCTTTCAGCTGTGTGGTGGTGGGTGGGGGGGGGGCTCCCTCTCTTTGATGGGCAGGGGGGGCTTTGCGAGTGGACATGGTGTCCCCTGCAAACCCGGGCCCTTCAAAGGAGCACCGGGGCGATCTGGCTTCAGACGGCCGTAGAGGGGCAGGCGGCCTCCTGCCAACCCCCTACCGGCGGCCATTATCACCATGCCAACGACAGCGCGGTCCTCTCTCGGAGAGCGGACCGGGCCGCGAGCAGCAGACACACGCTCACAGCGGACCGGTTCTGCGGAGCATGAGCAGACACGCGCTCGGAGCAGGTTCAGGCCGCAAAGGAAGAGGAAGAGGTTTAGTTCTAGTTTCGGGGGTCTGTTTGACAGCGCCTGTCCGCTGGACATGGTGGGGCCGCTGAACCAGTTTAAATTAGACTCACACTTTCTTGTGATCTGGCACACAAATCCCATAATACTCTAGTGGCCGGTATCAGCCAGTTCCGACCCAGTGCTGTTTGATTGTCGAAAATCCTGAGCAGGGGGTTGGCTACTGCTCGATGTTTAAACTCCTACCTGCTACTTCATTATGCACTCGAACCGTTCAAACCGAGCGGCAGACCCATTAAAAAAACGTCGACGAATTCCCCGCTGGTGAGAGTTGGTCATTAGCGCCGGGAGGGGGAGAGAGGAGGGAGAGAGAGGAGGGAGAGAGAGGAGGGAGAGAGAGGAGAGAGAGGACAGAGAGGAGAGAGAGGAGGGAGAGAGGGGAACGGGGGCCCAAAGTTTCCGCTGCATGACTGGTCCTGAAACTAATGGGGAAATCCATTAGTAATTGTCTCGGTGAAAACAAACCCATGGCTCCAGCCCACCAGAGGCCCCCGGCTGGGCAAAGCACAGCCAGGCAGAACGGGCGCACGGGGAAATTAAGTTTGGTTGCGTATTGTTTTGTCGCCGATAACGTTCTCATTTATTCAAGGTGCCTCGCATTGTAGATCTATTTTTGTGAGCCAATGCAAGATAACCATTCCATGGTGTAAGCATATTAGCAGACGGCCCTTGTAGGATTCAGAAGTGAGGGGAACCATCTTGTGTACGTTCTTTCAAACTCCAAACTTTGCCAGGACGTGTGTGGCATTTCATGCGATGTGTTGAACCGTGCCTCAGCCTCTTCTGGTAGTTTGTATGGCTTCATGTGCTCATGTTGTTCTTCCCCACCCAAACCCTGCTCCCGATGATGATGATGATGATGTTGTTGTATCAATGTCCTGTGCATTACCTCTGTATGATTCTTACCTCTGACCCTCTGTGTATAACCTCTGAACCTCTTCCTCCCCTTCTAACTGATCCCGCTCTATCTTCTCTCTGTCCTTGTAGAGAGTTTTGAGGTGACCCTCACCAAAGAAGGTGATGATAGGTTCTTTCTTCTGGCTTGTGCTCAGTTTCCTTTTCTTGATTATTAACCCACTAACGTTAAATAAAAGAGCACCCTCACTTCACACGACTTCAACAACTACTACTCCTCCCGTCATGCTCTTTTGATTCCCCTTCTCCCATTTGGTTGTTTTTTATAAATCTCTTTGCGTGAAGTTTTTGTTTCTCATCATTTGAAAAGTTTCCATCACTGGATGAAAAGTGTGTCGTTTTGGGGGTTGGGGGATGAGAAATATCTGTGCATGAGACATCCATTGCAGTTTGCAGACCCTAACAGTTTTTCAGCTGTTCAAACAGTGAACCCAAAAGCTGCTTATTAACCGCAGTTTCTGATCCGGATCTAAAATGGACGCCCAAAACAAACTTCAACAGAAGCAATTGGAACTCGAATTGGCAGAAAAAAAATACCATCTAAGACGATGAAGTACATAGCTCTTTCGGGAGTGTTTTTCTCTTTCCCTAAGCTAATGCTGCTGTGCAAAAGAGATAACTGTTTTAAGCTCTACTCCTGGTATTTTATTTTGAAATAATAGCTGCTGAGATTGTTAACTAATGCAAACTCTCTCTGCTGCAAAGTGTTTTTATTTTTGCCTCATGCATCTTTGCCGTAGTGGAAGTCTTTAGCTAATGCGCCACCACTAATCCTTACCATAGCATGGCTGCAGTCGTCACTTTCTGTGGATGTCGAGCCAGGTGATATTTCTAACCCCAGTTCTCATCCAGTGGGTACATTTCTCCTGTTTTGACCACTACTGTTTTGATCCTTGTATCCTTGAAGATTAGACTTTCTCATTGCTTAGTAATTTGGGGGTGAGAGGAAAATTTGAAAAAAAATTTACTGCAAAAAAATGACCTGAATATGATGTTGAAGTGAAACTTTTGTTAATTATGTAACTTTTACCTTCTAGAATTTTTTCTTTTTATTAGACTTTGGTGACTTTGGCTGAAATGGGGTCGGATCACTGTAATAACACCCAGTTCACTATTTGTAATGTTTTATTAAAATGATTAATATTTATTTTGAGGTAGTTAGCATCTGCAATAAGTAGTACATCCTTGTACCCTTTAAAAAACACATACCTTTAACAGTCTTAGTTATTCCGCTCAGTTTATTGGTTTGCTTCAGAGTTTATCTTACAAGTTATCCTGTTTAATGCCTGTCCATGTGTTTTCATTTGGGGTGTTTTTTACCTGCATGACTGGATGCCACGTGGCTTGGAAAGACACTAAGCCATCTCTGTAACTAATTGTCCAACACCCCCCCTCCGATCCCCATACAGTGCTTTTGGCTTCCTCCACAGACACCACCCGCCCCCACCCCAATGTGCACCACCCCTGGCTGCCAAAGCTCTTTGGCTGATCTTTAATTTTGTCTGCGTGAAGTTGCCGTTTGCTGATAAGATTCTTTTCTTTTCCGTTTTCGTGTTACTTTTGGATTTAATGGTAACGGTACAACCGTAAGGGATTTTTTCGTTTTTTTTTTTTGCGAAACTTTTCTCAGCCAATACTCCTTTGACCTCTTGACCTTGTTCAGGCGAGATCTGCGGCTTCAGGATCCACGGGCAGAACGTGCCCTTCGAGGCGGTGGTCCTGGACAAGTCCACCGGCGAGGGGGTGATCCGTGCCAAGGACAAGCTGGACTGTGAGCTGCAGAAGGAGCACACCTTCACCATCCAGGCCTACGACTGCGGAGAAGGCCCTGACGGAGCCAACATGAAGAAGTCCCACAAGTGAGTCCCCCTCACCCCCTCACCTAAAGATAGAAAATAAAGTATCTCACACACACACACACACACACACACACACACACACACACACACACACACACACACACACACACACACACACATATGCACACACACTTGCATGCACAAACATGCAGCCAAACCTATTGGTTACATACAATCATATAAACATACACACACACACACACACACACACACACACACACACACACACACACACACACACACACACACACACACACACACACACACACACATTTCTGTGAAGATAGTTGTATGGCAATGCTTAAGTAATATAAACTTGATGCAATATATACAAATGATTCTTCAAAGAATAATAATTCAATTCTAAAGTTAAAAGTGAAGTTCTAAATTATAAAATTCTAGGCCAGTAAACTCATCTTATAGCATTATGTATTCTACTCCACAACGCCCACAAGAGTCCTCGCCCCCCAAAGATAGAAAATCCTCAGTCCTTATTTATACTTTATATTCTGTAATAAAGTACCAAACCCCGACATGTTTTGTTTTTTGGCAGACAAAAGCAATCAAGGGAAACTTCTTTTTATAGCTTGGCTCTGTGGTCCATTACGCTGATCAGATCGAGTCTGCCGGTGGAGCCTATAAGGGCTTTGGGAGATAAAAACCTGCCAACTCAAAGTTGTTAGGATTAATTGTATTTGCGGTTTAGGTAATTAGATGGACTGAGTTAAAGAGGGATCTTTTATCTGCAGCGCAGGGGAAAAGGAGTGGATCAACTCAATCGTCAAATTTCCATCTGTGTAATTCAAATCTATTTTTTGCATACAACCTCATAATATAGGTATGGTGACTGAGACATTTATGGAGATGACGATAAAAATAATCCTGTAGAATCCATTTAGCCTTCCAGACTTTCCCCTCCCGTCGCGGCTACAAAGCTAACGCGGCTAGCCAAACTGCCATGCACCCACGTCACATGACACCGATAACACACCTGCACCCCCCCCCCCCCCCCTCCCCCCCTCCCCCCTCAGGGCCACCGTCCACATCCAGGTGAACGACATCAACGAGTACGCGCCCGTGTTCAAGGAGAAGTCGTACAAGGCCACGGTGATGGAGGGCAAGAAGTACGACAGCATCCTGCGGGTGGAGGCGGTGGACGCCGACTGCTCCTTCCAGTTCAGCCAGATCTGCAGCTACGACATCGTGACCCCCGAAGTCCCCTTCACCGTCGACAAGGACGGTGGGTCACCCCCCCCCCCCCAGCACACCTCACATCCCTGTCCAACGGCACCAGCCCCGCGGCAGCCCGTCCGCCGCCCCCCCCCCCCCGGCTCCTTGTTTATATATTTAGCGATGGTGTCGGGTGTCGGCGGGTATTGATTGGTGTGATCAAGGAGGGGGCCGCAGGAGCCCTGTTTAGGATTCTGCGCGGTGTCTGTGGCGGGAAGGAGGCGGGGGGGGGGGGTCACCTTGAGAGCCGTGCTGCATGCAGATCCGTCTCCTCCCCTGCCGACCGTTAAATATTAAACCAGAAACCAGAGAACAGAGAACTGGAAGAACGAAAGAGCCCACAGAGTCTATCGAGCCTGCAGAGCCTATAGAGCCTACAGAGCCTACAGAGTCTATAGAGCCTACAGAGCCTAAAGAGCCTATAGAGTCTGCACTGCCTATAGAGCCTACAGAGCCTATAGAGTCTGCACTGTCTATAGAGCCCGTAGAGCCTATAGAGCCCACCGAGCCTACAGAGCCTACAGAGCCTATAGAGCCCACAGAGCCCACAGAGCCTATAGAGCCCACAGAGCCTATAGAGCCTACAGAGCCCACAGAGCCTATAGAGCCTACAGCGCCTAAAGCGCCTATAGAGTCTGCACTGTCTATAGAGCCTGTAGAGCCTACAGAGCCTGTAGAGCCTAAAGAGCCTATAAAGCCCGCAGAGCCTATAAAGTCTATAGAGCCTGCAGAGGCTATAGAGCCTAAAGAGCCTATTGAGCCTACAGAAGCTACAGAGCCTACAGAGCCTATAGAGCCCGCAGAGCCGGCCTTTTAGGGCGTTGATGGACAAGAATGGCGAGAGAGCAGGAGACCACACTGGCATTGAGAAGCTCACCTCCAGTGGTTTATGTTAAGGAAAAATACATCTAACACTTTTTGGTTTGCATACATTATGGATGAGGGATGGTTCTCTTCTCGTCAATCAAAACCCGAGGCGTCCGTCCGTCTCATCCTTCTTGTCCTATCATAGCTGAGGATGTTCTACAGGCACAGTTCTAAGTACACGTATCTGCCTGTAGTGCGGACGGCTGCGTGAGTCGTCTGTTTTACAGCCACTCTAGGTCATTGTATACTCGGTGTAGCTCTGAGGTCACAGCGTGCCGTCCTGCCGTCGCTCACGCCGCCGGCGTCCGTGTGCCGCCGCCCTTCCCCCTTCCCCTTCCCCAGGCTACATCAAGAACACGGAGAAGCTGAACTACGGCAAGGAGCGCATGTACAAGCTGACCGTCACCGCCTACGACTGCGGAAAGAACCGGGCCTCTGAGGACGTGCTGGTCAAGATCAACGTCAAGCCCACCTGCAAGCCCGGCTGGACAGGTATCAGAACACCCCCCCCCCCTCCTCCCTCCTCCTTCGTTCTGCTCACATACCCTCTACACACACCCTCCGCTCACACACCCTCTGCTCACACACCTGGCTATATCAGTTACGTTTGGGTGTGTCTTGAGTGATGTTGGGAAAAGATTCTGGCCATGTGAATCCACAGCACACCATTGTCCACACGTTACTCAATACCTTCAAGCTGTGGGGTCTGTGTTAGTCGGGTTTTCACAGGGAGAAAGTGCTCCTGGATGAAAATATATAAAGGCATTGGCAGCTGCTGTCTTTAACCGTGTGCTGCTCAAGTGCCTAATATCTCTCTCTCTCCCTCCCTCTCCCTCTACCTCTCTATCTCTGTATCTCTCCATCTCCATCTCCATCTCCCTCTCCCTCTCCATCTCTCCCTCTCTCCCTCTACCTCTATCTCTCCCTCTCCCTCTCCCTCTCCCCCTCCTGTCTCTCCCCTGTTGGCCTGCGTTTCATTCTCTTAAGGGTTCAATAAGAGGATTGAATACGAGCCCGGGACGGGCAGCCTGCCGCTGTTTCCCAGCGTGCACCTGGAGACGTGCGACGAGCCAATCACGTCCATCCAGGCCAACATCGAGCTGGAGACCAACCACATCGGGAAGGGCTGCGACAGAGACACCTACTCAGAGAAGGCCCTGCACAAGCTGTGTGGTAAGAGGCCGTCTGGCCGCCCTCTCACCGCTCAGTGGCGGACACAACACACCTCCTGGATAGCAACTCCCCCGGCGCGAATCATTGTAGTGTGTGTAGAGCATCAAGTCGTTATAGTGTGTAGAGCATCAAGTCATTATAGTGTGTAGAGCATCAAGACACTAGTGTCTAGAGCATCAAGTCATTATAGTGTGTACAGCATGAAGTCATAATAGTGTGTACAGCATGAAGTCATTATAGTGTAGAGCATCAAGTCATTATAGTGTGTAGAGCATCAAGTCATTATAGTGTGTAGAGCATCAAGACACTAGTGTGTAGAGCATCAAGTCATTATAGTGTAGAGCATCAAGTCATTATAGTGTGTAGAGCATCAAGACACTAGTGTGTAGAGCATCAAGTCATTATAGTGTGTAGAGCATCAAGACACTAGTGTGTAGAGCATCAAGTCATTATAGTGTGTAGAGCATCAAGACACTGTAGTGTGTAGAGCATCAAGTCACTAGTGTGTAGAGCATCAAGTCATTATAGTGTGTAGAGCATCAAGTCATCCATGGTGAATCCATGAGATCTGTCCAGGCAGAGTTGGACACCGTCTCCTTCTGCTGCATCTTGCCGTCTTATTTTATATCTCTTTCTCTCTCTCTCGCTCTCATTCTATGTCTGTCTCTCTCTCTCTCTCTCATTCTATGTCTCTCTCTCTCTCTCTCTCTCTCTCTCATTCTATGACTCTCTCTCTCTCATTCTATGTCTCTCTCTCTCTCATTCTATGTCTCTCTCTTCTTTCTCTTCTCTCTCTCTCTCTCTCTCTCTCTCTCTCTCTCTCTCTCTCTCTCTCTCTCTCTCATTCTATGTCTCTCTCTCTCTCTCTCTCTCTCTCTCTCTCTCGCTCTCTCTCTCTCTCTCTCGCGCTCTCTCTCTCTCTCTCTCTCTCTCTCTCCCTCTCCCTCCCTCCCTCCCTCCCTCCCTCCAGGTGCCAGCGGGGGAGGCACGGTGGAGCTGCTGCCGGCCCCCAGCAGCGCCACCAACTGGACGGTGGGCCTGCCCACGGACAACGGCCACGACAGCGACCAGGTGTTCGAGTTCAACGGCACGCAGGCGGTGAAGGTTCCGGAGGGCGTGGTGACCACCAGCCTGAAGGAGCCCTTCACCGTGTCCGTGTGGATGAGGCACGGCCCCGGGGCCCACGACAAGGAGACCGTCCTCTGCAACTCGGACAAAACCGGTACGAGAAGAACCACAAACGCTCACTTCAGCCACAGCTTGTTTTAAAATGTTACGTTATATTTTGTCTTTATTGTTTGATGTGACAGACAAATTATCACACAGAATCCCAAATAGTAACAAAATAAATAAATAAATAGACATGTTATTCCATAGCATCACCATCAAATCTCTTTTTATTTTTAGTTATTATTTATTCATAGTTATTTGTTTGCATCAACAACACATCATAATCCTGTGTTGTGGGCCCTTAAATCAGTTAACGCCAGGCCCAACGGAGTCTGTAGAGAGAGGCGGGTTACTGCCCCTTCAGGCCGCCCGGACCGGCCCACTGAGCTGGGGGTCGGGCGATCGCCGCAGCACACGGGACACACCTGTGACACTGACGGCAGTGACCAGACGTTCTCTGCTGGCTCGGCCCCATCTCATCTCGTATCCAATCGGGCTGCTTTCACATTCACTCAAATCATCGCGTGGAGTTTATCGTTTGTCCACTGGTGTTGTCCTTCATCTTTAAAGAACAACACCGGTCCCGGTGATCAGACTTCGTCACGGTGCCTCCTGGCGTCACTTAAACTTAAGTTACCGTTACCGATTCTGCCGGAGAGTATTTAGCGCGCGCGCCTGCCACACAACAGTAATGCTGTTGTAAACAACAGCATTGCAGCACTTTCATCGTTTGGAACCGAGTTTGTGGGCAACTTTCCAGTGAATCGCCATACAAGTACTTTTATTACTTTTTTCACAAAGACCACAGTGCTATATTGCTGCTGTGGACATTCGTTGCAGGTGCGCACAATTAATGCTTTTCGGCGTAATTGGTGCAAGGAAGTAATTTTGACTAATGACAACGTTAACAGAAGAGACCGTTCCGATATCAATCCCACACACACGCATTGTCCTTTTAAATGCAGGGCATGGATCCTAGGGGTGTGAAAAATAATCGATTCTTCGATGCATCGCGATTCTCTCTAGAACGATTCCGTCTTGATTTAATAAATTTCTTTTTTTTTTTATAAAATTTGTTGGCCTGCTGCAGAGCTCTACAGAAAACTCCTTTCTGCCTGCGGGTTCTCTGCGCAGAGAACCGACTTTATCTAATATCAAATATTAGATAAGGTAATTCATCTGTTGATTGTCTTGATCAATGATCATCACACAAGTACGAAAACTCTGAGTAGCAAAGTCAGATGTATATATATTTTTTTTAAATCCCACATGGAAATGTACATAAAAAAAATTGTTCTTGAATCGAGATGCATCGATAGATTCCCACCCCTAAGCCTTCCTAGTCTCATTAACTGTACAGCGCGCCATCACGTACATGTGACGATGCTGATGATGATGCTGATGGTGGGGGTGGTTGGGTGGCGTGGTTTTCATCAGCTGCATACGCACCTCTTATATAAGGGGATTACATCAGACACTGTGCCCTTCTGTCTATACGCTTCACTTCACTCACCTTCCATGACCTTATAGCCTCCCTACTCGTTATCACTTTTGCTCTTTTATTCCCCGTCTGATCAGTATGCATTGCATCTAACAGAGTTTTTGTGTTTGACTCCCGGCTATAATATGTAAATTGGTACATTTGTTCAATGTTTAATGCAGAAAAAAAAATGAACATTTGACGGTGATGATGTCCGAGGCATATAATTTAATATTGTCTTGAGTGAAGCTGAAACCACTAGTCACTGAGCTCCTGGAGCCCAGTGACTCACCCCTCCCACACCATTGCGGGTGGAGCTCCGAACAGATCCTAATTCTCCTTCTGATGTAACGGAAAAGCCACATTTCATAACCACACATACGACAGTTATTTCATTCAGACGGCCGCATTGCCAAGCTGCAACACTGCTCGATTGTATCCTCTGAATCCAATACAGTCGGCAGACCGACGCTTCTTTACAACTAGACACTAGCGTTAATTATTGTAAGTCGCTTTGGATAAAAGCGTCTGCTTAATGTTCTTAATGCTTTAAATATAAATGTTCTTTAAAGCCCATCCAAGAGGCACTGCACAAAATGTCTGCCAAAACCTCTCCCAGGAACCGGAGGCCCAGCCTCTCTAAGCCCGGCCTCAGGTTGAACATTAACCCAGCCTCTCTAAGCCCGGCCTCAGGTTGAACATTAACCCAGCCTCTCTAAGCCCGGCCTCAGGTTGAACATTAACCCAGCCTCTCTAAGCCCTGGCCTCAGGTTGAACATTAACCCAGCCTCTCTAAGCCCGGCCTCAGGGTGCCTCTCTAAGCCCGGCCTCAGGGTGCCTCTCTAAGCCTGGCCTCAGGTTGAACATTAACCCAGCCTCTCTAAGCCCGGCCTCAGGGTGCCTCTCTAAGCCCCGGCCTCAGGGTGCCTCTCTAAGCCCCGGCCTCAGGGTGCCTCTCTAAGCCCCGGCCTCAGGGTGCCTCTCTAAGCCCCGGCCTCAGGGTGCCTCTCTAAGCCCCGGCCTCAGGGTGCCTCTCTAAGCTCCGGCCTCAGGGTGCCTCTCTAAGCCCCGGCCTCAGGGTGCCTCTCTAAGCCCCGGCCTCAGGGTGCCTCTCTAAGCCCCGGCCTCAGGGTGCCTCTCTAAGCCCCGGCCTCAGGGTGCCTCTCTAAGCCCGGCCTCAGACAGACTGCTGGTGTCCTTGTACCGGAGCTCCATCGAGTCGGTGTTGAGCTGCGGTGTCACACTGTGGTTCAGCAGCTGCACCGCTGCCGAAAGGAAAGGGCTCCAGAGGGTCATTAACACTGCCCCCAAAAAATATGCAGATGTCCTCTCCCATCCCTGGAGGATATTTACAACAGCCGCTGCCTTAAGAGGGCCACAGCATCCTCAAAGACTCATCCCACCCTGGCCATCACCTCTTTGAATTGCTACCATCAGGGAGGCGGTTTAGGATCATATACAAACAGACTAAAGAACAGTTTTTATCCCAGGGCCATCAGTGCAATAAATACACGCCAAAACTAGATTCTAACATGAAATGTGCAATAATAATTTTTAAACAGTTTTTACTTAAACAGTTTTAGTTTTTAATAGTTGTTTTATCTTATTGAATTTTATACTGTGCCTGTTGCCTGTTTGTCTTCTTATGTCTTTTTGTACTTGTAAGAGCACTGATGTGAGAGTTTCTACCTCAATTTCGTTGTACCTGTGCAATGACAATTAAAGATATAGTCTATTCTATATTCTATTCTCAGGTTGACATTAACCCAGCCTCTCTAAGCCCCGGTCTCAGGGTGCCTCTCTAGGCACCAGCCTCAGGTTGACATTAACCCAGCCTCTCTGTCCCCCGGTAGGGATGAACCGCCACCACTACTCGCTGTACGTCCACAACTGCCGGCTCATCCTGCTGCTGCGCCAGGAGCCCACCGAGACGGAGAACTACAAGCCAGCCGAGTTCCACTGGAAGCTGGACCAGGTGGGTCCTGCTCCTCCTCCTGCTCCTCCTCCCGCTCATCCTCCTTCTGCTCCTCCTCCTCCTCCTCCTCCTGCTCCTCAGCCCGTCCTCCATCATGGGGAATGTCTGGCGTTCCTGTTGTGTCTGTGTGTTTTCGGGGGCCCTGATGACGAGGAGGTTTACTGCTTGACGGGGCTGTTGAGGAGCAACCACACACTAAACTTTCCCCCCTCTTAACGGAGCCCTCTCTGGGGAGCCTTGGCTCCTGCTATTACTTTGGCGTGTGATTCATGGGTTCCCAAAACGAGGAGGTTTTGACTGGTCATAGGGTGGGTGCAGCAGGGCAACCACACACTTAACCATAAACATCTAGAGTGCCATCTCTGGTGAAACGCCGCTACTGCAGTTATTTAACTGTGGTCCGAGGGAAGTGAGGATGTGTGCTGCTATGTTTGGACCTGGCTCATCAATGATAAACATTATAAATGAACATATTGATGAAACATTGGTGAAATATTGTTTACCGCAATCTTTGAGATTTGCATAAATGGGTGTTGGTAAATGTCACTTGCCTGTGAATCCCCTCGGTCCACCAGGGTCACCAAAGAGAGACTGACCCGCACTCGTCTTCCCCTCAGGTGTGCGACAAAGAGTGGCATCACTACGTGGTGAACGTGGAGTTCCCGGCCGTGTCTCTGTTCGTGGACGGCACCACCTACGAGCCCTTCCTGGTCACCGAGGACTACCCGCTGCGCTCCTCCAAGATCGACAGCCAGCTCACCATCGGCGCCTGTTGGCAAGGTAACGCCGCCTTCACACCGCCCCGCGGGAGCTGTTCAGTCTGTCGGTTTCCGCGGGGCCGTCGCGAGCCTCTTGTTCAGTCACCCACGAGACCCACGAGTTTCAAAGCGCACGAGCTGTCGGAACGCGTCCTCCTTCCTCCTGTGATGGTCTGAGGGGAGGATCTGTCGTGACGACCCCACCGTCGCCGGTGACTCACGTCGATTAACCCGTCGCCTTTGGTTGAAGCGTAGAGTGACATGTTGCGCAGGCGAGATCGAAGTTATACCGAACGCACTCGCGCACGTAATCTACTGAAGCGGAACCCAGTGTTAACCTCCTCCTTGGCTAGACTGTCTAGGTGTGGCCGGCGTGTGTGAAGTCTTTCCTCCAGGTGCTCAACTCTTCTCCTCCTGTTCTTTTCCTCCTGTCCTCTCCTCACCTCTCTTCTTGTCTTCCGTCTCTTTCCAGAAAACTCAGGCCATGACAATGACACTGAGACAGTCTCTGCTCCAGGTGGCTCAACTCTTTCCCCGCTACTCCTCGAAAGCCGTCCTTTTGTTGTTGTGTCCATGTTGTGTCCAACACGCCCCCCCCCCCCCCCCACTGCCCAGATCATTGCCTGACTGCATCTTCACCCCCATGCAAACTAGAATGACCTCCACAGCCCATTCTAGCTGGACAACGGCTCTTGTGTCGTGTGTGTCGTGTGTCTGTGTGTGTGTGTGTGTGTGTGTGTGTGTGTGTGTGTGTGTGTGTGTGTGTGTGTGTGTGTGTGTGTGTGTGTGTGTGTGTGTGTGTGTGTGTGTGTGTGTGTGTGTGTGCGTGCGTGCGTGCGTGCGTGTCTCTTGTGGCATGATGCAATATGGTTTGGACAGTCATGGTGTGTGATTGTCTTTGGTTTCTGTTTGGAATGCGTCCCGTTAGTTTTCACACGTCACCTCATCTCTTTCATGGATTTTCCTCACTTTCATCGAATCATTCTATTTGGCCTGTGGGCTGCTTGTGGGCTGCCGCTGCTGTTGCAACCCACAGTGACCCGCAGCGAAAAACAAACAGATCAAGGGTGGAGGAGAAAATGTTAGAAGCTGATTGAGCTCTCGGCTCAGCGATGCTCTGTGTGTGTCGACCTTGGATCAGAATCCCTCTCACCTTCAGATCAGATCAGCACGGCTACAGAGAGACCAATACACACACAGTGTCACACACACACACACACACAGACACACGCACACACGCACGCACGCACACACACACACACACACAGACACACACACACGCACACGCACGCATGCGCACACACGCATACATTTACTAACACATGCACAGACATTTACTAACACACACACACTCACACTTTGTCAACTACAAAGTATGTGTGTGTGTGACCTTGGGCTGTGCCTGGGCCCGGTTCGTAGCGGACTGCAGTGACGCAGATGTGAACGTCACGGCTTGGCTGTGTGACAGGCAGGCGGGGAACATAGTCAGGCCCCCAGAGTGACGACGCTCCCCGCCCTGTGCGGAGGACAGTCTCCACACACACACGCACACACACACGCACACACACACGCACACGCACACGCACACACACACATAGCTGGAGCGCCAAGGTCGCTCTGGTTAGGAGCACGAGGATGAGTTGCTCTTTAGTTCCGTCTCTTCATGAGGACTCAAACAGACAGAATTATTATTATTATCTAATGGTAATTACTTCAACATAGCTACAATGGCTAATTTCTTAATAGTTTTTTAATTATGTAACTGTGATATCTTCATTAAAGCAATGGCTTATTTCTTTGGTTTCTTCATTATGTAAAGGTGATATCTTCACTAAAGTGATGGCTTATATCTTTATAGTTTCTTCATCATATAATGGGGAGAACTGCAACATAGCAGCAATGGCTGCTCCTTGCTTTCTTTATTCATCGTGTCCCCAGAGTCCAAACAGAAGTCACATGTGGCCCCCCCCCTGGCTCCCCTCATTACCCATCCTCCTGTCTGTCTCTCTCTCTGGGCCCCGGGGCCTTCAGAGCCCATCCTCCTGTCTGTCTGTCTCTGGGCCCCGGGGCCTTTAGAGACCCTTTAGTGAGGCCACACGTAACTAACATGCATGAGCGCCGGTCACGCCGTCGTTGCACATCACGACAGCATGATGAATCCCCCAAATCCCCAGTAAGGAAAAACACAACAAAATCCTCTCATTCATAACTCACAGTTTCTTGTTTTCTTTTCCGTACCCTGTTTGATGGCCTGGTTGCGGGCTGGCCAGGTGGTAACGGGCACATGGCCCAGTTCTTCAGGGGGAACCTGGCCGGCCTGATGATCCGCTCAGGCAAGCTGGAGAACAAGAAGGTGATCGACTGCCTGTACACCTGCAAGGAGGGCCTGGACGTGCAGCTGCCCGAGGAGGTGGCCGCCTCCATCAAGGTGAGTTCCAGCTGGCCCGCCCCGAGCTGCCTACAGCGGGATGCTCTGATGAGGCCCTGTGTCTGAGTCCTCATTGGGGAGGAGCTGTCTTAAGGGTGTCTGTATCCATAACCATACATCTGGAATGTTTTCTTAAAGGTGACATATTATACCACCAGGTGTGAGTGTGATTAGCCGCTACAAGCCGTTTTGAAAATCGGCCTCTTATGACATCACAAGTGGGCGTGTCCACCTAGATGGACCTCGCTGGATAGATCAGTCCACCAGCCTACCCAGTGGACTGTAGCAAACGTTGCTCATCTATCCGTCACACATCTAGGTGGACTTGCCCGCCTATGATGTCAGAAGAGACTGATTTTCAAAACGGCTTGTAATGGCTAAACACACTCACACCTGGTGGTATAATATGTCACCTTTAACATGGACTGCCGCGCCAGGATATTCTATATTGTCTCTGTATGTTATTGATCAATTACCTGACCTGACCTTGGGTGCTTTCATAGAGTGAAAAAGAACACTCATCGTCCATGTTGTTTGATGTATCGTCTACTTTGATCAGCACCGGTTCCGTTGGCGTTGCAGGATGCTAAATGATCAAACCTCCTTAATCCCCTCTGAAATATTTAGGGGGGCAAACAGAAAGTAGATCTAGCCCGAGGGAGGGGGGCAGACTGCCGCAAAACGTAGTGAAATGGGATGGCGCCGCTGCTCATAAATAACATAAATAACACGCTGCATAATTCATGAGCAGCCCTTCGTTAGGCCACACAGCGGCGGGTTGTGGGGGCGGGGCTTCACCATGAAGGACCGGGCAGGCTCTGAAACACCTCCAGGATATCCCGGGTGTGTTTACGCCCCGGGCCCCTAAGTTACTACCGGTCGTCCCCTCGAGACCCGGTGGACGGTGCACGGTGCACGGTGGACCTCCGCCTCCGACCTCCTCCCACCCAATGGCGAACCAACAAGCGTTTCCCTCCACCTCCTCAGGTGGAGTTCAACCCCAACCAGTCGTCTCTGAGCGTGGAGGGCGACGACATCGACGCCTTCGACAAAGTGATGCAGCACATCTCGTACCTGAACTCCCGTCAGTTCCCCACGCCCGGGATCAGGCACCTCCGCGTCTCCACCACCGTCAAGTAAGAGATGAGGAGGAGGAGGAGGAGGAGGAGGAGGATGATGATGATGATGATGATGATGTTGTGTTTAAAACCAAAGGTGTTAAAAACAGCGTCAGAGACGGGAGGACGAAAGCATTGTAAAAATGTGCGGCGGTGTTAAAAAATGGAATGAGTGGCATTCGTTTTATTAAAAGATGTTCACAACAAATTGCTAAAAAGTGCTACACAACCAAGTGGCTGGCAGACGACCACTGGACAGAGGGCAGTGTAGCTCTGGCAGTCAGAAAGGTTCTGCAGCGACAATACCTCCTGTCAACCCATTGACTAAACCACCCAGAGTATCCCTGCCTCACCCGCGCCCGACGTTTGCTACGTGTCCCAACAAAACCGTAACGTAATCAACGCGAGGCGTTGGTTCCGATCTCTACAGCGCAGAACCCTCCCTCACCCCCGCCCCCCCCCCCCCCCCCCCCCCCCCGCAGGTGCTTCAAGGAGGAGGCGTGCGTGACGGTGCCGGACGCAGAGGGCTACGTGATGGTGCTGCAGCCCGAGGAGCCCAAGATCAGCCTGAGCGGCATTGACCACTTCGCCCGCGGCGCCGCCGAGTTCGAGTCCCAGGAGGGCGTGACTCTGTTCCCCGAGCTGCGCATCGTCAGCACCATCACCCGCGAGGTGGAGGCCGAGACGGAGGCGGAGGCGGAGGCAGAGGCCGAGGCCACCCCCGCGGGGGCGGAAGATGACCCCACAGGTGAGGGGGATGGGGAGAGGGAGGGAGGGAGGGAGGAAGGGAGAGAGAGAGGGGGAGAGAAAGAGGGACGGACGGTAGGAGAGCGGGAAGGAAAGAGGGAGGGAGAAGGGGGATGTATGTATGAAGGGAGGGAGGGAGGGAGAAGGGGGTTGTATGGATGGAGGGAGAGAGAGAGAGGTAGGGAGGGAGGGAGAAGGGATGTATGGATGGATGGAGGGAGCAAGAAGTGGGATGTGTGGATGGATGGAGGGAGGGAGGGAGAGGGAGGGAGGGAGGGAGAAGGGGGATGTATGGATGGATGGAAGGAGGAAGAAGGGATGGATGGAGGGAGGGAGAGGGAGGGAGGGAGAAGGGGATGTATGGATGGATGGAGGGAGGGAGAAAGCTGGAGGGGGAGAGAGGGAGAAGGGAGGAAAGGGAGAGAGACACATTGTCACATCCATCACGTCAGTGCAGTCTCGTCTGAACTATATTGCCGATATCGCTGATAGCGATCTGGTCCATTGCAAGCCCAGACTCAAAGGAGCCTAAGTCCAGGATCTCCAAGACATTACCGGTATTGGTTTTCCAGTTTGGAGACCTTTACCGATGCAGATACCATGTGTCTGTCACACAGAAAAAAAGAGCCATTCCCTTATCTGGGTCTTCTGAGGATTGGTGAGCACTCCTTTTATCGTGTTGATGCCTCAACAGTGGCCTGCTCATTCAGCCTGACAGAGCTACAGACACATTGCACCTGTTCTGAAAGGTCCTCCAGTGTAGTACATAAGACTATACAGTACATTACTGTATGGATTGTTTGTTAATACCAGTGTTATTAACTTGACTGAGCTCTTTGGCGGTGGATTAGTACTAGTAGTACTATTGTCCCGTCAGTAGGGGGACGTCTGTATTTAGACCCACAGCTAATCTCCTGGTGCTGCACCCATGAGGCACCACGTGCGATCGGCCGTTCATTCATGGCTTCATTCATTCATTCATTCATTCACTGGCTGTCAAACCGCTGAGACGGGGAGCAGGGCACCTTTAGCCCGGTGCCTGGTTCCGGCGTCTCAGCATGCAGATTAAGCTGATGACACACAGGATTAGGACTACAGACGAGGGATAGAAGCATGAGAGGAGGGAGGGGAGGGGAGTGGAGGGGGCCTTGTTTACTAGTGGCATTATGAGAGGGGGTAGTTTGACCACGCACGCCATCTGCCATGCATGTTGGTAAGCTGGTGCATGAGTGCTGGTGGTGGTGCTGGTGGTGGTGGAGGAGGGGGTAGTGGTGCTGGTAGTGGAGGAGGGGTTGGTGGTACTGGTGGTGCTGGTGCTGGTGCTGATGGTGGTGGTGGTGCTGGTGGAGGGGGGGGTGGAGGAGGAGGGGTGGTGGAGCTGGAGGTGGTAGAGGAGGGGATGGTGGTGGTGGAGGAGGAAGGGGTGGTGCTGGTGGTGGAGGTGGCGGAGGAGGGGGTGGAGGAGGTGGTGGTGGTGGTGGTGGAGGAGGGGGTGGTGGTGGTGGTGGTGGTACTGGTGGTGGAGGAGGAGGAGGAGGAGGAGGAGGTGTGTATCGATGGCAGAGGACAGCAGAGTGCTGTGTTGCTCTCAACAACACGGCGCACTTCTCCTCCATCTGCATTTAAGTACCAGGGGACGGGAATATGGGTATCAGAAATACATTCTCGTCACTGCCCCCTTTGGCCGCTGAGAGAACTGCAGCCTGCTCGGGCGCACGGCTTCAGAGCCCCGCAGTGCGAGCTCTGTGGGGGGGAGACGATAACAGTCATAGCCTAATGGTCGGAAACCGGCCTACAGGGTGGACGACGCAACTCACGACATTCATTAAGTAGAATTTAAACTTCTTCATGTATTGGCAATTTAAACAGGATCATGTACAAATCGTACACAGAGGCCGTTAAAAAAAGAAAGTGCTACCATCGGTCCGTACTAGGGATGGTCGAGAGGGATGGAGTGCGACCCAGCAAGGAGGAAACATTGAGAAAATGTGTATGGACTAAACAATGAAGAGGAATAACTACAGCTTTCCTCAATAGTGAACACTCACGCATGGACACGGGAACCACCTCTCAGATACTATCCACCAACAGAAGGGCTGATTGGGGATCAAACCCAGTACTGTGTGTGTGTGTGTGTGTGTGTGTGTGTGTGTGTGTGTGTGTGTGTGTGTGTGTGTGTGTGTGTGTGTGTGTGTGTGTGTGTGTGTGTGTGTGTGTGTGTGTGTGTGTGTGTCGTCATCGTCATCGTCGTCTCCCCCCCCCACATTCACCGGTCTCCCTCCCCTCCTCCCCTCCTCCCCCCCAGTCCAAGAGACGGTGGTCTCGGAGGAGATCATGCACAACCTGGACATGTGCGAGCTGAGCGCCGTGGGCGACGAGCTGGACGGCGAGCACGAGAGCCTGGAGCTGGACCCCGCCCAGCTGACGCAGCGCAGCCTGGAGATGACCTCCTCCACCCTGGGGCTCGTCATCACAGGTGCCCCCACCGCCCCCTCCTCCCCCCTGTAGCCTGCAGACTGTAATGTGTAGCCTGTAGCCTGTAGCCTGTAGCGTGTAGCCTGTAGCCTGTAGTGTGTAACCTGTAGCCTGTAGCATGTAGCCTGTAGCCTGTAGTGTGTAACCTGTAGCCTGTAGCATGTAGCCTGTAGCCTGTAGCGTGTAACCTGTAGCCTGTAGCGTGTAGCCTGCAGCCTGCAGCCTGTAGCGTGTAGCCTGTAGCCTGCAGACTGTAATGTGTAGTCTGTAGCATGTAGCCTGTAGTGTGTAGCATGTAGCCTGTAGTGTGTAGCATGTAGCCTGTAGCGTGTAGCATGTAGTCTGTAGCGTGTGGCCTGTAGCCTGTAGCGTGTAGCAGCCTTTCTGACGTCCTCCCCGCTCCGTCCAGGCGTCAGCACCATGGCGCACTACGAGACGGTCCTCCACCTCATCCGCTACAAGAACTGGCACACGGAGGCGCTGTTCGACAGGAAGTTCAAGCTGGTGTGCTCCGAGCTCAACGGGCGCTACATCAGCAACGACTTCAAGGTCGAGGTACGACCGGGCAGCGGCACCGTCTCCGCCCCCTCCGATCACAGAGGCGGGGCCACCGCGGTCCAATCACCACGGAGGCAGTTGTTCAAGGAATGATGAATGTGGATGAGAGCCGTTCAACAAGCCAGAAATACTCTCTGTAGGCAGTTTGTAGGCAGATGTGGATTCTATTGTGGACTAAAAGACTAAGATCTTGATGATATTTAAGATTATTATTATCCACAGTTATCCACAGGAAATGGTTTTAAGTGTGTGTGTGTGTGTGTGTGTGTGTGTGTGTGTGTGTGTGTGTGTGTATGCGTGTGCATGTGTGTGTGTGTGTGTCTAGGTGAACGTGATCCACACGGTGAACCCCATGGAGCACGCCAACGACGCCATGGTTCAGCCCAACTTCATCAACCCCGTGCACCACGCCTCCGTCGACCTGTCCGGACACAACCTGGTCAACCCCCACCAGGCCTCAGGTACCTCCACCCGCCCCCCTCTCCCCAACACCACCCCCCCACCCCTCCCGCTCCACCACCACCCCCCCACCCCTCCCGCTCCACCACACCACCACAACCTGGTCAACCCCCACCAGGCCTCAGGTGCCTCCATCCCCCTCACAACAGTCAGTTAAACGTCCAGAGTCTCCTCGTGGAGTAGACATGTATGATGCTTTCTGGGCCGACCTCAAGCACTACAGGCTCCGACCGTCCTGCCCCGTCCACACGGTGAGGATAGTTTGAGACTGTCGTCTGGAGGACAAGGCACAGACACGGCTCTGGGAGTTGCTTGGTTTCTGTCATGTTTCATACTTTTTTGGTACAGTGCTTTGGGAATGATGAGAAGTCACTATATCAATGTAAATTAATATTATTATTGTTTATTGTTTATGGCTGAAGGAAATGAAAAAAAGGTGATGCTGATTTCTCTCTCAAAGAGTTGAAAAGAAACCAGAATAATTTCCCCTTGAAGCAGTGTGTGCTGCAGCCTGAGTTTTATTTGTTTATGTAAATATGATATTTTGACTCTGACTTTGACTTTGAAAAATCGTTGTTATTGTGACGCGAGCAGTGGAACCATTTTCACACCACTTTAAATTCAAATTGGGTTTGAGATTGAATCTGACTTGTGTGATCAACAAAAGCCCAGTGGTAGCCCACCTCGCTGCTCCCTGCTCGTCACACAGTATTTCTATTTGAGTTCCTCAAAGAAAATTGAAACCCGCCTGAATACATACATTGTTCCCATCTCTGGAAACAGAATCAACTTGCATTCAGCGTGTGGATCCCAGGATTACCGTCAGTTAGAAGTAGGACTCACAAAAACCGTTGGCTTTCCATGTTTCTTTTCTTCATCTTTCTTTTCTGTTGGAAGCCCAAGTTTAGGGATTACAGCATAG